>NW_026651427.1:0-334395 GCF_028751815.1 Salvia miltiorrhiza | reverse complement strand
GGAAGTTTCGGCTTGAAAGCTTCCTCATTGCCCAACATTGTAGAATGTGGGAAGTCATCACCAGCGGTCCAATCATTATCACCGAAACTGTAAAAAGGGTTCCTACTGACATCCGTCAGGAACCTTACGATGAGGACCAGCCCAAGTCAAAGGCAGACTTCACCACAGAAGAAAGGAAGCAAGATGAGCTAGACAACCCCGCGAAAAGCATCATCTCCGGCATCGTTCCTGACAAGTATGTCATGAAGATCATCAAGTGCAGGACAGCAAAGGAGATGTGGGATATTCTGGAAAGAATGTGCGTAGGTTCTGAGGAGATCAAGGAGAATAAGCTTTCCATAGCTTGTCAAAAATTTGACTCCTTCCTCATGCTCAAGAATGAATCTGTCGAGGAAATGGAACAAAGATTCAATCTCATATTAAATGAAGTTCAATCCATTTCCAAAGACAAATACACTCAATGAGAAATCAACTTGAAGATTCTTCGAGCACTGCCACGAGGAGAATGGCAGATCTACTCCGTCGCTCATCAGCATAAGCCAGGATTCAGTCAGCTCCCGACAAACAAGCTTTTCTCCGATCTCATGGCAAATGAGTTCGATCTTCTGAGAAATCTTGGTAACAAGAAGTCTGGAGGATCAGACGAAGATGGTCCATCAACCTCAAGAGGAGTTGCACTGAAGGCCTCAACCAGAGAAGGCAAGAAGCAGATCAAGGAGCCAACGGAACTCAACCCTGAGGACTTCTTCAGTCAATATGCCTTGTTGACTGACAGATTCAACAAGATGGAGTCCAAGTTTCAGAAGTACAGAAGGTTCCACAAGCAGCACTACAAGGGAAAAGAAAGAGAAAGGGACTCCAGACATTCCATAGATCGAAGCGGAGAAAGGAAGTCAGCCGCTTACGACATCAAAGAATTGGAATGTTATGGATGTAGAAAGAAAGGACACTTTAAGCATGAATGTCCTGATCTGACTCCAGCTGAGCGCAGGGAACTGAAAGCAAAGAAAGATCGCAGATCTTTGAAGAAGAAAGCGATGGTTGCTGATGATGCTGACTCTTCCAACGACACATCAGAATCATTCGACTTCGACAGTTCCAGCTCAGATGATGAGAGCCGAGCCCTGATGGCCAACGAATCAGAAAGTGTAGCTGACAACAGCTACGACAATGGAATGAATGGCCCAGAGGTAAAATCTCTCACGAAAATTCCATATACTGATAACTTCCTGATGCTTTCAGGAGACCACTCAGAATCTGGAGATAGCTCATCCGTTGAAACTGACGAGTTTGATCAGCTCCTGACTGATCACTGTCAGCTGAGGAAAATGTTCGAAGATCTCCTCAAGCAGAATCAGAAAAAGGACAAGGAGATCGATGATGAACGAGCTAAACATCAGACAATCATCTACTTTCCGGATGAAACATGTCTTGATCAGCTAATCATGGAGAATAGCCGACTGGAAGAAGAGCTCAGAATCTCCAACTCATAATGTGAAAGAGCTTCTCATGAAATCAAAAGGCTTAATCACAAGCTGGAAGAAACAGTCAAGAACTGCATGATGCAGTCTCCCATGATGAGCAACTTTCCATCGAAAGGACTGGTCAACAACATCGGAGGAGGAGGAAAGGTTGCAGCTGCCAAAGGAAAGGATATCATGATCATCTCTAAGAATGATCCTTCTGAAATCACAACCTCAGAAGAATCAAGAGATCATGATATGGATGAAGTTCACAAGCGCAGACTGATGGCCAGATCAAATGTTCCACCTCCACGAAGCTACAGACGAGCTAAGGAGGCTCCCAACCAGATCATCTTATTGAAAAGGCTGGAAAGCAGATTTCAGTCAAAGATCCGGGAAGGAACATCAGGAGCCAAGAAGAATCTTCTCATCAACCCAGGGGGAAGAAAGGCCACATCAGTCAGAAACTGACATCCTCAGTTCAGTTTCAGAAGAACAACATCCATGGAGATCAAGCAATGCTGAGTCCAGTCGAGCCATGCCACTTCCTCGACGACAAGCCACTGGACGTCAGACAAATCTCCATAAGTCCTGCAAAGACTAAGTATCTCACGGAAGATACTTCGGCGAGCAAAGAAGACCTCAATCACTCACCAGACAGAACTGCTACAAGAGTGGGCCTTCAAAAGGATTTCTCAAACGGAAAAAAATGCTCATATGCCACCTGAAGCGCCAACAGACCCACCGATCAGACATCCAACAATGCGCAAGAAATCAGCCAGACCAATTCTGAAGCAGATTTTGGGTTCCAAAGGGAACTCGAACTAACATTGAAGGACCCAAAGCTTGATTGGGTGCATGAAGCAACTCTTTCTTGCAGGTCAATGTCAGGAAACATATAAAAGAAGAAAGAGGCCAAAGCTTCAATCAGAACGTGGTATCTGGACAGTGGCTGCTCGAAGCATATGACGGGCTACAAAGAATATCTATCCCAGTATGTTGAGAAAGCTGGATCCAAAGTTGCATTCGGAGACAACTCGATTGGAGAAACAAAAGGCTATGGTGTGCTCAACATGGGTAACGCCAGTATCAGTAATGTTAGCTTTGTTTCTGGTCTTAAACATAATCTGTTGTCTGTGAGTCAATTTTGTGACAGTGGTTTCACAGTGAAAATAAAAAAAGGATGAATTCACTATTAGAAACAATCAGAAGAAGGTGGTTCTGAAGGGATTCAGACAAGGAAGTCTCTACGTCGTTTCTTGGGAAGACAGCCCACCAGAAACGTGCCTCATCAGTAAAAGCAGCTCAGAGCTCAATTGGCTATGGCACAAGAGACTCAACCATCTCAACTTCAAGACGATCAACAAACTTGCTAAACATCAACTGGTAGAAGGACTCCCTTCTATTGTATTCCAGAAGAAGCAAGAATGTGAAGCATGCCTCAGAGGAAAGCAGACGCGGACATCATTCAAGTCAAAGACAGGACACTCCTCTGAAAGGATTCTGCATCTACTTCACATGGATCTGTTTGGCCCCGATCACTCCAAGAAGCTACAACGGTAGGAAGTACACCTTGGTAGTGTGGATGATATTCACGATATACCTGGGTTATCTTTCTTTTCAAAAAGAAGGAGACACTGGAGGAACTGCCAAAGCTGTTGAAGAGACTGAGCGTTGAAAAGGAAGTCAACATCATCAGCATCAGATCAGATCGTGGGACTGAGTTCCTCAATACTGTCATTCGTGAGTATTGTGATGAACAAGGAATCAGTCATCAAACTTCTGCAGCAAGAACTCCACAGCAGAATGGAGTTGCAGAGAGAAGAAAACCGGTCTCTAAAGGAAGCAGCAAGGACGATGTTAGCCGAGTCAAAACTCCCCTTGAAGTTTTGGGCCGAAGCAGTCAACAACGCATGCTACACGCAGAATCGCTCCTTCCTCACTCAGAGACATGGAAGAACTCCATACGAGTTATGGAAGAACAGAAAGCCATCGATTGCCCCACTTTCATGCTTTCGGTTCTAAGTGTTTCATACACAACAACGATAAGAAGAGGTTGAACACCTTCGATTGCAAGGCTGATCCAGGAGTCTTCCTTGGATACTCCGGAACAGAACGTTCAAGCAAAGCCTATCGAGTGTTCAATACTCAAACTCTATGTGTAGAAGAAACACCTCATGTGATCTTTGATGAGTCTACAGATGGTTTCAGGGAACAAGATGCTGAAAAGAATGTTCAGATCACTGAAGGTTCCAAAGCTGAAATCCATACTGACGAGCCCTCTACTGTCTTGGTATGGGGACCTGGCAAGGATGAAGATACTGAGATGATTCAGTATCAGAAGATCAACCAACGGTCTGAAGTTCAAACTGGAGCCAATACAGATGGCAATAGTCAAGGGGAACTCCAGTTGCTGAAGTTCAAGTTGAACGCGCAGAAGCCGCCCCAGCTCAACTCTCCCCTGCTCCAGAAAGTGCTCAACATCCCAGAGCTATTCTAACTGAAGAAGCTCCACCATCTCCTGAAGAAATCAAGAAATATCGAAGATGGTTTGAACTCCACTCTAAGGAGAACATCATTGGAGAACCATCAGATGGCGTCAAGACTCGGAGATCTATGTGCAACCTCGTCTTCGACATCAATCAGAACTGCATCAACGAAGATAAGAATTTAAGCTGTTTCTTATCAACTACAGAGCCGAAGGATATTGAAGAAGCTCTGAAGTCCACAGAATGGGTCATCGCAATGCTAGAAGAACTCAATGAATTCAACCGGAATTCTGTTTGGGAGCTTGTGGATCGACCAGACGATGCAAAGGTGATTGGCTTGAAATGGATTTTCAAGAACAAGAAAGACGAAGAAGGAAACGTTGTGAGAAACAAAACAAGGCTTGTGGCTAAAGGATACAGTCAAGAAGAAGGAATTGACTACGACGAGACATTTGCCCCAGTTGCCAGATTGGAAGCAGTCAGACTCTTCTTAGCTTTTGCAGCTCACAAAGGTTTCAAGGTACACCAAATGGATGTCAAGTGTGCATTTCTCAATGGAGTGCTCACAGATGAAGTCTATGTAGAACAACCTCCAGGATTTGAGGCTGCTGGACCAGAAAAGGTGTACAAGCTGAAGAAAGCGCTCTATGGGTTGAAGCAAGCACCAAGAGCGTGGTATGATACTCTCTCGGAGTATCTAGTTGAACAAGGCTTCAAAAAGGGATCTGTGGACAGAACGTTGTTCACTCTCAAAGAAGGAGAAGATCTCTTGCTTGTTCAAATTTATGTCGATGACATAATCTTCGGATCCAAATCCGAACACATGTGCAATAAGTTTGCTGACATCATGAAGAACAAATTCCAAATGTCCATGATGGGAGAAATGAATTTCTTTCTCGGATTGCAAGTCAAGCAGACCAAAGAAGGAATACTGATCAGCCAGTCCAAGTATGCCAAGGAGCTGATAGCTAAGTTCGGTATTCAGCACATGAAGTCAGTCAAGATCCCAATGAACACAAACTGGAAAGTTGATCCAGGTTCAGAAGGAAGCTCTGTCTCTTCGAAGAAGTACAGAGAAATCATTGGATCTTTGCTGTATTTGACTGCGAGCAGACCAGATATCGCATTTGCAGTCGGGGTTTGTGCAAGATATCAATCAGATCCTAAGGAAGCTCATTTAGATGCAGCTAAACGGATTCTGAGATATCTCAAGGGCACACCCAATTTAGGATTGTGGTACCCAGCAGAGGACGACATCAAGCTCACCGGATTTTCAGACTCCGACTTCGGTGGATGCAAGCTTGATCGCAAATCAACCTCCGGAACATGTCAATTCCTAGGCAACAAGCTCATCTCTTGGTTTTTTAAGAAACAGACTTCAGTCGCCACCTCTACAACTGAAGCTGAATATGTTGCTGCCGGAAGCTGCTGCTCACAAATCCCGTGGTTAGTCCATCAACTAAAGGACTATGGGATCGAGGAAAAGGAAGTTCCTATCTATTGCGACAGCTCTAGTGCTATTGCAATCTCCCAGAATCCAGTTCATCACACCAGAGTCAAACATATTGAGATTCGACATCACTTCATTCGTGATCATGTCGAAAAGAAGAATGTCTCTGTGGAATGGATTCCCACTGCTATTCAGAGAGCGGACCTGCTGACCAAGGCTCTTCCAGAAGAGAGGTTCAACGATCTTTGTGAAAAGATTGGCCTCATCAACCCTGAAGAGTGATGCTGTGTTTGAAGATTTTCTCAAACAGTCATGCTGACTGGTGGTCAACCAACTGCTGCTTCTACGATCGTCGACGTAAAAAGCAATGAAGTCCAAGTGCTCATCTGAAGAGGAAGTCATCCTGATGAATCATCCAGGATCACGTGGTATCAACTGACTACTATGTTCAGTTGATCAGTAAGTATTTTAAATGCTTACCTTTTCAAAATCAGTTATTTCAGTTTAGAGCTTTAAGTTTTTAGTTCAAAATCTTTTCTCTAACTGATCAGTTTCTTTCAAAAACTTTAACTGATTATTGGAATTGTTGGAATTGGAATATCCGAAATAGGACAAGATTTTTATAAAGTGAAAATCTGTTTTGATTGAACTTGTCCTGATCTTTTTGCCAAAAATCCTTCCAACCTTTTTGCCTCTGCAATAAAATTTCTTGAAACGCTCATTGACATGACATATGTAATGATGCCTTTTGAAGTCCCTCGCAGTGACGGCGGACGCGAATTTTTTTCTTCAATTGCATTTAAGGCACAGTTTTCGAAAATCCTTTTCATCTTCTACATGGTTCACATCTTGTCTATTTATACCATGTTGTCTTCATAGTATTTCTGCATCAACTAACAACTCTCCACAGCTTTCACTGTGAGAAAAAGTTTCAATTGTTTCCAAAGTTGCAGAAAAATTGTTCCGACTAACGGAGAAATCTATGACTGCAAAGTCATGGAGTGGAAGAATGACGCTCATAGTCTTGGTCTTCACCGGACCCTTCCACTGGATCACAACGTCTCTCCGGCGTCAAAGTTTGCTCTACCCTCACTTGTATCCAGCGAAGCGAGCGTCTTCCATCCTCATGCCCGGCACATGGATTGGAAGTTCCTGTCTAGAATATGGACAGACTTCACCTGTTTCTCAGGAAACTTCTCACCTTTTGGTGAAGACTCCATGTGGTTGCAACAGCAATGCGCAAAAGCTCATTGCCATCCGGCGCAAAATCGACAGTGCTAGTCCTCACGACTGTCACTGATTCGATTCTCCATCTTCACATCTTCTTCTCCCCCATGTATGACGAAGGCATGTTCTGATCCAATTCTTTCATGAACGCCTCGTCATATATTTCCTTCGTTTCTCCTTCCCTCCTCTCGCACTTCTAATTTATCTCTTCTCTTCTCGTCTGTCTCCTCGCTCTTCGGATAGTATGTATAGTTGCATCTCATGATTATCTCTAACGATACTATGCATACTTTCCTTTCCTTCACACTGCTTTCCATCATTCCTCTGTCTCCCCGCCTTCTCCGTCATTCTTTTTCTTTCTTCTCCACCCACTCCTGACGTCCTTCTCCTTCTGCATTCTCGGGACCTCTCCTCTTCTCAAGACATTTTCACAACTTGAGAATTGGAGTTGTTGTTTCATTTGATTTTCAGCTTCCATGGTCATCTCTCTCTTTTTGATGTTGCCAAAAAGGGGGAAAGTTGGGAAAGTAAGAGTCAGTGAGTAATCTGTTTGAGAAGATTACTCCTGTCCCTATTTCTTGACTGTAGATGGGATAGCTATGGATCACCAGAAGGATGACGTTTCAGAAGAGACCTCAATTCAACGGAAAACAAGTGAGAGTGGAACAAGCTTAGGAACATTGAAGACACGAAGACAGAAGATGAAGATCAAGAAGTTCAAGGCGCAGCCAAGCTGACTGCTGGAGTCCATGGTTTATCCATGATGTTTTTGTTTTACTTTTTACTCCAATGTAACTCTTGCTCTGTACCTAGACTGATGGCTTATCAGTCCGTTTAATGAAATGAACTTCTTATTGATCTCACCCTGAAGACAATGACTCTTTGTCCAGGCTCTGATTTATGGTTATTTTTCTGTCTTCTTGCTGTTCTGTGTTTAGAACTGTTTTCGTTCTTGCTCTGAGTACAAGTTATTTAGGTTCTGTTGTTAAGGGGGAACAGCTTTCACCCCTTGTCTAGAACTTGTACTGTGAGCTCAGTCTTTTTGCTGTCTAGAACTGCTGTGTGGTTTTGGCATCATCAAAAAGGGGGAAATTGTTGGGAACCTTGTGGAATATCCTAACCCTTGTTTTGATGATACCAAAATTCATAGGACTTAAATGTAATAGACTAGAATCGTTTTTGAACTCAAGTGTTAGAGTTCGTTTCTAGTTTAGTTGCGGTGTCAAAGACTGAAGACTGAAGACTGAAGAACGAAGACTGAAGACTGAAGACTGCAGTTACCAACTGAAGTATCAGTTGAAGAATCAGTTGAAGACTGATTATTTAATGCGCGCCATGGACTGATACTAAAGTCAAGTATCAGTTGAACATTCCTCCTAGGACTGATCTTCCAACGTTCAGAGGAAGCCACGTACGCTCAAGTACAGCCGCATTAAATGCAGAGATATCTCAATATCTTATCTCTGCAGAGGTAATTCCTATATGGTGGTTACTTTTCAGAGATGTCACATCTCCTGTCCATCAAAGAGAGCCGTTTCCACACAGACAAGGAACCTCGAAGATTGAAGCCTCAGCCCAAATTCGAATTGCTCTCCAACGGAAGAAATCTTGAGGACGATTTACGCCAACGGATCTATTCAAGAGTTCTCCTACAAATAGCGCTCGAGGATCACTTCAATCTTCACCGATTCAACGACATAAGCTGAAGCTCTGCCGAAATAGCTACTCAGCCTAAAGCTTAAACTGCCCAAAGCTTGAATCGAAGAAGAGAATTCCAAAGCCAAAATCAGTCACTGCTGATTACATACATTCTCTTAGACCCTAGGCATATATTCTGTGTACCCAGAAGCCAAAGGTCAAACTTGCTTCAAAGAACTCGTTCTTTGTAAGTATAGTTGGCACTCGTTTAAACCTCTCCCCCATAAGAGTGTTTGAGTGACTCGGAGTTTCAGAAGGTGTTCTGAACTCTGATAGGGAAGTCTGAGCACGAGGTGTGCTTAGCAAGGAAATCCTGCGCGAGCTGTGTAGGTGCTGAAATCCTGCGCGAGGTGTGTAGGTAGGGAAACCCTACGCGAGGTGTGTAGGTGCTGAAGAGAGAGTTTATCTTCAGTTCACGGTTTGCAGTGCACCAGGGAAGCACTTGCGGAGTGGATTGTTGGTCTGATCAACCAGCCGTGTGAAGGAATATTAAACTGAATTAACGTTCCGCTTTGCCCGATGATCGTTTCTTGGTTATTATTAATTTATCATACAACGATTAATCCTAACATGCTCCTATGAATTTAACAGCTGCACGTTGGAGTTCAGAAATACCTGAAGAATTCAGAAGAATTCGTCAATCTGTCACTGAACAGGTCAGCCAACTTCAACGCTCCGTTTGACCCCTCAAACGACCTCCAATCGTATTCTGTGCAGAAATACGACTTCTTTGTCTTCGAAAGAGCTTTCCGTAGCCGCCTGAATCGTCTGAATCGGAGTTCTGTGGAGGAAGTTATGGCCGTTTTACGGAGACTGCCAGAACTTGGTTTCCTGCGAAAATCTGACTCCAGCTATGATCTTCTCGACGTATCCCGCTCAGCTTTCACCGTTGGATGGACAACGATCTATGAAAGTCCCAAGAGAGAATGCTCCACACGTTTTCCTGCGCCCCACAGCTCTCTCAAAAAACCCTAATATTATCAGTCTGTTTTCCTGAGAGCTGACAGCTGTATTTAATAGAATTAAATACGTAGAAGGCGCCAGAAATAATGTAGGAGGCGTGTTCTCTCTATACTAGGGCTAGGAGTCTTTGGGCCAGTCCAGGGACCAGATACAAGGAATAAAGATGGGCCTCAAATAAATTAATTTATCTATGGTCAGCCCAGACCATAATTAATTTATAAATATCAGTTCATTCCACTAGAGAACCGATACTGACTTACCCCTTTATTGCCGGTGATGAGTCGGGGGCTTGTATTTAGACTTATTAAATCTCCGTATTTAAAATATCCGACATCCATTAATTAATTAGAGCTCTGACAGCTTAAATTAATTAATCTCTTTATAAATCCTTAAGCAGTACCACTCAAACTTTATTATTACGCCTGAACTTAATCAACCTGCAGGGTTTAGCGCAATAAACCTTATTGAGCTCCTTAAGGGGATGTCATTATCCTATACCGGATACGGGTACTAATACAGATAATCAAATATCATATATTAACCGCTATCACCCAAGATACAGAGTACTCGAGTTAGTATATAACTTTCACCCATAGTAAGTCAAAGTGATATACGAATTAACATATATATCTGAATACTTATTAGTATTAAGATCTTATAAGTCACCGAGATCTTGATTCTTCACTTAAGTCAGATAGAAGAATACATCTCAACTGTGGTCCTATCAATACGTAATGACGTACCCGTATAGACAAGTAGCCAAGACAAACTACTTCCATCTATACTGCAGCCTAAACCAATAACTTGTCCTAGAGTTATTTCGGCTGTGATCATATTATATCTCTTAAGGTTATTCCAATTATATGGTCTTCTGTGATCTACAACACACCATATAATCTACTTATATAGAGATAAAGAACATACATATGCAATCATGAACACAATCAGATAGGAGATTAGATAGTGAACTTAGGAAACATTGTATACAAGCATAAAACGTTCTTGCTTTCAGTATACAAATCCAACAATCTCCAACTATCTGCTCCACCGAGGCTATTCGAAACTAAGTTTAATTTCCGCTGCGTATGATATGAATTTGACTCACTATCCTCTGATAGTAAGGAAGAGAGATATCATCTTCATCTTTGCAAACACGACTGAAGCCCTTACGTGGATCAGTTAAGTTCCAGTGACTTAACTGATAACTCTTTACTGAAGAGCTTTCAGTATCAGTCGTCAACCCTGTTGGTCAACACTTATTTCGGTTAGACAGGTGTCTTGTTTGCGTGTAAAGTTTCGCTTCTATCTCTGACTGAGATCCCTCTGATTGAGGTTTGTAGATAGTCATAAAAATAGCCTATAGGTGTATTCCCCCCCCCCCCCCCATACACCTATTCGAGACCCCCCGGACCTAACATATGGAAAAAAAAGAAATTCACCCACTTGGTAGACATAGATGTAAATAGAGTATAAGTATTCCTATTTCATTATATGAAACCATAATAGTAAAAGAATGAAATTATAAAAAACGAAAAACAAATTAAGACACATAACTTAAGTGAAAAACATATGGTTAAGTTAATTTCCAACCACCAATTTTTTTTTCTCGATGTGCATTTTGTTGGATGTATTTTTTTTTGGTTAAGTGAAAAACATTATTTTTTTTGTTTAATTTAGTATTAAACTTAAGTGAAAAACAAATTAAGACACACAAATTTAGTATTAAACGATTTTTTTTTTGTTTCTATCCCAATCCACAAACTCAAACTCATTTTTTAGTAAGTACCTAGCATTTACACCCATACAAATGCACAAAATATATTTTTATATTTATTTATATATAACAAATTAATACTAATTCAATTATCATATTTATAAATATAATTTTAACTGAAATATATTTAAGATGTATATAGAATAAAAATAAAAAATAAACTTAAGAATAATTCGTAAAAATAGAATTGATGTTATGAAAAAAATACTTAAAAGCCAAAAAAATCAAATGAAAAAGAAAATAAAAAAGAATTGGAAAAATATTTTTATTAAAAAAAAGATGAGAGGGGAGAGGTAAGTGTATTAGATTTTAATTTTAAATAAATACATATATTGTTGGGAACTTAATGAAATATTCTAATCCTTGTTTTGATGATACCAAAATCAATAGGTTTATTTTGTAATAGATTAGGACTGATTGAACTCAAGTGTTAGAATTATTTTTCTAGTTTAGTTGCTGTTCTGAAGACTGAAGACTGAAGAACGAAGGACTGAAGACTGAAGTTGTCGACTGAAGCATCAGTCGAAGAATAAATTTTGACTGATTACTTAATGCGAGCCACGTGGAATCAGCGGATTGATACTAAAGTCAAGTATCAGTTAAACATTCTTCCTCGGACTGAACCTCCAACGTTCAAAGGAAGCCACGCACTCCAGAAGTACAGTCGCATTAAATGCAGAGATCTCAGGATCGTCCTTTCTCTGCAGAGGTCATTCCTCTTTGGTGATTACCTTTTTAGAGATGTCGCATCTCCTGCTCTTCAACATAGTCGTTCTCACCAAATAAGGAACCTCGAAGATTGAAGTCTCAGCCCAAGTTCGAATTACTCTCTAACGGAAGAAATCTTGAAGATCTTCTCCACCAACAGATCTATTCAAGACTTCTCTTATAAATAGCGCTCGAGGATCACTTCAATCTTCACCGATTCAACGACATAAGCTGAAACGCTGCCAAAATTGTTTCTCAGCTAAAGCCCAGACTCTCCAAAGTTTGAATCGAAGAAGAGAATCCCAAAGCCAAAAATCAGTCACTGCTGATTACATATATTCTCTTAGACCTTAGGCAAACCTTGTTTATCCAAAGCCTATGTCAAACTAACTGCAAAGAACTTATTCTTTGAAGTTTAGTTGGCAAGTTTTCAAACCTCCCTTCAACCGACTGAATAGAGTGTTTGTGTTGCTAAGGAGTTCAGAAAGGTGTTCTGTCTCCAGTGAGATCCTAGTGCCCAGTGCGTGCTAGGAGTGAGAAATCCAACAAGGTGTGTTGGTACTGAAGATTGGATCTTCGGTTGTTTCGATTGTGTGCACCAGTAACCACATGTTCAGGTTTGCAGTGCACCCGTAAGCACTTGCCCAGTTAAGTTGTTGGTCTGATCAACCGATCGTGGATGTAGGAAGTATTTTTCCGAACCACGTAAAAATCTCTGTGTTATTTACAGCTTTCAGTTTTTACTTTCTTACTTGTGTTCTTCCCTTCGTAAACTGAAAACTAATTAATAGCAAAGAGAAACCTAAAGACTGACAACGTGCTTAACTCACAGGCTATTGCGAAACAAAAGTTTTCCACTGATTGTGTTATCAGTCTAACTGATCTATCTTCTGATAGTCAGTAAGATTCATAACATCTCTTTTTATCAAACTCGACTGAAGCCTTACGTGTTTCAGTTAAGGTCTTTCGACTTAACTGATAACCCCTTACTGAAGAGTATTCAGTATCAGTCGTCAACCATGTTTTGGTCAAAACTCTTTTCAGTAAAACAGGTTGTGTGAGTTTGTGTTTGACGTTTCGTTTTGATCTCGTGTAAAAATAAAAAATAGCCTATAGGTGTATTCCTCCCCCCATACACCTATTCGAGACCCTCCAGACCTAACATATATCTTTTATATTTAAAATATAATATCTATATAAAATATCAAATTAAAACTTTTATCGTGATCTTTAATTTGATATTCATATCAAATATTTTATGGTTAGTCAAATTTAATAATTTTAGAAAAAAATGGAAAATAAGAAGATAAAGAATATATATATATATATATATATATATATATATATATGGAGAGGTTAAATAAGAACCACTAAATAAAATTAGAACAGAGAACCATTTTAAGCCATTCGATCATCAAGATCTACGGTGGATGCATCATCTGGGTGGATGAATGCAGATCCTGGGTTCGAATCCTGAAGGGAGCAAAATTTTTATTATTTTCGGATGCATTAAATTTAATAGCGAATGCATTAATTTATATAGTAGATGCATTGATTTTAATGGTTCTTATGTTCTCACGATAAGTGTGGTTCTCACTATAACCGCACCCTATATATATATATATATATATATATATATATATATATATATATATATTACAAATAAACCATCAATTTTATTACAATCACAAAATTATCACTCAATTTTGAAATTGATTTGAAATCGAATGTTGATTTATTAATATATTATATATTGTTATATATACATATTATTATAGCTGATTATTTTATATATAACTAACAATAAAATAGTTATAACAACGAATCAATCAAATAATATACATATAAATCAAATATTTTTTAAGCCCAACATGGCAACATCTACATTTAAGAACAATCAGCAAAGCCCAAAGATCATTCAAAACTCAATTAATGACGAAAAACCTATTCTCTCGCCTCCCTCATCTCTCCAAATCAGCATCAATTTCAAACACTTCTCCTGCCACATGTTCCTACAAGTTCCAGCGACTGCTGCCTCAAAATCATAAACTTTCGTTCCAAATGAACATGGCCGAACACCTAGCAGCATGTGCGGCCGCCGTCCCAACGCCGCTGCCATCTCCCTCTGCCAACAATCGGTCGAACAACAGCAACCACCTGGATTGCCGCCTTAGCCCGTCCGTTTATTTTCCGGCCGAACAACAAAATCATCCAGCCACCATCTCCTTCGCCTCCTTCTTTATCCATCGCTTTTTTTCTAAAGCTCTATACCCCTCTTTCTAATTCTTTTTCTCTCTACTCGATTCACACAAATTTCTTTTGAAAAAATTGAATAATTTCTATTCATTTTTAGGACTTGAAAGAAATATAAGTTGATTGATTTCCCCACTTTTATGTGTAATTTTGATGATTATCTCTTATATGGATTGTATACATAAGAGAGAGACAAAAATGCATTATTCAGAAAACAACCCATGATTATTTGAACATGCTAAAATTGTGGAAAAAAGATATGATTCTTATTTTTTACTCACAAATACATAAATTTAGTGACTTTTCTAATTTTTGATGCCGATAAGGAAAAACTCTAATTTATTGATTTTTGTTTACACAATTTATGTTATATTTGAGCATTATTTAGCTCTTTCATAATTTTTAAATGTTTCTGATTGGATTTATTTGGATCATATATTATGGCCTCCATGTCAACACTAAACTAGAGTTTTTCTTTGTCGATGTCAAAAATTAGAAAATACATTAAATTTATATATATGTGAGCCAAAAATAAAAATTATAGAGTGAAATTTGTTTATGTATAACAAATATGTTCATAAAAGGACTAAATTAATGTTTTAGCGTGCTGGTGTAAAGGTGTGTAATTGGGCTTGGGCTGAATATGTAGGCCATGGCGTGTCATTGAGCTTGGGCTGAATATGTAGGCCATGAGCCAGATATGTAGCGTGCATGATTTCGATGTAAACAAATTCAAGCATGAGTTATTGGATAACTTTTACGGAAACGTCGGTCCTCGCCGCATCGTATTTTCGGTTTGTTGGCCTATGTCAAAATGTGGATATTGATAGCTTTTACGTGCACGGCCTGTGTCCGATACAACCTTAAAAAATTCTCGTTGATTTGGAAGTAGTTAGTGATGGTGATAGGTTTCGCAACGGCCATAAACTGTTAAATGGTCATGTTGACGTATAAACCTTCAACCTTTATGCCCCAATGTTTATCTAGGTTTTTAAAAATTATGAAGAAAAGATCATAAAATGGTGGGTAGATTTCAGGGATCCAAAATCCTTCAAGGCGGCATCTACATTTATCTTGCACGAGTGACGCCAAACATGACAAGCTCGGTGGGGTGCCGTTAGATATGTTTGTCTTCTATGAATTGGCCTTTAGATCGATATTACAAAAAGGTAGGTCAAATTTATTATTTCACTCAAAATTGTAAAAAGTATAATAACACATTTGTATTTATTTTTTAATATGTAGATTTTGGCATTATTATTGGGGAGCCGATGACGCTCAAAACAGTTGCTGAAAATACAACTGCAATGATGAGCAACCTATCACTATTAGGAGTCGATGATGCTCAAAACAGGGTGCATGGCCTGTGGCCAATACTTCCTTCAGAAATCTTTGTTGATTTGGGAGTAGTTAGTGATGTAGTTAGCTTTCGCGACGGTCATAAATGATTAAATGGTCCTGTTGACAATCAATCATTTAATGTGTTGCTTTTAATTTATGCTTCCAATTTAGGTCATGAGCCAAATATGTATGCTTATGCTGCAACTAGCGTGCATGATTTCAATGTTGACAAATTCAACCATGAGTTATTGGATAACTTTTATGGGAACGTCGGTCCTCGCCGGATCGTATTTTCAGTTTGTCGGCCTATGTCAAAAGATGGATATAGACAGCTTGGAGTAGAAAAAAAAAGCTTCTACGTGCACGGCATGTGGCCGATATAACCTTAAAAAATCCTCGTTGATTTGGGAGAAGTTACTGATGGTGTTAGGTTTCGCGACAGCCATAAACTGTTAAATGGTCATGTTGACGTATAAACCTTCAACCATTATGTGTTAACCTCAATGTTTATCTAGTTTTTAAAAATTATCAAGAAAAGATCATAAAATGGTGGGTAGATTTAAGGGATCCAAAATCCTTCAAGGCGGCATCTACATTTATCTTGCACGAGTGACGCCAAACATGACAAGCTCGGTGGGATGCCGTTAGATATGTTTGTCTTCTATGAATTGGCCTTTAGATCGTATTACAAAAAGGTAGGTCAAGTTTATTATTTCACTCAAAATTGTAAAAAGTATAACAACATGTTGGTATTTATTTTTTAATATGTAGATTTTGGTATTATTATTGGGGAGCCGATTAGGGCTGGCAAATCGTGCGGGTCGGATCGTTATCGGGTCGACCTGATAAGGCCAAACCCGAACACGACCTGTTAAGGAAATGCCCGAACCCGACATGATTTACCTAAATACGAACCCGATAACAACACGATTCAAAGCGTGTTGACACGACACGATCTGATTACAACCTGATAACAACACGAATTTGGAGTTGATCTGATAACAACCTGATCTGATTTGCCCAAATTCATTCGCATCAATAATATTAATAAAAAATACAAGTAAATATTTAATAAAGGCTAAACTAAAGTGTAGAAAGATATCATGAATAAAAAATTAAAAATAAATATTTAATAAAAATTTAATTCTATTTGGGTTACCCGAATCCGACACGAAATTATCAGGTCCTTATCAGGTCGACCCGATAAGGACCCGAACCTTATCGTGCGTGTCCCTAACCCATTAATTTCGTGTAGTTTTGTATCGTGCTTTCGTGTCGTGTTGAAAATTTCTAGCCCTAGAGCCGATGACGCTCAAAACAGTTGCTGAAAATACAACTGCGGTGATGAGCAATCTATCACTATTCGGAGTCGATGACGCTCAAAATAGAGTGCATGGCCCGTGGTCGATACTTTCTTCAGAAATCTTTGTTGATTTCGAAGTAGTTAGTGATGTAGTTAGATTTCGCGACGACCATAAACTATTAAATGGTCCTGTTGACAATCAGTCATTTAATGTGTTGCTTTTAATTTATGCTTCCAATCTAGGCCATGAGCCAAATATGTATGCTTATGCTACAACTAGCGTGCATGATTTCAATGTTGACAAATTCAACCATGAGTTATTGGATAACTTTTACGGGAACGTCGGTCCTCGCCGGATCGTATTTTTGGTTTTGTCGGCCTATGTCAAAAGATGGATATTGACAGCTTGGAGGAGAAAAAAAAGCTTCTACGTGCACGGCCTATGGCCGATACAACCTTAAAAAATCTTCGTTGATTTGGGAGAAGTTAGTGATGGTGTTAGGTTTCGCGACATCCATAAACTGTTAAATGGTCATGTTGACGTATAAACCTTCAACCATTATGTGTTAACCTCAATGCTTATCTAGGTTTTTAAAAATTATCATGAAAAGATCATAAAATGGTGGGTAGATTTAAGGGATCCAAAATCCTTCAAGGCGGCATCTACATTTATCTTGCACGAGTGACGCCAAACATGACAAGCTCGGTGGGATGCCGTTAGATATGTTTGTCTTCTATGAATTGGCCTTTAGATCGTATTACAAAAAGGTAGGTCAAGTTTATTATTTCACTCAAAATTGTAAAAAGTATAACAACATGTTGGTATTTATTTTTTAATATGTAGATTTTGGTATTATTATTGGGGAGCTGATTAGGGCTGGCAAATCGTGCGGGTCGGATCGTTATCGGGTCGACCTGATAAGGCCAAACCCGAACACGACCAGTTAAGGAAATGCCCGAACCCGACTTAATTTACCTAAATACGAACCCGACACGAATCCGATAACAACACGATTCAAACCGTGTTGACACGACACGATCTGATTACAACCTGATAACAACACGAATTTGGAGTTGATCTGATAACAACCTGATCTGATTTGCCCAAATTCATTCGCATCAATAATATTAATAAAAAATACAAGTAAATATTTAATAAAGGCTAAACTAAAGTGTAGAAAGATATCATGAATAAAAAATTAAAAATAAATATTTAATAAAAATTTAATTCTAATTGGGTTACCCGAATCCGACACGAAATTATCAGGTCCTTATCAGGTCGACCCGATAAGGACCCGAACCTTATCGTGCGTGTCCCTAACCCATTAATTTCGTGTGGTTTTGTATCGTGCTTTCGTGTCGTGTTGAAAATTTCTAGCCCTAGAGCCGATGACGCTCAAAACAGTTGCTGAAAATACAACTGCGGTGATGAGCAATCTATCACTATTCGGAGTCGATGACGCTCAAAATAGAGTGCATGGCCCGTGGTCGATACTTTCTTCAGAAATCTTTGTTGATTTCGAAGTAGTTAGTGATGTAGTTAGATTTCGCGACGACCATAAACTATTAAATGGTCCTGTTGACAATCAGTCATTTAATGTGTTGCTTTTAATTTATGCTTCCAATCTAGGCCATGAGCCAAATATGTATGCTTATGCTACAACTAGCGTGCATGATTTCAATGTTGACAAATTCAACCATGAGTTATTGGATAACTTTTACGGGAACGTCGGTCCTCGCCGGATCGTATTTTTGGTTTTGTCGGCCTATGTCAAAAGATGGATATTGACAGCTTGGAGGAGAAAAAAAAGCTTCTACGTGCACGGCCTATGGCCGATACAACCTTAAAAAATCTTCGTTGATTTGGGAGAAGTTAGTGATGGTGTTAGGTTTCGCGACATCCATAAACTGTTAAATGGTCATGTTGACGTATAAACCTTCAACCATTATGTGTTAACCTCAATGCTTATCTAGGTTTTTAAAAATTATCATGAAAAGATCATAAAATGGTGGGTAGATTTAAGGGATCCAAAATCCTTCAAGGCGGCATCTACATTTATCTTGCACGAGTGACGCCAAACATGATAAGCTCGGTGGGATGCCGTTAGATATGTTTGTCTTCTATGAATTGGCCTTTAGATCGTATTACAAAAAGGTAGGTCAAGTTTATTATTTCACTCAAAATTGTAAAAAGTATAACAACATGTTGGTATTTATTTTTTAATATGTAGATTTTGGTATTATTATTGGGGAGCTGATTAGGGCTGTCAAATCGTGCGGGTCGGATCGTTATCGGGTCGACCTGATAAGGCCAAACCCGAACACGACCTGTTAAGGAAATGCCCGAACCCGACTTAATTTACCTAAATACGAACCCGACACGAATCCGATAACAACACGATTCAAACCGTGTTGACACGACACGATCTGATTACAACCTGATAACAACACGAATTTGGAGTTGATCTGATAACAACCTGATCTGATTTGCCCAAATTCATTCGCATCAATAATATTAATAAAAAATACAAGTAAATATTTAATAAAGGCTAAACTAAAGTGTAGAAAGATATCATGAATAAAAAATTAAAAATAAATATTTAATAAAAATTTAATTCTAATTGGGTTACCCGAATCCGACACGAAATTATCAGGTCCTTATCAGGTCGACCCGATAAGGACCCGAACCTTATCGTGCGTGTCCCTAACCCATTAATTTCGTGTGGTTTTGTATCGTGCTTTCGTGTCGTGTTGAAAATTTCTAGCCCTAGAGCCGATGACGCTCAAAACAGTTGCTGAAAATACAACTGCGGTGATGAGCAATCTATCACTATTCGGAGTCGATGACGCTCGAAATAGAGTGCATGGCCCGTGGTCGATACTTTCTTCAGAAATCTTCGTTGATTTGGAAGTAGTTAGTGATGTAGTTAGATTTCGCGACGACCATAAACTATTAAATGGTCCTGTTGACAATCAGTCATTTAATGTGTTGCTTTTAATTTATGCTTCCAATCTAGGCCATGAGCCAAATATGTATGCTTATGCTACAACTAGCGTGCATGATTTCAATGTTGACAAATTCAACCATGAGTTATTGGATAACTTTTACGGGAACGTCGGTCCTCGTCGGATCGTATTTTTGGTTTTGTCGGCCTATGTCAAAAGATGGATATTGACAGCTTGGAGGAGAAAAAAAAGCTTCTACGTGCACGGCCTATGGCCGATACAACCTTAAAAAATCCTCGTTGATTTGGGAGAAGTTAGTGATGGTGTTAGGTTTCGCGACATCCATAAACTGTTTAAATGGTCATGTTGACGTATAAACCTTCAACCATTATGTGTTAACCTCAATGCTTATCTAGGTTTTTAAAAATTATCATGAAAAGATCATAAAATGGTGGGTAGATTTAAGGGATCCAAAATCCTTCAAGGCGGCATCTACATTTATCTTGCACGAGTGACGCCAAACATGACAAGCTCGGTGGGATGCCGTTAGATATGTTTGTCTTCTATGAATTGGCCTTTAGATCATATTACAAAAAGGTAGGTCAAGTTTATTATTTCACTCAAAATTGTAAAAAGTATAACAACATGTTGGTATTTATTTTTTAATATGTAGATTTTGGTATTATTATTGGGGAGCCGATTAGGGCTGGCAAATCGTGCGGGTCGGATCGTTATCGGGTCGACCTGATAAGGCCAAACCCGAACACGACCTGTTAAGGAAATGCCCGAACCCGACACGATTTACCTAAATACGAACCCGACACGAACCCGATAACAACACGATTCAAAGCGTGTTGACACGACACGATCTGATTACAACCTGATAACAACACGAATTTGGAGTTGATCTGATAACAACCTGATCTGATTTGCCCAAATTCATTCGCATCAATAATAATAATAAAAAATACAAGTAAATATTTAATAAAGGCTAAACTAAAGTGTAGAAAGATATCATGAATAAAAAATTAAAAATAAATATTTAATAAAAATTTAATTCTAATTGGGTTACCCGAATCCGACACGAAATTATCAGGTCGACCCGATAAGGACCCGAACCTTATCGTGCGTGTCCCTAACCCATTAATTTCATGTGGTTTTGTATCGTGCTTTCGTGTCGTGTTGAAAATTTCTAGGCCTAGAGCCGATGACGCTCAAAACAGTTGCTGAAAATACAACTGCGGTGATGAGCAATCTATCACTATTCGGAGTCGATGACGCTCAAAATAGAGTGCATGGCCCGTGGTCGATACTTTCTTCAGAAATCTTCGTTGATTTGGAAGTAGTTAGTGATGTAGTTAGATTTCGCGACGACCATAAACTATTAAATGGTCCTGTTGACAATCAGTCATTTAATGTGTTGCTTTTAATTTATGCTTCCAATCTAGGCCATGAGCCAAATATGTATGCTTATGCTACAACTAGCGTGCATGATTTCAATGTTGACAAATTCAACCATGAGTTATTGGATAACTTTTACGGGAACGTCGGTCCTCGCCGGATCGTATTTTTGGTTTTGTCGGCCTATGTCAAAAGATGGATATTGACAGCTTGGAGGAGAAAAAAAAAGCTTCTACGTGCACGGCCTATGGCCGATACAACCTTAAAAAATCCTCGTTGATTTGGGAGAAGTTAGTGATGGTGTTAGGTTTCGCGACATCCATAAACTGTTAAATGGTCATGTTGACGTATAAACCTTCAACCATTATGTGTTAACCTCAATGCTTATCTAGGTTTTTAAAAATTATCATGAAAAGATCATAAAATGGTGGGTAGATTTAAGGGATCCAAAATCCTTCAAGGCGGCATCTACATTTATCTTGCACGAGTGACGCCAAACATGACAAGCTCGGTGGGATGCCGTTAGATATGTTTGTCTTCTATGAATTGGCCTTTAGATCGTATTACAAAAAGGTAGGTCAAGTTTATTATTTCACTCAAAATTGTAAAAAGTATAACAACATGTTGGTATTTATTTTTTAATATGTAGATTTTGGTATTATTATTGGGGAGCTGATTAGGGCTGGCAAATCGTGCGGGTCGGATCGTTATCGGGTCGACCTGATAAGGCCAAACCCGAACACGACCTGTTAAGGAAATGCCCGAACCCGACTTAATTTACCTAAATACGAACCCGACACGAATCCGATAACAACACGATTCAAACCGTGTTGACACGACACGATCTGATTACAACCTGATAACAACACGAATTTGGAGTTGATCTGATAACAACCTGATCTGATTTGCCCAAATTCATTCGCATCAATAATATTAATAAAAAATACAAGTAAATATTTAATAAAGGCTAAACTAAAGTGTAGAAAGATATCATGAATAAAAAATTAAAAATAAATATTTAATAAAAATTTAATTCTAATTGGGTTACCCGAATCCGACACGAAATTATCAGGTCCTTATCAGGTCGACCCGATAAGGACCCGAACCTTATCGTGCGTGTCCCTAACCCATTAATTTCGTGTGGTTTTGTATCGTGCTTTCGTGTCGTGTTGAAAATTTCTAGCCCTAGAGCCGATGACGCTCAAAACAGTTGCTGAAAATACAACTGCGGTGATGAGCAATCTATCACTATTCGGAGTCGATGACGCTCAAAATAGAGTGCATGGCCCGTGGTCGATACTTTCTTCAGAAATCTTTGTTGATTTCGAAGTAGTTAGTGATGTAGTTAGATTTCGCGACGACCATAAACTATTAAATGGTCCTGTTGACAATCAGTCATTTATTGTGTTGCTTTTAATTTATGCTTCCAATCTAGGCCATGAGCCAAATATGTATGCTTATGCTACAACTAGCGTGCATGATTTCAATGTTGACAAATTCAACCATGAGTTATTGGATAACTTTTACGGGAACGTCGGTCCTCGCCGGATCGTATTTTTGGTTTTGTCGGCCTATGTCAAAAGATGGATATTGACAGCTTGGAGGAGAAAAAAAAGCTTCTACGTGCACGGCCTATGGCCGATACAACCTTAAAAAATCTTCGTTGATTTGGGAGAAGTTAGTGATGGTGTTAGGTTTCGCGACATCCATAAACTGTTAAATGGTCATGTTGACGTATAAACCTTCAACCATTATGTGTTAACCTCAATGCTTATCTAGGTTTTTAAAAATTATCATGAAAAGATCATAAAATGGTGGGTAGATTTAAGGGATCCAAAATCCTTCAAGGCGGCATCTACATTTATCTTGCACGAGTGACGCCAAACATGACAAGCTCGGTGGGATGCCGTTAGATATGTTTGTCTTCTATGAATTGGCCTTTAGATCGTATTACAAAAAGGTAGGTCAAGTTTATTATTTCACTCAAAATTGTAAAAAGTATAACAACATGTTGGTATTTATTTTTTAATATGTAGATTTTGGTATTATTATTGGGGAGCTGATTAGGGCTGTCAAATCGTGCGGGTCGGATCGTTATCGGGTCGACCTGATAAGGCCAAACCCGAACACGACCTGTTAAGGAAATGCCCGAACCCGACTTAATTTACCTAAATACGAACCCGACACGAATCCGATAACAACACGATTCAAACCGTGTTGACACGACACGATCTGATTACAACCTGATAACAACACGAATTTGGAGTTGATCTGATAACAACCTGATCTGATTTGCCCAAATTCATTCGCATCAATAATATTAATAAAAAATACAAGTAAATATTTAATAAAGGCTAAACTAAAGTGTAGAAAGATATCATGAATAAAAAATTAAAAATAAATATTTAATAAAAATTTAATTCTAATTGGGTTACCCGAATCCGACACGAAATTATCAGGTCCTTATCAGGTCGACCCGATAAGGACCCGAACCTTATCGTGCGTGTCCCTAACCCATTAATTTCGTGTGGTTTTGTATCGTGCTTTCGTGTCGTGTTGAAAATTTCTAGCCCTAGAGCCGATGACGCTCAAAACAGTTGCTGAAAATACAACTGCGGTGATGAGCAATCTATCACTATTCGGAGTCGATGACGCTCGAAATAGAGTGCATGGCCCGTGGTCGATACTTTCTTCAGAAATCTTCGTTGATTTGGAAGTAGTTAGTGATGTAGTTAGATTTCGCGACGACCATAAACTATTAAATGGTCCTGTTGACAATCAGTCATTTAATGTGTTGCTTTTAATTTATGCTTCCAATCTAGGCCATGAGCCAAATATGTATGCTTATGCTACAACTAGCGTGCATGATTTCAATGTTGACAAATTCAACCATGAGTTATTGGATAACTTTTACGGGAACGTCGGTCCTCGTCGGATCGTATTTTTGGTTTTGTCGGCCTATGTCAAAAGATGGATATTGACAGCTTGGAGGAGAAAAAAAAGCTTCTACGTGCACGGCCTATGGCCGATACAACCTTAAAAAATCCTCGTTGATTTGGGAGAAGTTAGTGATGGTGTTAGGTTTCGCGACATCCATAAACTGTTTAAATGGTCATGTTGACGTATAAACCTTCAACCATTATGTGTTAACCTCAATGCTTATCTAGGTTTTTAAAAATTATCATGAAAAGATCATAAAATGGTGGGTAGATTTAAGGGATCCAAAATCCTTCAAGGCGGCATCTACATTTATCTTGCACGAGTGACGCCAAACATGACAAGCTCGGTGGGATGCCGTTAGATATGTTTGTCTTCTATGAATTGGCCTTTAGATCATATTACAAAAAGGTAGGTCAAGTTTATTATTTCACTCAAAATTGTAAAAAGTATAACAACATGTTGGTATTTATTTTTTAATATGTAGATTTTGGTATTATTATTGGGGAGCCGATTAGGGCTGGCAAATCGTGCGGGTCGGATCGTTATCGGGTCGACCTGATAAGGCCAAACCCGAACACGACCTGTTAAGGAAATGCCCGAACCCGACACGATTTACCTAAATACGAACCCGACACGAACCCGATAACAACACGATTCAAAGCGTGTTGACACGACACGATCTGATTACAACCTGATAACAACACGAATTTGGAGTTGATCTGATAACAACCTGATCTGATTTGCCCAAATTCATTCGCATCAATAATAATAATAAAAAATACAAGTAAATATTTAATAAAGGCTAAACTAAAGTGTAGAAAGATATCATGAATAAAAAATTAAAAATAAATATTTAATAAAAATTTAATTCTAATTGGGTTACCCGAATCCGACACGAAATTATCAGGTCCTTATCAGGTCGACCCGATAAGGACCCGAACCTTATCGTGCGTGTCCCTAACCCATTAATTTCATGTGGTTTTGTATCGTGCTTTCGTGTCGTGTTGAAAATTTCTAGGCCTAGAGCCGATGACGCTCAAAACAGTTGCTGAAAATACAACTGCGGTGATGAGCAATCTATCACTATTCGGAGTCGATGACGCTCAAAATAGAGTGCATGGCCCGTGGTCGATACTTTCTTCAGAAATCTTCGTTGATTTGGAAGTAGTTAGTGATGTAGTTAGATTTCGCGACGACCATAAACTATTAAATGGTCCTGTTGACAATCAGTCATTTAATGTGTTGCTTTTAATTTATGCTTCCAATCTAGGCCATGTGCCAAATATGTATGCTTATGCTACAACTAGCGTGCATGATTTCAATGTTGACAAATTCAACCATGAGTTATTGGATAACTTTTACGGGAACGTCGGTCCTCGCCGGATCGTATTTTTGGTTTTGTCGGCCTATGTCAAAAGATGGATATTGACAGCTTGGAGGAGAAAAAAAAAGCTTCTACGTGCACGGCCTATGGCCGATACAACCTTAAAAAATCCTCGTTGATTTGGGAGAAGTTAGTGATGGTGTTAGGTTTCGCGACATCCATAAACTGTTAAATGGTCATGTTGACGTATAAACCTTCAACCATTATGTGTTAACCTCAATGCTTATCTAGGTTTTTAAAAATTATCATGAAAAGATCATAAAATGGTGGGTAGATTTAAGGGATCCAAAATCCTTCAAGGCGGCATCTACATTTATCTTGCACGAGTGACGCCAAACATGACAAGCTCGGTGGGATGCCGTTAGATATGTTTGTCTTCTATGAATTGGCCTTTAGATCGTATTACAAAAAGGTAGGTCAAGTTTATTATTTCACTCAAAATTGTAAAAAGTATAACAACATGTTGGTATTTATTTTTTAATATGTAGATTTTGGTATTATTATTGGGGAGCCGATTAGGGCTGACAAATCGTGCGGGTCGGATCGTTATCGGGTCGACCTGATAAGGCCAAACCCGAACACGACCTGTTAAGGAAATGCCCGAACCCGACACGATTTACCTAAATACGAACCCGACACGAACCCGATAACAACACGATTCAAAGCGTGTTGACACGACACGATCTGATTACAACCTGATAACAACACGAATTTGGAGTTGATCTGATAACAACATGATCTGATTTGCCCAAATTCATTCGCATCAATAATAATAATAAAAAATACAAGTAAATATTTAATAAAGGCTAAACTAAAGTGTAGAAAGATATCATGAATAAAAAATTAAAAATAAATATTTAATAAAAATTTAATTCTAATTGGGTTACCCGAATCCGACACGAAATTATCAGGTCCTTATCAGGTCGACCCGATAAGGACCCGAACCTTATCGTGCGTGTCCCTAACCCATTAATTTCGTGTGGTTTTGTATCGTACTTTCGTGTCGTGTTGAAAATTTCTAGCCCTAGAGCCGATGACGCTCAAAACAGTAGCTGAAAATACAACTGCGGTGATGAACAATCTATCACTATTCGGAGTCGATGACGCTCAAAACAGGGTGCATGGCCCGTGTTCGATACTTCCTTCATAAATCTTCATTGATTTGGAAGTAGTTAGTGATATAGTTAGATTTCGCGACGACCATAAACTATTAAATGGTCCTGTTGACAATCAGTCATTTAATGTGTTGCTTTTAATTTATGTTACCAATCTAGGTGATGAGCCAAATATGAATGCTTATGCTGAAACTAGCGTGCATGATTTCAATGTTGACAAATTCAACCATGAGTTATTGGATAACTTTTACGGGAACGTCGGTCCTCGCCGGATCGTATTTTCAGTTTGTCGGCCTATGTCAAAAGATGGATATTGACAGCTTGGAGGAGAAAAAAAAGCTTCTACGTGCATGGCCTGTGGCCGATACAACCTTAGAAAATCCTCATTGATTTGGGAGAAGTTAGTGATGGTGTTAGGTTTCGCGACATCCATAAACTGTTAAATGGTCATGTTGACGTATAAACCTTCAACCATTATGTGTTAACCTCAATGTTTATCTAGGTTTTTAAAAATTATCAAGAAAAGATCATAAAATGGTGGGTAGATTTAAGGGATCCAAAATCCTTCAAGGCGGCATCTGCATTTATCTTGCACGAGTGACGCCAAACATGACAAGTTTGGTGGGATGCCGTTAGATATGTTTGTCTTCTATGAATTGGCCATTAGTTCATATTTAGGGATGTCAATCGGGCCAACCCACTCGGTTTCGGGCCAACCCATTCGGTTTCGGGTTAATTTTGGTTCGGGCCAGTCGGTTTTTTTATTTTTCGGGCTAAAATTTTTCGACCCTAACCCTAACCCACTTGGTTTCGGGCTAGCCCGTTCGGGCCCATAAATTTATGATTTTTTTATATGTATAATTTTTTATATGGATAATCATATTATTGTAATAAAAATATGTCGTGCTTTTTAAATCAAAATATTTCGCCTTATTTTAGATACAAAAATTAGTGTTATTTTAATGTAAATTTACATAATATCTAATTTAACTTTGTGACGCTGATAATTTTATATGTATTCACACACACATCAAAGTTGTTTGCTTTAAAGAGCGAAATACTGTAGCAGGGAATCAGCGAAATACTGTAGCATGAATTCGTTCTCGCCTCAGAGTTCGGACTCTCTCGCGACCGGCCGGTGAAGCTCACCGCTACCAGACCTTTGTCCCCACGGTACCGGCGCCGGCGCAGCTGCCCACCAGCAGGCGGCAGACCCACTCCCAGATGCAGCAGCTCGTCCCAGAAGCAGCAGGGCTCGCTCGTCCGGTCGTCCCAGCAGCAGCGGCGCTCGAGCTCGACGCCTGAGCTCCACGCCGACGTGCAGCTGCCACAAGCCGCTGGAGCTGCTGCTCGCCTGGATCGATGCTACTCTGGTAGGTGAAATCAATTTCTGGGTTTTTTTGTGTTTGCCTATAAGGTGTTTGATGAAATGCCAGTGAAAGCTTTGTGGTTTCTTTTTCGCATTTCGGCGTCCTCTCTTGCTGAATCATGTCGGGCAAAGGGGGCCTGAACCTTCCACTCGTTTCTAACAATTTTAACCCGAATGCTCGTCATGTTTCTTCCCCAAGGAAACACCCTAGTTTGGTTTCGCCTGCTACTTCTGCTAATCCGAATTTGGCTTTGAACAACGCCAACGAACAGTCTGGAATGATGGTCTTTTCTCATGGCTCAAAGGGACCTCAACGTACGCTTGTGGTTCCGGATGGTACTTCCCTTACGCAAGCACAAGGGAATCCCAATCCTAACCCTAATGGGGCGGAGGCTTTCTCTTCGACAACTATTCCCACGAATTCGGTTCGTCAACAAGTTACTGATATGGGAGAGAAGATTGATGCCCACAAATCCTATGCGGAGATGGCTTCTAACAGGGGGCAACGACGCTCTGACGTAGCTGCTCATAACTTTCATGCACTATGTCCCATGAAGGAGGGTGATCAGTTCTGTTTCAAAATGCCCAAAGATCTTCTTATCAAATAAGTTTCGGAGTTTCAATATGCTTTGACAGGAAGACTTTTGCTTCGTAAAGGTGAAAAACCGAAGCCGGCAATGATGTTAAAAAAGGAGTTGAATGATTTATGGGGAATTGCTTATTCTTGGCAACTTATTCCCCTTGGAAAAGGCTACTACACTTTGGTTTTTCAAAGTGAGGCGGACAAAACCTGTGCCAAGGTTAAAAACACTTGGGAACTTTTTAATGGTCATCTTCGACTCAGGGAATGGTCAAGGAATTTCGATCCCTTCAAGGAGCATTCTTCGTTGGCTAATGTGTGGGTGAGAATACACTATTTGCCGATAGAATATTGGCACGCGGAAGTGCTGGCTGGAGTTGCGAGATATATTGGGCATCCCATTAGAATCGATGCAGCTTCAGTGAAGAAGGATTTTGGACAGTTTGCGAGGGTCTTGGTCGAGTTAGATATGTCTAAAACTCTTCCTACTACTCTTCTTTTTGATGAAGGAGATTTCGCTTTTTATATTGAGTTCACTTATGAAAAGCTCCCACTTTACTGCAACAGGTGCAAAATAACAGGACACTCTCCTGATAGATGTTTCAAAGCTATTCAAAAGGAAACTGACGAGACAACTACTCACGTCAAGATTGCCACGCAAAAGCCAAGGGGAAAACAATGGCAAGAAATTGAGCATATTCAGACTACGAACAACGAACATGAAGCCGCCTTGCATGAGCATAGAAATCAACCTGTCGGCGATCAACAGATTCAGCAACATTCGGTTAAAGATAAGCAGTGCTCGGGGACTACGATTGGAAACACTTTTGCTGTGTTGGAAAACCTGAGAGGTGAAGAAACTGGGTTACAAATCTTGGAGGCTGAGCAGATAACTGATAAATCCGCGCGCGTACAGCAGCAAGGTTCCGGTGAGGACAATGAACCAAGATCTACACCTCAGAAGGTTGCGCAGCCTTCGCATCGAGGCTCTTCGCCTCATCTGTTGGAGCAGGAGGAAAATGCTAAGAACAGAATCAGTGGTGAGAATGTTAGATTTCAGTTGAGGAATAATGAGGATATCAGAGGGCCGGATATGTTGGACGCTATTACCAACATTGTGGAGACATCGGTGTACGATAGGCCGCTTGAAGTTTATGTTTCTGAAAGTTCAGAAGAGGAGGAAACAATTGAAGCGGATGTTATAAGTGAGGAAATTCATTCCCGACAGCAACCAACTGATGCGGTTGCTTTTGAGAATGCTATGAAGGCTCAGAGATTGGAACAAATTCTGGCATTGGCTAAGGAGCCAATTACTTCGGGTATGGCAGCTAAGCGGCGCGGTAGGCCTTCAAAAAAACAGCTCGCAGATCGTGCAGCGGAACAAATCTCAAAACAGGCAGAGGAGAGTATTAAACATCGTCTTCGAAAAGCTGGAGATGCTGGCAATAATCCGGAAGCTTTTGTTATTGACAATAGCAAGAAAGACTGTATTCAGGCGATGGAGAATGTCGCCCGTGAAAGCTGGTCGGCTGAGGTGGAAAGATGCGGAGGCTCCTCCGCCCATTTCAATCAATCTTCATGAATATCATCGCCTGGAATGTCCGTGGTTTGACGGACGAATCCAAGCGGTTACTTAAGGAGCACTGTAGCTCATTTTCTCCTATTATCTTGGGTTTGATTGAACCTAAGAAAGCGTTTCGTAAGGTGAGGCAGAGCTACTGGAATTCTTTAAATATGGTGCCTATTCATCAAAATTGTCGAGCATCTAAAAGTTCGAACATTTGGGTTCTTGCTCATCCTGATGTGATTGCAACCATGGTTTTTTCCTCTGACCAATCTGTGATCGTTGATTGTATTTGGCAAACTTACAACTTCCGTGTAGCTATTATACACGGCGCCAATGACCAGATCCTCCGCCGTCAACTTTGGCATGATCTTCTACATTTCACGTCAGGTAATACTGTCTTTATTGGTGATTTTAACGCAGTCAAAGGCTCTAATGAGAGGATCAGTTCTAGGTCCCCTTCAAGAAGCTCATGCTTGGACTTCTGCGCTTTCATTGATGATTCTCAATTCATTGAATCTCCGACTGAAGGGATTCGCTTTACCTGGTCTGGACGTCGGTTTTTTCCCCGTCATGTTGAATCTATCCTTGATAGAGCATTTTTTTCCAAGGGTTTTGCTGATTTATGCAATTCGATTGTTACCACGGCGCTTCCGAGGCTCACCTCTGATCATTCTCCGTTAGTTCTGCATTGCCGTCAGGTTACTCCATCTGGCATAAGACACTTCAGATTTCTGAATATGTGGACCCTTCATCCTTCGTTCTTAGATATGGTGAAGAATTCGTGGACGGTTGCTGTTAACACTAGCTGCCCTATTCTGTGTGTTATGTTGAAACTCAAGAGGTTGCGTTATGATATTAAGGTCTGGAATAAAGATGTTTTTGGCAACGTAGATAATTCGATTGGTCTATTTCAGAATCATTTGGCGGTCACCCAGAACCAGATTTCTGAAACTGGATATACTGATGAGCTCTTCGATGAGGAGATTCGTTTGCAAGCTGAGCTTAATGTTGCGCTTTCTAGAAAAAATAATCTTCTTCAAAAGAAAAGCCGTGCCTCGTGGTTGCAAGATGGGGATAGAAATACGACTTTCTTTCACAGAATGATAAAATTCAAACGGAGGAATACTTTGATTACTCGCTTGAATATTGATGGTGTGGATGTCTATGATCCGAGTATTATTGAGCAACATATCATCGGGCACTTCTCGGCTCTTTTCATGGATGATGGAAGCCCGAGCGCTGACCCTTTGGAGATTGAGGTGCTTTTTGATCTGGCGGTTTCGGATGCTCAGAATAATTTTTTGGTCAGTATACCTGCGGAGAGTGAGATTGCGGTGGAGGTCTTTGGAATGGACGCTAATAGTGCCCCTGGACCTGATGGTTTCTCTGGTTCCTTCTTTCAGACTTGCTGGGAAATTATTAAGACGGATGTTGTCAGTGCTGTTCAAACTTTTTTCCGGTCTTCTTATTTACCTACTGGTTGCAATTCCAGTACAATGATTCTTATCCCAAAGAAGAAGGATGTTTCAACTGTTGCTGATTTGAGGCCCATCGTTCTGTCGAACTTCTTCTTTAAAATCATTTCCAAAATCTTGGCGTCAAGGCTTAGCAGGATTGCGTCCACTCATATCTCTAATAACCAATTTGGTTTCATTAGTGGTCGCAACATCCATGATTGCATTATGCTCAGCTCTGAGGGATTCAACTCGATGCAACGTACGAATCGGGGTTCGAATATGGCTTGCAAAATTGACATTCGTAAGGCTTTTGACACCATTCGCTGGGAGTTCATTATGCAAGTTTTGAGAGCGAATGGATATCATGAGAAGTTCGTCAATTGGATTTGGATCATTTTTAGCTCTGCCCGGCTCTCCATTCTTTACAATGGTCAGCTTTCGGGGTACTTCTCTTGTTCTCGTGGGGTTAGGCAGGGTGATCCGTTGTCGCCGATTTTATTTGGGATTGCGGAAGACGTCTTGAGTCACCTTATCAGCAGTTGTGTGGAATCGAGACACCTTAGTCCGATGGGTTTCAGCCGGGCCACTAATTTTCCAACACACTTATTTTATGCTGATGATATTATCCTTTTTAGCACTGCTACGGTTCATAATGCTCGAAAGATCAAGGAAATTCTGAATTATTATGGTTCGATTTCTGGTCAGGTTTGCAGTCAGGAGAAATCGAATCTCTACTTCGCTAGGGGCGTGACTACGGATAGGAGAAGGGCTATTCAGCGTGTCATGGGTTTCTCTGTGGGGAATCTTCCGATGACATATTTGGGAGTTCCTATATTTGTTGGTCGTCCGCAGGCCTCGTATCTCATGCCGATCTTTGATAAAATTGTCCAAAAGTTTGCAAGGTGGAAAGGTCTTCAACTGTCTATCGCCCGTTTTTGTTTGGTGAGGTCTGTGATTCAGAGTTCGATTGTGCATTCGATGATGGTTTATAAATGGCCTAAATCGTTATTGCATTCGCTTGACCGTAAATGTCGTAATTTCATTTGGACGGGCAGCATTGATCAGCAACCGCGTTGTTCTGTTAGTTGGAGACGGGTGTGCGCTCCTAAAGAGGAAGGTGGTCTTGGCATTCGTTCTTTTACCTTAATGAATAAATCTTTTTTGATGAAGCTGGCATGGAAGATGATAAAAGGTGATGATTGGGCTCATCGGATTATGAGGTCCAGATACCTCACGACCTTCAGCTATGCCAAGCAAAATATTGCTAATTCGACTATTTGGCTCGGCGTAAAACAGGAGATTGATCCCTTGGTGGTTGATTCTTACTCTTGCATCAATAATGGTGCTAATACTTATTTTTAGAAGGATGATTGGCTGGGTTACATTTTGGTGGATAAGCTCAAAATTCCTCACTACATGCATGATTATCTCCATTTCTCTGTGAAAGATTACTACTACGATGGTCTGTGGCATTTCTCGCCTTCGTTTGTGAATTATTTTCCTGAGGTGGTGGCTGATATTTTATTGATTCCTATGAGCGAGGAAAAAGATTCTAGATATTGGAAGCATTCGCTCAAGGGGGATGTCTCGGCGGCTTTAGCCTTCTCCAAGAATTGTCATCGTTACACTATGGTGAAATGGGGGACATGGATTTGGGAACCGTACATTCCGATTCGTCGTTCGATCTTATGCTCGAGGATTCTTCATGGGCGTCTTCCAACCTTGGATACTCTCGTTAGACAAGGTATGGTCACTCCTAATGGTTGTCCCTTTTGTTATATGGATGCTGAAACCATTGAGCATATCATGTGGAGCTGTCCTCGGATTAGTTACATTTGGGAAACGTTTCTGGTCTGGTTTCATAAAATGGATCTGTTAAGTTGCTTGGATATTCACACGTTTTTAGTGCTGGCTTGGAATGCTTGCTTCAGCCCCCAAATTTTGGCTTTTTGGAAAGGAGGCATTATTTCGATCCTGTGGAAGATATGGGACTGTAGGAATGCGATTGTTTTCGATGATCTCCGTTTTGAGACTCGGTCGATTCTTACTTTTGGTAAAGCTTATTTTAAAGAGATGGATTCTAATTTTTCACGGCTTGGTACCATCAAGAATAATTGGACTGACTACGTGATTGTTAGAAGTCTTGGAATTGGCAGTCGAGCTGCTCCTCCCCTTCGCATGGTGGAGGTTTATTGGTGGCCTCCGGTGACTCATTGGATTAAGGTCAACACCGATGGCTCTGCTAAAGGGGCTCCTGGTCGTATTGCCGCGGGAGGAGTTTTTAGGGATAATTTTGCTTATGTCCGTGGCTGTTTTCACATCAAGGGTGGTAGTGGGTTTGCTTTGAAGCTGAGCTTCTCGCGGTTATTACTGCTATTAATATTGCTCATGATCGTGGCTGGCTTCATCTTTGGGTTGAGTCCGATTCGATGTATGTGGTGCGGTTGTTGGAGAATCGCTCCACGAATGTTCCCTGGCGTTTCTTAGCTTCCTGGAAGCAGGTTCTTCGTCGTCTTCATGGTTTTTCTTTGATTGTTACTCACATCTTTCGGGAAGGAAATCACCCCGCGGACATAATGGCCAATGATGATAGACAAGAGGGATGGTGGCCTTATGCGATTGACGATATTAAACATGCGGTGGCTCGTGATTTTTCTACCCATAGCTTTGTTAGAATGGTGCTTTAAGGTGTTAGTGTTTGTTTCGAATAGGTTGGATGCTTCTCGCGACAGGTGCGGTTGCTTCGTTGGGGTTTCGGTTGTCTGTTGGTGTTGGGATGGTTCCTACTTCTTCCGTTTACATGGTTTTTCTTGGTCTGCTGATTTTCCTTTTAGCTTCGCTAGTTGTGGCTGGTGTCGTGCTTTTTCTGGTTTTCATTTTGGTTCCTTTTTGGTTGGTTGTGTTTTTGCTTGTTCTTTGCTTGTTCTCCTTTGTTGGTTTGCTTTGATGTGTTCGGGAACCGAGCTGCTTAGGGGTGATGGTTCGGCCGGAATCTCTGAAGTTGTCTCACTTCCGTTCCCACACAGCTCCTTGTTTAGACGAGTACTCTTTTTCCCTTTTAAGGATTTTCCGACCAGGTTTGCCTTTAAAAGGGTTTTAATGAGGCTCGGCCCTTAGTTTGTTGTTTGTGCACTCAAGGGTTCTTGGTTCGTTTTTTCTCTTTCTCTTTTTAATAAAAATTAATTTAATAATTTAACTTTGTTTCTGATAAAAATTGTATATAGATATAACATTAATTACTATCTTTCCTTAACTTTTATATCATAAATATTTATTATTAATCGTTAGAAAAAATCAAAACATATTATACAATCATCAAAATGTTATTATCAAATTAAAAAGTAAAGTATTAAAGTTTAGAAATCAATTATTAAGAAAGTGTTCGGTTAATCGGGCCAACCCACTCGGTTTTCGGGCCAACCCTATCGGGCTCGGGCTATTTTCGGTTCGGGCCATTCGGGCTAAATTTTTTTCGGGCTAAAAATTTTCAGCCCTAACCCACCTTTTTTATCGGTCTATTCGGGTCGACCCGTCGGTTTCGGGCTTTTTTGACATCCCTAATCGTATTACAAAAAGGTAGGTCAAGTTTATTATTTCACTCAAAATTGTAAATAGTATAATAACACATTTGTATTTATTTTTTAATATGTAGATTTTGGTATTATTATTATTGGGGAGCCGATGACGCTCAAAATAGTTGTTGAAAATACAACTGCTGTGATGAGCAAGCTATCACTATTCGGAGTCGGTGACACTTAAAACAGGGCCTGATGGTTTTTTGGTCGTTTTCTTCTAGAGATGTTAGGATATTATTCATAGTTACATTCTCACTGCGGTTCGGACTTATTTACTGAATTCTAACCCTTATTCTCATTCTGAAAGAGATATTGTGGACTCCGTGGCTGATTCAGACCGATTATCCTTTTCAACTTTTTTGTTTAAGATTCTGGCCACGAGACTTAGTGAGGTGGAATTTGGCTTTGTCTCCCCCTATCAATTTGGGTTTATTCGTGGCCGTCTTATTCATGATTGCATTATGCTGGGCTCGAAGGCATCAATTGCATGAAGCGCTGTTTTCATGGTAGAAACATGGCATGCAAGATTAATATCAAATAAGCTTTTAACACGAGGAGTTGAAAGTTTATTAGGATGGGTGACCCCCTGGGAAGTCCTCGTGTTTCACCCCTAGAAAAAAAATGTTCTCTACTCGGCGCTCTCTCTTGGTAGGGTTTTCGGCCGCCGCCGCCTAGGCGGCTCCGTTCGTGCTCGTGTTTGGTCGGCCGGCTTTGGTTTTCTCCGGTCGGCGTGATGGCCTCTCTCTCGCCCTCTGACTTTCCTCTATTGACCAGCGACGTGGCTGCTAGGGTTCCGCCTCCGCTGCCCGTCTTACCAAGTGTCTCGACTTCTCCTCACGACGATATTGTGGCCTTCTCTCTCTCTTCCTCTCCGGCTGTCTTGGTTAGCCGGTCTGTTTCCTCTTCGATGGCTGCTGCGTCTCAACTTGTTGACGCAGCCCTCGCTCGGGACGGATCTTAGTTCCCGCAAGTTCTGGATTTTGCTTTTCCTCAGGCGGCGGCTAGGGTTTCTCACAACTCGCTCCTACCGTCGTCGGGCTACGATTCTTTGATTGACATGGGGTCGGAGGTTGCACCCGGTGGCTCCACGTCGATCTCTTTTACTTCGACTCCTGTTGGTTTGGACACTAGGATTCCGGTGGATTCTAGGGTTGATTTGGTTCACGATGGATCGCCTGCGATCGAACGCGGCGCTCCCTTGGGTGGTGGTGTCGCCTACGGGTTTTCTTCCGGAGGCTTACCTGCTGAGTTTTCTCAGTCACTTGGTCGCGGCACTCCTTCGACTAAGGTTCACGTGATTGGTGATATCGGCCCGGAGCCTTCTCTTCCCGGTGTTCAATTCTTGGACACAGGTGCTGGTCTCCCTCCGATGCAGCAGTTGTTTGTCGGCGGTTTTGCTTTGCTTGGGCCCGTCGGTTTTTGCCAGTTAAATCAGTCGGCGTCGGTTCCGTTGTCTGCTGGTTATGGTGGAGCTTCTCCTGCAGGTTTTCCTTCGCCAGTTTGCTCCCCGCTTGTGTTTCCTTTGCCAGGGGCTCCGGGCTCTGCTTTGGGGCTTCCGTGTCTGACAACCTCGTTGTCCGGCTGTCCTCCGAAGGGAAACAGAGCTCTGCCCCTGGTTTCTTCGGAGTCTGGTTCTAGTCAGAGACTGTACATCCAGCCTGCTCTCTTGCATGGCGTTGGTTCTTCCAACGCTGGTGTCCCTTACAGCGCTACTATTTCTTCCAGCGCTGGTGTTTCTTCCAGCGCTGGGGTTTCTTCCAGCACTGCTGCCCAATGCAGCGCTGGTGTTTCTTCCAACGCTAATGTCCAATGCAGCGCTGGTGTTTCTTCCAGCGCTAGTTCATCAACGATTTCTCCTCACGGGAGATCTTTTGCTGAAGCTACTAGACTTTCCACGGGACGTCCTCCTGACGTTTCGGCTTATGATTTTGCTGTGGTGAAACCTGATCAGTTGGACGACAGGCCGTGTCTCACGCTATCCTCGGCTTTTCGCAAACGTCAACTCAAATCTTTCCAATTTGCTATCCACGGTCGTATGCTTCTTCGGAAGGGAGACGCACCGAGATTTGCTGCTGATCTTTTTTTGGAGTTATCTGCTCTTTGGAAGCCGGCTTCCTCTTGGGAGGTTATCCCTCTTAGGAAAGGTTACTTTACGCTGAAGTTTTCTACTCACGAGGATTATTCGGTTGCTTTTGCCAAGGCCGCCTGGCGTTTGGGTGTTGAGATTCTCTTTCTTCAAGCCTAGTATCCTAACTTCAATCCTAACAAGCTGGAGTCCTCCACGGCTCAGGTTTGGGTTCGAATTTTTTAACCTTCCTCATGAGTTTTGGAACCCTGAAGTCCTTACTGGTATTGCTAGGCATGTTGGCACTCCTTTACTTATAGATGACATGTCTGCTAGGGCTTCTGTTGGTTATTTTGCTAGGGTGTTGGTTGAAATGAATGTGGCTCTTGATATTTCTCAATTTCTTGATGTGAAATGTGATGATGATATTTTTGAAATTGAGTTTAGATATGAGGATTTGCCATTTTTTTGTTGCCTTTGCTCTACTATTGGACATGCCTCTGAGGATTGTAGGAAACTTAGTTCGAAGGCGGATCCTTCTGCTGAGAAGGAACCTTTGCAGACTGCCGACCAGGCTAAGGGTTGGCGAGGTAGAAAAAACAGGAATAGGTCTCGCCGGAGGCGTGCCAGGAGCCGTTCTATGTGGTAGCCTAGATTGATGCAGGATGGTTCGAATGAGGCGTTGAAGGCACCGGGGGTTCCCCCTTTTGAGGAGAATGTGAGAGCTCCTTCCAGTGAGGCCCCGCTTACTCCGGTGGTCGCTTCCACAGACATCATGATGTTTAACTCTTTCGATGTTGTGGGAGCTCCCTCCAGTGAGGCTCCACGTACTCCGGTGGTCGCTTCCACAGGCATCTAAACGTATAACTCTTTCGATGTTCTTGACGATGGGAATTTGGAGACTAATTTGGCGAAGGGTCCAGATGATATGAGCATTATCAAGGATTCTTCTCAGGCTCATATCGTTGTTTCTTTGGTTGATGTGTGTCCTTTGAGTATGGGTTCTGACTTTGACCCTTCTGAGGTGGCAGCGGTTTCCACAAGTATGTGTTATTCTTCTTCTCAGGAGACCTCACTTCTTTCATCTGGCTCTCAGCGCAGTTTTGGTCCGATTCTCCTCATCCGAAGAAGGTTATGGCAGCTCGTCCTCCTCTCCCTCAGGGATGTGGAGGGCGAAATGGTCGGTCTCTGTCGGCTTCAAACCCCAGCAGATTTAGCTATGTCTCTTTCAGGAGCTCTTCCTCGACAGGCGGAGTCTATATTGATATTCTTTGGAAGAAATGAGGGACCAAGTCTTTAATGGCGGCACGATGAGGTTCTTCTACTGAGCCGATTGAATTCTTGGAAAAGGTTTATGCTGCCCAATCTGCTGGCGCCGTGATTCAAAACTTCGCTATTGATTCTTCTGCTTCTGGTGCTTTTTGGAGGATGTCTGAGGTCTCTTCTAAGGCCTCTAAGCAGAGGTGGGCAGATGATGAGATTGATGATGCGTATGATCCTCTTCAGGAGGATGGCCTTTCTGTTGTTTCTCAATGAATGTGTTGTGTTAGAATATCAGAGGCATTTCTTCGTCTATGTCTCTTCTATCACATTATTGCAGCACTTACAAAACGTGTTTCCTTGGTATTTTTGAGCCAAAGTCGCAGTTTTCTGGCATTCCGAGTTCTTATTGGTGTTCTTTGCATCTTTTCCCGGTTTATCAGTATGTGCGTGATAGACGCCATTCTAATATCTGGGTGTTTGTTGATCCCTCTTTGGCTCCGGATGTGGTTTTCTCTTCTCCTCAAGTGGTGGTCATCAGGTGCTCTATCATGGAGACTGTCTATACTCTGGCTTTCACTCATGCGTCTTATGATTACATTAAGCATTGGCAGCTTTGGTTGGATGTGGAACCCTTTATTATGGGTTTTTTTTCTTATGATTGCTGATTTCAATTCGGTTTTGGGTGCTCATGAGCGTCGGGGTCGTAGGGTTCTGGCTTCTACTCCTTGTGGTGAGTTCCGTGCGTTCATTGAGGATCATGATCTGATTCAGCCGGAATCCACTGGTCCTTTCTTCACTTGGATGGATCGGCGGAGGTTCCCTTCTCCGATTGAGTCGGTACTGGATAGAGCTCTTTTTTCTCAGGTCTTCTCTGATATTTGGTTTTCTTCTGCGGTTCTGGTTCTTCCTCGGCTTAGCTCTGATCATTCTCCCATTCTGTTGAGATGCCAAGACACGGCCTCGACCCCTGCAGGTCATCGGTTTCAGTTTCTGAATATGTGGTGTTCTCATGAGGGGTTTTTGGATCAGGTTCGAGCCTCTTGGACTTTGCCCTTGGATTGTCTTTGCTCGATGATCCGTGTTATGGAAAAGTTGAAATGTCTTTGCCCGATCCTCAAGGCTTGGAATAGGGATACCTTGGGGAACTACAATATTGCCTTAGCGGAGCTGCAACAGGATTTGAGTTCCCTTCAGGAGGGGATTGATGAGCAGGGCTACACGGATGATCTCTTTGATCAGGAGGTTAGTTTGCAGGCTCGCATTGGCATGGTCCTCTTGCGTAAGTCTGAGCATTTGCGGCAGCAAAGTCAGGTTTCTTGGCTTTCTGACGGTAATAGGAATACCCGTTTTTTCCATTCTATGGTTAAATGGCGTCGTTCCAATCAAACCATCAAGAAGCTCAGTATTGATGGCGTTATCGACCCGGCCACCATGGTGGCTCATGTGATTCACTTCTATGAGGATCTCTTTTCTGAGCCCGTTTCTGGTGTGGTGGACAGATCCTGGATTTCTGGTTACATTCCATCTTCTGTCTCCTCGGCCCAGTCTGATTTGCTTACTGCGCTCCCTTCTGCTGATGATATCCGCTCGGTTGTCTTCTCCATGGATGGGAATAACGCTCCTGGACCGGATGGTTTTAATGGTGCCTTCTTTCAGCATTCTTGGGAGGTGGTGGGGGAGGATATGGTCACCGCCGTGAGACGTTTTTTCTCTCATGGCTATCTTCCTCATGGTCTTAACTCCAATCTACTCTGTCTTCTTCCTAAGAAGGCCGATGTTGTTATTGTTTTGGATTACCGTCCTATTATGCTTGAAAACTTCTTCTTCAAAGTCATCACCAAAATTTTGGCCTCTCGGTTGAATGCGGTGGCGGCAGAGATTATTTCGGCCAATCAGTTCGGTTTTATCTTGGGCCGTTCTATTCAGGAGTGTATTCTGCTTGCTTCTAAAGGTGTCAACTGCATGGAACGCTCGATTCAGGGAATATGGCCCTCAAGGTTGATATCTGGAAGGTTTTGATACCTTGAGTTGGGAGTTTGTTGATGTTGTTTTGGATAGCTTTGGGTTCCCTCCTCTTTTCCGGTAGTGGATCAGCGTCATCTTTCAGTCGGCCCGGATCTCTGTCCTCTTTAATGGGGAGCAGCATGGGTTCTTTAGCTGCTCCCATGGGGTCCAGCAGGGTGATCCTTTATCTCCAATTTTGTTTGGCTTGGCTGAGGAGGTTTTGAGCCGCCTTCTTTTGGATGCTGCGAATAGGGGTTTTATTGCTCGTATGCGGATGTCCCGATCCCTGCTTTTTACTTCCCATCTCCTGTATACCGATGATGTTATTTTATTTTGTAAGGCTGACAGGCGCAGTTGCAGGATGATCGAGTCTATTCTCCAGATTTATGCTTCCGTCTCTGGTCAGTTCTGCAATTAAGCCAAGTCCATGGTTTACTTTGGCAAAGGCGTCCCCCTTCAGTTGCGTCGCCAGCTTCAGAGGGATTTGGGCTTCTTCGCTGGTTCTCTGCCTTTTGTCTATTTGGGGGTCCCCGTCTTCGTTGGCCGTGCCTCCTCTGCCTGACTGGCTTGCATTCGGGATCACATTATTGCTCACTTCTCTAGATGGCAGGGCATGCAGCTGTCTATGGCGGGCCGTATTTGTCTGATCACCTCTGTCATTCAGAGCGCGGCAGTTTATAGCATGTTGATTTACAAGTGGCCGACTAAGCTGCTGTATGATTTGGATCGTGCCTGTCAGTCCTTTATTTGGATGGGCAACACCACTTCCAAGCCAAGGTCTTCAGTGGCTTGGAATAGAGTCTGTGCTCCTAAGGCCCAAGGTGGGTTGAATGTCAAGTCCTTTTCCTACATTAGTCAGAGCTTCATGCTTAGGTTGGGGTGGTTGTCAACGTTATTTGGACTCTTGTTTGCGTCCTCGTTCACCTTGGTTTTCTTTTATGATTTGGTTGGGCTCGCGGGATCCTATTCGTTCTTTGGTCAGCGACACACATTGCTCTATTGGCTCTGGTTCTACTATTCTTTTTTGGATGGATAGCTGGTTAGGCTACTGGCTGGTTGGCATAATTAGGATTCTGGCCGCGGATCATCAGCTTCTCATGCAGCCGATCTCGGACTATTATTTTGATGACACTTGGCACTTCACTCTGGACTTCTTGCAAGCTTTTCCAGACATTGTTGTTGACATTGTGTCTGTTCCTATCAGTAGTGGGGAGGATTGCCGGGCTTGGACTCATTCTTATTTTGGAGAGGTCTCCTCCGCGCTTGCCATGGATCATGTTCGTCCTAGTTACCCGTCTGTGGATTGGGGCAAATGGATTTGGGCGCCGTTTATTCCGGTGCGCCGGTCTATTGTTACTTGGCGTGTTATTCTGGGCCGGCTCCCCAGGCCAGTTCTATACGTCGCTCTAGTTACTTTGGTCTGGGTTGGTGTCCTCTTTTCAGGAATGCGGGAGATGATATCGATTATTTGTTTTGGGAGTGTGCTATTGCTAGACATGTTTGGAGCTCCCTTTTCACTTGGTTCAAGGTGGATGGTTCGTCGATCTATGAGATTGGGAGTTTGATCATTTGGGCTATGAAAGTGCCTGCGAGCAAGTAGGTGGACAGTCTCTGGCGGGTTGGTGTTATGTCTACCATTTGGAGCCTCTGGAATCTCCGAAAAAAGAGCTATTTTTGATGAGGTTCCGGTTTCTGTGGTGGCTCTGGCAATTCAGGTCAAAGCCTTCATTCTGGAAGCCTCTCGTTTCAATTTAGGTGAGATGGCTAATTCTGTCGAGGAGCTGCTTATTCTTCATGGTCTTGGGGTGCCGGGTAGACCCCGTCATCCTACTTCCTACATCTATGTGTTCTGGCTTCTTCCTCCTCATCCGTGGCGGAAGATTAACATTGATGGCTCCCCTTCCCTTATTCATGCTGGCGGGGTTATTGATTTATGCCTAATTGTTCTTAATTTGGGGGTTTGATTGTGCTAATTTTGAGTTAAATATTCTGGAAGTTGGTGCGTTTATGAGTTTGTTGATGCTTTGTAGGAGCTTTTGATAAAACAGGAGGAAAAATGCTAAGTTGGAGTTTTTGGATTAGAAATTGCATATTTTGGGCTTAAAGTGGTGCCAACGCTGACGGCGCATACTTTGCTGCCTCGACAGAGCTGACAGAGCTGAAGTCCATTCGTTAGAGTGGATTTCCCGTGCCAGAGCCAGAGCTAACAATCCCAAGCCAGAGCTGAATTCCAGAGTCGACAGAGCTGAGTTCCAGAATTGACCAAAACTCCAGAGCAGAGTTCCAGAGCTACCTACGCCAACACTGTTCCAGAGCTGGCAATTCCCTTCTACAGAGCTGACTACTTCTACAGAGCTGACTTTCCAGCTCTGCCATGACTCGCCAGAGCTGTCAAGACTTGCCGAGCAAGTTGTCCAGTGCAATCCCCTGTGCGCACATGCTGCCATGATGTTTATCTTTTAGGCCCAGTTTGGCTAGGCCGTTTTGAGGGTTTTTAGGGTTGATCGGTAGTCTATATATATGGCTTAATGTTCATCATGAGAAATAATCTTTTTGCCTTCGGAACAAGAATAGCTTCGACCTTAGGCAACAAAACAATCTTTAGTTTAATTCTCATTTTTCATATTTCTTTAGTTTCGATGTTTTAGTTAGCATTCAATTCAGTTTTAGTTAGTTCTTCGTTTAGAGTTGCAATCAAGTGACAGATTTGCTTCTCGAGACGATTTTCGGTATTTATTAATTACGTTTATTTATTAGTTTCTACTTGAATTATGCTTTGCTTTCAATTATGCAATTTCATTTATGTTAGTTTAGATTAGAAGCTTTTAATTAAAGTTATTTAAATTCTTAGCGTAGTAACTTTTAATTCTAGTAGCCTTTACTTTATGCGTTTAATTCTGCCTAGGTTTAATAGTTTATTTCTGCCTAGGTTTAATAGTTTATTTCTGCTTAAGTATTTATGCTTTGTTCTTTTCTGCCTAGTTAATTTTAAGTTAAGTTTTTATTTACAAGCTTTAGTTAAATTAGAATAATCAAACTTTACTTTTTACTGTTTAATTCTGCCTAGGGTTAATAATTTATTTATGCTTAAGTATTTGAGTTTTGCCTAGATAATTCTTAAGTTTAATTTCAAGTTAAGTTTTATTTCCAAGCTTTAGTTTAATTTTACAGTTTTCAACCCAATCTTTACCACTTTCTTGTGATACAATTAGAAGCCCTTTAAGATCTTCCTTGAGATGACTTTGGGTCAACTTACCATTGCTAGAGTGTCCTTGTCCTATTGCAAGTCAATCTAGAGGTGTTTTAGGTTGAGTCAGTTATTCGGGACTCCTCGTCTGTTTTGGGTTGCTTCCATTTCTCTGTTGGCCGTGGCTGGGCGTTTGAGGCGGAGCTTCTTGCCTTCATCATTGCTTTGGAGCAGATTGTAGTGCAGGGTTGGGATTATGTGTGGATTGAGACGGACTGTACTTACATGGTCAATCTTTTCCGTTCTCGTTCTAACACGGTTCCTTGGAGGTTCTTCAGCCGCTGGCAAAAGGTACTATCTTCCATTGCTGATCTTCATATTATTATCACTCACATTTACAGGGAAGGGAATCGTGTTGCTGATTTCATGGCATCTTCGGTGGAGGAGGAAGGATTCTGGCCTTTTGCGATTCCGAATATCCTCCAGCTGGTTTGTAACGACAGGAGGCTCCTGCCTTATGTTCGGATTGTCACTTGAGGGAGCTGTGTTTTCCAGGGAAGTTTTTGTCCTCTTCTTATTTTTTTGTTTGTTTTCTCTTGGTTTGAGGGTTGTCTCTTGGTTCTGCTTGTCTTGGGTGATTGCCCCTTCCTCTCGGGTTTTTCGAGCCTCTCTCGCTCCTTTGGTTTAGTGTTGTTTCCTTGTGGCTCTGGTTTGTGTTGGTTCTGGTGGTTGGCCTTGTCCCTTTTGTTCTGCGGTTCTTGAGTTGCGTAAGGAGTCTAAGGTTTTGGTCGCAACATCTTGATAAGCTTTTCATGACATGATTTGTCCGGTAGATGCTAGCATGAGTGTTTTCATTGCAATAGGCTTATTATCTTTTCTCTGGTTTGTTTGAGTTGATTGAATTTGAGCTTTTGGTCTCTGCTCCTCTGATGGTCTCCTCATTATGAGCATGGGAAACCTCGCGGGAAGTCTTTGGTTACTTCCAATTAATTCATCCCGTGAAGATGGCCTTAAAAGCAAAGCTTTTGATCATAAAAAAAGAAGACAAGAGATCTGATTATAAAAGCAATTGCATTAGGAGATTCACTGCTAGCGGAGAATTGGATCTTATCGGATTGATTTGTATTATCTTGATGTTGCTTCTCAATGCCTTAGCCCTGCACATTCCTCGAGGATGGTGGTTCTTGAGGACCTGGGTCTGGTTGGAGACTGATTGGTTGTTGAGCCTCTTGGGTTCCCTCGCTTTTCTGAAGGTGGTAAAGGGGTTTGTTTAGCCTGGTTTGGAAGGGTTGTCTCCCCTTGGTAGGCGGTACTGGGTGGTGGTTGTTTCTGTTGCCTTCTTACATTGTTTGTTTGCCATGTTCTCTCCTGTGTTTCCTTGGTTTTGCAGGTTCTGGTGTCCTTGGCCTTCCTGTCGGGTGAGGTACGCGCAGCCCCAGGTTGCAGCTCGGAAGCGCCGCGCTCGTCTGCCCGAGAAGCGCTCCCTGCCCCGAAGCGCTGTCTTGCGCAGCCCTACCCCGGAAACGCTGCTCAGCGCAGCCCTACCCCGGAAGCACTTCTCAGCGCTGACCTATCCCGAAAGCGCTGCCCAGCGCAGCCCTGCACCAGAAGTGCTGCTCACCGTAGCCTTGCCCAGAAGCGCCGCCCAGAGCAGCCCTGGTCCGAATTTGCTGCTCAGCGCAGCCCTGCCCCGGATGTGCTGCACAGAGCAGTCCTGCCCCGAAAGCGCTGCTCATCACATCATGGCCCGTAGTGCTGCTCAGCACAGCCCTGCCCCGAAGCGTTGCTCTGCGTAGCCCTGCCCCCGGAAGCGTTGCTCTTGTTTTGGAGGCCAGGCTGCCTGTGGCTTTGTTTTGGCCGGAGCTTTGGAGGCCGCCTTCTGCCCTTCCCTGCGTTGTTTTGGTTGCTGTTTTCTCTTTTGTGTGTTTTGCTCCCTTTTGCGAGGGTTTAGGTGTTTTTTTTTTTCCTTTTCTTGAGCCCTCTTTTCTGAGGCTCATCTCCTTGTTGGCGGCTGTGCTTTCAAGGTTTTTTCAAATCTTCTTTTTCAATAAAATTTTCATTTCAGCAGATGAGTTGAAAGTTTATTATGTGTGTGAATTGATTATATTTAACAATCAATCATTTAATGTGTTGCTTTTAATTTATGCTTCCAATCTAGGTCATGTGACAGATATGTATGCTTCTGCTGCAACTAGCGTGCATGATTTTAATGTTGACAAATTCAAGCATGACTTGTTGGATGACTTTTACGGGGACGTCGGTCCTCGCCGCATCGTATTTTTGGTTTGTTGGCCTATGTCAAATGGTGGATATTGACAGCTAGGAGGAGAAAAAAAACTTTTACGTGCACGGCCCGTGCTCGATACTTCCTTCAAAAATCCTCGTTGATTTGGGAGTAGTTAGTGATGGTGTTAGGTTTCGCGACGGCCATAAACTGTTAAATGGTCCTGTTGACGTATAAACCTTCAACCTTCAATTGATTTTTCTTATTCAATTTGTAATATCTGTCAATTTTATCCCTAGTATATGTACATATGTTACATATAAAAAACATATACTATATATATATATATAGGGTGTGGTTCTAGGGAGAACTACATTATTTGTGAGAACGGGAGAACCATCAAATCTAATGCATCCACTGTAAAAATTAATGCATTCGCTGTTAAAATTAATGCACTAAAAAAATTTAAAAAAAATGCTCCCTTCAGGATTCGAACCCAGGATCTGCATTCATCCAACAAGATGATGCATCCACCGTAGATCTTGATGATCGAATGACTGAAAATGGTTCTCCGGTCTTCTTTTATTTATGGTTCTTTCTTGAACCTCTCCCTATATATATATATATATATATATATATATATATATATATAGACAAAAGTTCAAATGAGAAGGTGCAAATGTAGTGGGAAATGAGAAGTAATCTCATCCGTTGATCTTATCTAATCTAACGGTCAGCATTTATTCATGTCATGTTCAACGGATTTTTATGTTGAACATATAGGGGGTCGAACCCCCAAAAATGTTGTATATGTTCAATATATTTTGATGAATGTTCAACGGAATTACTGATATGTTCAATATATTTTGTTGAACATGGCGTGTTCGTCTTCTCAACTGAACGCGACCCTATATATATATATATATATATATATATATATATATATATATATATATATATAAGGTTGCATTCTATGACAACCACTCCCTTAGATAAATAATAAAGACCAAATCAAGGCCATTCATCTAATCTCAATCAACGGACAAGATTTCATCCGTAATTGATTTTCAATGTAATTAAATATTGCTGAATATACATTATTTAGGTGCAAAAGGTCAAATATGTCAAATACATACTCACCGAATTGATGCTATTTACCAAATCCCGCAAATTGCTCAGTTTCCATTCTGGGAACTGATCTCTTTCGAGAGAATGGATGATTTCTGCAGTTTGTATTGAACTTATCACTAATTGTGTTGAACATATGCATATTCTAAAGAGGAACCTAACTTTACGTTCATTGAAATTAATGTATTGAACTTATCATTAATTATGTTGAACCTAACTTTATGTTCATTGAAATTTGTATTGAACTTATCACTAATTGTGTTGAACATATGCATATTCATCGTCTGAACTTACCTTGAGATTTCATGGAATAGATTTGAAGCAGTAAAAATCAGTTCGATGAAGAACTACGATTTATGATGTGAAACAGAAGCAACAAATGATGGAGATTCTCTGTGAATGAGTTATTGACGTATCTTACATATCTCCCATAAAATGTTCCACAATTAAAAGATATGATTAGATGTAATTACTCAACTAAACGGATATTGACAAGAGTAAATGACAAACATAACCTTTTGATGACTTTACTATATAAAATAAACAAAAAATTAGAATTATAATTGGACGAATGATCACCGTTAGATTACGTAAAATCGACGCATAGGATTTGGTCTCTGTTCTTTGAAATTTTGATGGTCTCCATGGAACTCTCCCATATATATATATATATATATATATATATATATATATATATATATATATTGAGACATCATGCATATTTAAGCAGCGATGATGTTATATCATTTTTCATATGCCAATGGGAAAATTCTCTATCTATGATTCGATGTAACGAGTCTCAGGAAAATGTTATTAATCGCTTGAGTATATACTCTCTCATTTTAAGAAGCAGATGCGATTATTGGAATACCGGGAATTATTAATCGCTTGAACTTCGTGCAAATAAATCCTGTGCCCACAACTAGGTTAGCTAGCAGTACGTGCAGTGTCGAATCCACATGGAACTGAGTGTAATCTCTTACGCAAGGGTGTCACTAAAAATGGTTTTGTTTCTGATGGTTCTGACCACAACTTGCTTATGGGCAGAACATGGTTTATGACCAAACTAAAATAACAAAAGTAACATGATCAAATAACAAAATAATTCTGACTTGGGTTTGACTCACTAAACATGAACTAGGCACTCGGTCATTGGTTCAAAGTTATTTCAGTACACTTGTATACCAGTTGGTTATAGGCAAAAGACAGTTACGCCCCCAATTATCACGCGTCATGCACGTAACAGCCCTCTGCCCAATCTATCATTTCAGTACATAACCCCTTAGAAGTTATTGTTAGGTCCAGAGGGTCTCGAATAGGTGTATGGGGGGGGGGGGGAAATACACCTATAGGCTATTTTTAACTTAATCTACTGACCTCAATCAGAGGGATCTCAGTCAGAGATCAAAACGAAACTTTGCATGCAAACAAGGACTCCTGTTTTACTGAAATAAGTTTTGACCAACAGGGTTGACGACTGATACTGAAAGCTCTTCAGTAATGAGTTATCAGTTAAGTTACTGGAACTTAACTGATCCAAGTAAGGGCTTCAGTCGTGTTTGCAAAGATAGAGATGATATCACTCTTCCTTACTATCAGAGGATAGTTCAGTCAGATTGTTATCATACGCAGCGGAAATAAAACTTAGTTTCGAAATAGCCTCGGTGGAGCAGGTTGTTGGATTAAGGTTTCTCTTTGCTATTAGTCAGTGTTCAGTTTTATCAATAGAAATAGCACAAGTAAGAATGTAAAACTGAAAGTTGTAAATAACACAGAGACTTTTACGTGGTTCGGAAAAACCCTTTCCTACATCCACGGCTGGTTGATCAGACCAACAATCCACTCCGCAAGTGCTTCACTGGTGCACTGCAAACCGTACCCGTGTGCTTGCCTGGTGCACACAACCGTAAACTGAAGAAAACCCTTCTTCAGCACCCACACACCTCGCGTAGGATTTCCCTGCTAAGCACACCTCGTGCTCAGACTTTTCACTCAGAGTTCAGAGTACCTTCCTGAACTCCGAACCACTCAAACACTCTTATGGGGGGTAGGTTTGAACGAGTGCCAACTATACTTACAAAGAACAAGTTCTTTGAAGCAAGTTTGACCTTTGGCTTCTGGGTAAACAGATATATGCCTAGGGTCTAAGAGAATGTATGTAATCAGCAGTGACTGATTTTGGCTTTGCAATTTTCTTCTTCGATTCAAGCTTTGGGGCGGTTAAGCTTTAGGCTGAGTAGCAATTTCGGCAGAGCTTCAGCTTATGTCGTTGAATCGGTGAAGGTTGAAGTGATCCTCGAGCGCTATTTGTAGGAGAACTCTTGAATAGATCCGTTGGCGTAAATCGTCCTCAAGATTTCTTCCGTTGGAGAGCAATTTGAATTTGGGCTGAGGCTTCAATCTTCGAGGTTCCTTGTCTGTGTGGAAACGGCTTTCTTTGATGGACATGAGATGTGACATCTCTGAAAAGTAACCACCAGATACGAATGACCTCTGCAGAGATAAGATATTCTGAGATCTCTGCATTTAATGCGGCTGTACTTGTGCGTACGTGGCTTCCTGTGAACGTTGGAAGATCAGTCCTAGGAGGAATGTTCAACTGATACTTGACTTTAGTATCAGTCCTTTGCGCGCATTAAATAATCAGTCTTCAACTGATTCTTCAACTGATACTTCAGTTGGTATCTGCAGTCTTCAGTCTTCAGTCTTCGTTCTTCAGTCTTCAGTCTTCGACACCGCAACTAAACTAGAAACGAACTCTAACACTTGAGTTCAAAACGATTCTAGTCTATTACATATAAGTCCTATGAATTTTGGTATCATCAAAACAAGGGTTAGGATATTCCACAAGGTTCCCAACAATTTCCCCCTTTTTGATGATGCCAAAACCAGACAGCAGTTCTAGACAGCAAAAAGACTGAACTCACAGTACAAGTTCTAAACATGGGGTGAAAACAGTTCCCCCTTAACAATAGAACCTAAAAACTTGTACTTAGAGTAAGAACGAAAACAGTTCTAAAAACAGAACAAAAAGAAGACAGAAAAACCATAATCAGAGCCAGGACAAAGAGTCATTGTCTTCAGGTTGAGATCAATAAGAAGTTCATTTCATTAAAGAAGACTGATAAGCCATCAGTCGAGGTACAGGGCAAGACTTACATTGGAGTAAAAAGGAAAACAAAAACAACATGGGAAACCCATGGACTCCAGCAGTCTGCTTGGCTGCGCCTTGAACTTCTTGATCTTCATCTTCTGTCTTCGTGTCTTCATGTTCCTAAGCTTGTTCCACTCTCACTTGTGTTCCGTTGAATTGAGGTCTTATCCTCTGGTTAATCTTCCTCATGATCATCCTGATGAAAAATGATGATCATTTTGCTTGATCGTCTTCAGTCTTTTGAGAATAAGTCTCTTAAGAATTTCCCCCTTTTTGGCAACATCAAAAAGGTGGGATTTTGACTGAAGGATGAAGCTAAGACCACTGCGTGGAAACAGAATCGCAGAATGGTCCAGAGAAAGATGCTGAGGGTCAGAGGTAAACGGAGAACGCGGAGGGTTTAGAAAAGAAAAACATAAAGAGTGAGTGAAGATATGAAGGAGACGGAGAACGGGGAGGGATCAGGTTGAGGAGAGGGTTGATGGTGAAGAGAAAGAAGCACGTGAGGAGAAGTGTGTGGAAGAGGAAAATCGAATCAGTGGCTATCACGAGGATAGACACTGTCGATGTGGCACCGGTTGACAATGAGCTCCTGCTCATTGTTGTTTCTTGGCATCGAAGCTCCATAGTGGGCAAGAGGCCTTTTTGTGAAGACGATGAAGTCTGTGTTATTTCAGACAGATACTTCAATCCGATGCACCGGGCATGAGGATAGAAGACGCTCGCTTCGCTGGATACAAGTGAGGGTAGAGCAAACTTTGACGCCGGAGAGACGTTGAGATCCAGTGGAAGGGTCCGGTGAAGACCAGGTATGTGAGCGTCATTCTTCCACTCCATGACTTTGCAGTCATAGATTTCTCCTTTACTCGGAACATTTTTTCTCTGCAACTTTTGAAACAATTGAAACTTTTTCTCACAGTGAAGGCTGTGGAGAGTTGTTAGTTGATGCAGAAAAATATTGAAGACAACATGGTATAAATAGACAAGATTTGAACCATGTAAGAAGATGAAAGGTTTTTCGAAAACTGTGCCTAAAATGCAATTGAAGAGAAAATTCGCGTCCACCGTCACTGCGAGGGACTGCGTCTTCAAAAAGTTGAAAGGCATCATTACATACTGTCATGTCAATGAGCTTTTCAAGAAATTTTGTTGCAGAGGCAAAAAGGTTGGAAAGATTTTTGGCAATAAGATCAGGACAAGTTCAATCAAAACAGATTTTCACTTTATAAGAATCTTGTCCTTCTCGGATATTTCATTTTCCAACAATTTCCAACAATCAGTTAAAGTTTATGAAAGAAAATGATCAGTTAGAGAAAAGATTTTGAACTAAAAACTTAAAGCCCTTAACTGAAATAACTGATTTTGAAAGAGCAAGCATTTAAAATACTTACTGATCAACTGAACATAGTAGTCAGTTGATACCACGCGATCCTGGTTGATTCATCAGGATGACTTCTTCTTCAGATGAGCATTTGGACTTCATTGCATTCCATGTTGGCGATCATTGAATCATCAGTTGGTTGACCACCAGTCAGCATGACTGTTTGAGAAGATCTTCAAACACAGCATCACTATTCAGGGTTGATGAGGCCGATCTTTGCACATAGATCATTGAACCTCTCTTCTGGAAGAGCCTTGGTCAGCAGGTCCGCTCTCTGAATAGCAGTGGGAATCCATTCCACAGAGACATTCTTCTTTTCGACATGATCACGAATGAAGTGATGTCGAATTTCAATATGCTTTACTCTGGTGTGGTGAACTAGATTCTGGGAGATTGCAATAGCACTGGAGCTGTCGCAATAGATAGGAACTTCCTTTTCGTTGATCCCATAGTCCTTTAGTTGATGGACTAACCACAGGATTTGTGAGCAGCAGCTTCCGGCAGCAACATATTCAGCTTCAGTTGTAGAGGTGGCGACTGAAGTCTGCTTCTTTGAAAACCAAGAAATGAGCTTGTTGTCTAGGAATTGACATGTTCCGGAGGTTGATTTGCGATCAAGCTTGCATCCACCGAAGTCTGAATCTGAATATCCGGTGAGCTTGATGTCGTCGTCTGCTGGATACCACAATCCTAAATTGGGCGTGCCTTTTAGATATCTCAGAATCCGCTTTGCTGCATCCAAATGAGCTTCCTTAGGATCTGATTGATATCTTGCACATACCCCGACTGCAAATGCGATATCTAGTCTGCTCGCAGTCAAATACAACAAAGATCCAATGATTTCTCTGTACTTCTTCGAAGAAACACAGTTTCCTTCTGAACCTGGATCAACTTTCCAGTTTGTGTTCATTGGAATCTTGACTGACTTCATGTGCTGAATACCGAACTTAGCTATCAGCTCCTTTGCATACTTGGACTGGTTGATCAGTATTCCTTCGTTGGTCTGCTTGACTTGCAATCCGAGAAAGAAATTCATTTCTCCCATCATGGACATTTGAAACTTGTTGGTCATGATGTCAGCAAACTTCTTGCACATGCGTTCGGATTTAGATCCGAAGATTATGTCATCGACATAAATCTGAACAAGCAAGAGATCTTCTCCTTCTCTGAGAGTGAACAAAGTTCTGTCCACAGATCCCTTTTTGAAGCCTTGTTCAACCAGATACTCTGAGAGAGTATCATACCATGCTCTTGGTGCTTGCTTCAACCCATAGAGCGCTTTCTTCAGCTTGTACACCTTTTCTGGTCCAGCAACCTCAAACCCTGGATGTTGTTCTACACAGACTTCATCTGTGAGCAATCCATTGAGAAATGCACACTTGACATCTATTTGGTGTACCTTGAAACCTTTGTGAGCTGCGAAGGCTAAGAAGAGTCTGACTACTTCCAATCTGGCAACTGGGGCGAACGTCTCGTCGTAGTCGATTCCTTCTTCTTGATTATATCCTTTAGCCACTAGCCTTGCTTTGTTTCTCACAACGTTTCCTTCTTCGTCTTCCTTGTTCTTGAAAATCCATTTCAAGCCAATCACCTTTGCATCTTCTGGTCGATCCACAAGCTCCCAAACTGAATTCCGGTTGAATTTATTGAGTTCTTCTAGCATTGCGATGACCCACTGAGTAGACTTCAGAGCTTCTTCAATATCCTTGGGCTCTGTAGTTGATAAGAAACAGCTGAAATTCTTATCTTCGTTGATGCAGTTCTGATTGATGTCGAAGACGAGGTTGCACATTGATCTCCGAGTCTTGACGCCATCTGATGGTTCTCCAATGATGTTGTCTTTTGAGTGGAGTTCAAATCATCTTCGATACTTCTTGATTTCTTCTGGAGAAGGTGGGGCTTCTTCGGTCAGAATGGTTCTGGGGTGTTGACCACCTTCTGGAGCAGGGGAGAGTTGAGCTGGGGCGGCTTCTGCGCGTTCAACTCGAACTTCAGCAACTGGAATTCCCCCTTGACGGATGCCGTCTGCATTGGCTCCAGTCTGAACTTCAGACCTTTGGTTGATCTTCTGATACTGAAGCATCTGAGCATCTTCATCTTTCCCTGGTCCCCATATCAAGACAGTAGAGGGCTCAGTGTTGTGGATTTCAGCTCTGGAACCTTCAGTGTTTTGAACACACTTTTCAGCTTCTTGTTCCCTGAAACCATCTGTAGACTCATCAAAGATCACATGAGGTGTTTCTTCAACACAAAGAGTTTGAGTATTAAACACTCGATAGGCTTTGCTTGAACGTTCTGTTCCAGAGTATCCAAGGAAGACTCCTGGATCAGCCTTGCTATCGAAAGTGTTCAACCTCTTCTTATCATTGTTGTGTATGAAATACTTAGAACCGAAAGCATGAAAGTAGGCAATCGATGGCTTTCTGTTCTTCCATAACTCGTATGGAGTTCTTCCATGTCTCTGAGTGAGGAAGGAGCGATTCTGCGTGTAGCATACGTTGTTGACTGCTTCGGCCCAAAACTTCAAGGGGAGTTTTGACTCGGCTAGCATCGTCCTTGCTGCTTCCTTTAGAGACCGGTTTCTTCTTTCTGCAACTCCGTTCTACTGTGGAGTTCTTGCTGCAGAAGTTTGATGACTGATTCCTTGTTCATCACAATACTTACGAATGACAGTATTGAGGAACTCAGTCCCACGATCTGATCTGATGCTGATGATGTTGACTTCATTTTCAACGCTCAGTCTTCTCAGCAGCTTTGGCAGTTCCTCCAGTGTCTCTTTCTTCTTGAAGAGAAAGATAACCCAAGTATATCGTGAATAATCATCCACAACTACTAAGGTGTACTTCCTACCGTTGTAGCTTCTTGGAGTGATCGGGCCAAACAGATCCATGTGAAGTAGATGCAGAATCCTTTCAGAGGAGTGTCCTGACTTTGACTTGAATGACGTCCGCGTCTGCTTTCCTCTGAGGCATGCTTCACATTCTTGCTTCTTCTGGAACACAATAGAAGGAAGACCTTCTACCAGTTGATGTTTAGCAAGTTTGTTGATCGTCTTGAAGTTGAGATGGTTGAGTCTCTTGTGCCATAGCCAATTGAGCTCCGAGCTGCTCTTGCTGATGAGGCACGTTTCTGGTGGGCTGTCTTCCCAAGAAACGACGTAGAGACTTCCTTGTCTGAATCCTTTCAGAACCACCTTCTTTTGATTGTTTCTAACAGTGAATTCATCCTTCTTGATCTTCACTGTGAAACCACTGTCACAAAATTGACTCACAGACAACTGATTATGTTTAAGACCAGAAATAAAGCTAACATTACTGATACTGGCGTTACCCATGTTGAGCACACCGTAGCCTTTTGTTTCTCCGATTGAGTTGTCTCCGAATGCAACTTTGGATCCAGCTTTCTCAACATACTGAGATAGATATTCTTTGTAGCCCGTCATGTGCTTAGAACAGCCACTGTCCAGATACCACGTTCTAATCGAAGCTTTGACCTCTTCCTTCTTTTTGTGTTTCCTGATATTGACCTGCAAGGAATAGTTGCTTCAGGCACCCAATCAAGCTTTGGGTCCTTCGATGTTAGCTCGAGTTCCCTTTGGAACCCATATCTGCTTCAGAGTTGGTCTGGCTGATCTCTTGCGCTTTGTTGAATGTCTGATTGACGTCGTTGGCGCTTCAGGTGGCACATGAGCATTCTTCTGTTGAGAAATCCTTTTGAAGGCCTCACTCTTGTAGCAGTTCTGTCTGATGAGTGGTTGAGGTCTTCTTTGCTCGGCGAAGTATCTTTCCTAAGATACTTGAGTCTTTGCAGACTTTTGGAGACTTGACTGATGTCCAGTAGCTAGTTGTCGTGGACGGCTCTTGGTTCGTCTGGACTCAGCATTGCTTGGTCTCCATGAATGTTGTTCCTTCTGAAACTGAACTGAGGATGTAAGTTTCTGACTGATGTGGCCTTTCTTCCCCCTGGATTGATGAGGAAGATTCTTCTTGGCTTCTGATGTTCCTTCTCTGATCTTTGACTGAAATCTGCTTTCCAGTCTTCTCAGTAGAATGATCTGGTTGGGGGCCTCCTTAGCTCGTCTGAAGCTTCGTGGAGGAGGAACATTTGATCTGGCCATCAGTCTGCGCTTGCGAACTTCATCCATATCATGATCTCTTGATTCTTCTGAGGTTGTGATTTCAGAAGGATCATCCTTTGAGATGATCATGATATCCTTTCCTTTGACAGCTGCAACCTTTCCTCCGATGCTGTTGACCAGTCCTTTCGATGGAAAGTTGCTCATCATGGGAGACTGCATCATGCAGTTCTTGACTGTTTCTTCCAGCTTGTGATTGAGCCTCTTGATTTCATGAGATGCTCTTTCACATTCTGAGTTGGAGAATCTGAGCTCTTCTTCCAGTCGGCTGTTCTCCATGATTAGCTGATCAAGACAAGTTTCATCCGGAAAGTAGATGATTGTCTGATTCTTAGCTCGTTCATCATTGATCTCCTTATCCATTTTCTGATTCTGCTTGAGGAGATCTTCGAACATTTTCCTCAGCTGACAGTGATCAGTCATGAGCTGATCAAACTCGTCAGTTTCATCGGATGAGCTATCTCCAGATTCTGAGTGGTCTCCTGAAAGCATCAGGAAGTTATCAGTAAATGGAGTTTTTGAGTGAGAGTTTACCTCTGAGCCATTCATTCCATTGTCGTAGCTGTTGTCAGCCACGCTTTCTGATTCGTTGGCCATCAGGGCTCGGCTCTCATCATCTGAGCTGGAACTGTCGAAGTCGGATGATTCTAATGAGTCCTTGGAAGAGTCAGCATCGTCAGCAACCATCGCTTTCTTCTTCGAAAAGCTACGATCTTTCTTAGCTTTCAGTTCCCTGCGCTCAGCTAGAGTCAGATCAGGGCATTCATGTCGAAAGTTCCCTTTCTTTCTACATCCAAAGCATTCCATATCTTTGATGTCGTAAGCGGCTGACTTCCTTTCTCCGCTTCGATCTGTGGAATGTCTGGAGTTGCCTTCTCTTTCTTTTCCTTTGTAGTGCTGCTTGTGGAACCTTCTGTACTTCTGGAACTTGGATTCCATCTTGTTGAATCTTTCAGTCAACAAGGCATATTGACTGAAGAAGTCCTCTGGGTTGAGTTCCGTTGGTTCCTTGATCTGCTTCTTGCCTTCTCTGGTTGAGGCCTTCAGTGATACTCCTCTTGAGGTTGATGAACCATCTTCGTCTGATCCTCCAGCCTCCTTGTTACCAAGATTTCTCGGAAGGTCGAACTCATTTGCCATGAGATCGGAGAAAAGCTTGTTTGTCGGGAGCTGACTGAATCCTGGCTTATGTTGATGAGCGACTGAGTAGATCTGCCATTCTCCACGTGGCAGTGCTCGAAGAATCTTCAGGTTGATTTCTCGTTGAGTGTATTTGTCTTTGGAAATGGATTGAACTTCATTCAAGATGAGATTGAATCTTTGTTCCATTTCCTCGACAGATTCATTCTTGAGCATGAGGAAGGAGTCGAACTTCTGGCAAGCTAGCAATAGCTTATTCTCCTTGATTTCCTCGAAACCTACGCACATTCTTTCCAGAATGTCCCACATCTCCTTTGCAGTTCCGCACTTGATGATCTTCATGACATGCTTGTCGGGAACAGTGCCGGAGATGATGCTGTTGGCGAGGTTGTCTAACTCATCTTGCTTCATTTCTTTTGTGGTGAAGTCTGCCTTTGACTTGGGCTGGACCTCATCGTAAGGATCCTAATGGAGATCATTAGGAATCCTTTTGACAGTTTCGGTGATGGTGATCGGTCCGCTGGTGATGACTTCCCACATTCGGCAATGTTGGGCGGTGAGGAAGCTTTCAAGCCGAAACTTCCATATGTCGTATTTTCCAATACTAAACATAGGTAGAGAAGATAATCTGCTGCGGTTAGTCTCCATCAAAAAAGAGAGAACAGATAACAGCAGATAGAGCAAATGGCAAGCACAAAAAGAAAGAGTAAAACTTTTTCGAGACCTTTAAGAAAAATGATCTAGCTCAAGTAGAACCTAGTCAGATGCAGATAGTTCTTGCGAACAACCTGCTCTGATACCAATTGTTAGGTCCAGAGGGTCTCGAATAGGTGTATGGGGGGGGGGAATACACCTATAGGCTATTTTTAACTTAATCTACTGACCTCAATCAGAGGGATCTCAGTCAAAGATCAAAACGAAACTTTGCATGCAAACAAGGACTCCTGTTTTACTGAAATAAGTTTTGACCAACAGGGTTGACGACTGATACTGAAAGCTCTTCAGTAATGAGTTATCAGTTAAGTTCCTGGAACTTAACTGATCCAAGTAAGGGCTTCAGTCGTGTTTGCAAAGATAGAGATGATATCACTCTTCCTTACTATCAGAGGATAGTTCAGTCAGATTAATATCATACGCAGCAGAAATTAAACTTAGTTTCGAAATAGCCTCGGTGGAGCAGGTTGTTGGATTAAGGTTTCTCTTTGCTATTAGTCAGTGTTCAGTTTTATCAATAGAAATAGCACAAGTAAGAATGTAAAACTGAAAGCTGTAAATAACACAGAGACTTTTACGTGGTTCGGAAAAACCCTTTCCTACATCCACGGCTGGTTGATCAGACCAACAATCCAATCCGCAAGTGCTTCACTGGTGCACTGCAAACCGTACCCGTGTGCTTGCCTGGTGCACACAACCGTAAACTGAAGAAAACCCTTCTTCAGCACCCACACACCTCGCGTAGGATTTCCCTGCTAAGCACACCTCGTGCTCAGACTTTTCACTCAGAGTTCATAGTACCTTCCTGAACTCCGAACCACTCAAACACTCTTATGGGGGGGAGGTTTGAACGAGTGCCAACTATACTTACAAAGAACAAGTTCTTTGAAGCAAGTTTGACCTTTGGCTTATGGGTAAACAGATATATGCCTAGGGTCTAAGAGAATGTATGTAATCAGCAGTGACTGATTTTGGCTTTGGAATTCTCTTCTTCGATTCAAGCTTTGGGGCGGTTAAGCTTTAGGCTGAGTAGCAATTTCGGCAGAGCTTCAGCTTATGTCGTTGAATCGGTGAAGGTTGAAGTGATCCTCGAGCACTATTTGTAGGAGAACTCTTGAATAGATCCGTTGGCATAAATCGTCCTCAAGATTTCTTCCGTTGGAGAGCAATTCGAATTTGGGCTGAGGCTTCAATCTTCGAGGTTCCTTGTTTGTGTGGAAACGGCTCTCTTTGATGGACAGGAGATGTGACATCTCTGAAAAGTAACCACCAGATAGGAATGACCTCTGCAGAGATAAGATATTCTGAGATCTCTGCATTTAATGCAGCTGTACTTGTGCGTACGTGGCTTCCTCTGAACGTTGGAAGATCAGTCCTAGGAGGAATGTTCAACTGATACTTGACTTTAGTATCAGTCCTTTGCGCGCATTAAATAATCAGTCTTCAACTGATTCTTCAACTGATACTTCAGTTGGTATCTGCAGTCTTCAGTCTTCGACACCGCAACTAAACTAGAAACGAACTCTAACACTTGAGTTCAAAACGATTCTAGTCTATTACATATAAGTCCTATGAATTTTGGTATCATCAAAACAAGGGTTAGGATATTCCACAAGGTTCCCAACAGTTATCAGCTAATGGAAGTTAACTATCCCAGGCAACATCCACCCCCTACGTTGGCCTATCGCTTGAGAGTGCTTTGCCCAAGATGCATTAAGATTTAGATAGACCCAACTTGACTATTGCATGGAATATTTCACCACAGTCACGGCTCCAACACTCGTTGTACTCTTCGGAGGTCGATGGCTTTTCGCCTTTGCCCAGAGGTTACTTGTGGCCAAAACCCCCAAGTTAACTAGTGATCAGTTAATTAACCAAGTTGCCCAAATTGTATTTTAATCAAACCTAGTGTATCGGGAATATACGCATGCAGTTATTATACCCAAATTAGACCTCTCGTGTTAAATGTTCATGCTTAGATCTTCTCGCCAAAATCAGAATATAAAATTGGCTAGACATAAAGTAAAGATCAAAGGCAAAAGACATAATGCAAAACATAAAGGGAAATTACTAAATTGAAATTACTTAAAGTCAAGTACTTACGGCCAAAAGTGCCGTTCCAAACATAAGCAAAATAAAACTAACTACGCCCACAGCCCGGGCAAAGCTTAAACCTTCAGCAAAACTAAAATCCTTACGCAGCAACCGGTCTCTGAATGGATTGCTCTCCAAGCGGAGCCATTCGAGTATTAATAGAGGCGATTAGGGCTAGAGAAGGCCCAGCCCATGATGTTGCGGCTGGATCCTGAATCTTAGAGATGCGACCAAATTTTCAGACCTAATCTTGAAAAGATTTCTTTCCTTATATGGACAGAGTGCTGGTTTGACCCCGCCGGCCTCTTCTTGGTCGCTGCTACCTTCTGCCCATATCAAGCCTCCACATTGAGTTCCTACCTCGTCCGTATATTGCGCTGCTCTGATCTTCTTTCTTCCTCCTTCTCCTCTATGCCTGCTGGATCCCATGCGGTACTTATAGGCAAAGGACTCCTTTGCCCAACTAGCTGTTTTTCGAACTTTTGATCCTGAAACAGCTCATCATGCTCTTCCAAATTCCCTTGCATAAAAAACGTGCCTCTTTCGAGGAATGCAGCAACATCATGCCCCAAAAGCATATTTTTCCCAAACAGCGGGCCTGCCTTGGAACTAAGCTCTCCCAGGCGACACGACACTAACAAAATAAGGAAAAAGGCTCTATCTAGACCTAAAACAGACACAAAAATAGAGCATAAACTTGGGCTCATCATATATATATATATATATATATATAAATATATATAAATACATATATATGGTCACATTCTATGGAGAAGGATATATAAGTAGAGAATGGAAAAATATTGAACATGTCAGTAGAAGCGGTTGAACATACCAATAATTTTGTTGAATGTTAGGGGGTTTGAACCCTGTATAAGTTCAACACAATTCCCGTTGAACGTTAAACGAATGAACGCTGACCGTTAGATTAGATAAAACCAACGACTGAGATTACTTCTCCTTTCTTTGCAAATATATATATAGGGGGCAGTTATTCACAAAACTCCCCTTAGCATATAAATTAAGAATTGATTTACACCATAGATCAAGAGATAGTAAACGACTGAGATTAATTAAGATATATAAATTTTGATTCCTTTAGTAGAGCTATAAAATTCACATTTAATTTCGGCTGGATGGCAATATTAGTACTGATGTTTGACTTTCTATTTACCCCAACAATATTGTTCCAGTAATGGCGTTGACATTTATTCCATCTTTAAGATTTGATTTGATTGATAACACAAGGTATGGAAATCACTTGATTACAGTGTGAATTTTTAAACAAAATTTGCCTAAATATTACAAAATATTGGGACGCGAATCATCAAGCTAATTAAATGCATCCAATCTAATAACTTTTATCCTCATTTACCGATTCACACAATTGGAAAAAATTGAGAGAAAAACAAGGGTTCACCGCCAATTTGCACCGATTGGAGGCGGCGACGTCTAGAGCTCTTGAATATCGGCGATTTTTTAGCCAAATACACCACGCATTTACAGCCTTTTGACTTATCTATGGCACGAACTAAACCTAATCGTCCTGGTGAGATGTCATATGCACAATTTTATGAAGTTTGAGATTTAATTCATGTGATATGTGTTTTTTGCCGTCTTCATTGATACACAAGGGTTCAAGTTTTTTGAATACTTTGACATTTCAGTGTGCTCATATATGTGTATTGAAACGAAAAAGGCTTTGGTTTGTGTACTGCTACTATTCTGTTTGTACTCTTTTATGTGGTCCCTAATTGTCGTTTTCAACTCCGTGTGTATCAATAAGCATCCCTAGCTTTTCAGCAATAATAAAGTATTATTATTCAATGTTGAGTTCTCATTGACCATCGATTTTCACGTGTGTTGTATCTTCATAAAAGTTTCGATTTATAGTATATGTGAACTTTTGGGACTTTTGTTGTATGCCGTAAGAATGGGGATTAAAAAAAATATATTTTCAGAACTCTTTGATTTATAATTTATGCCGTTTATTTTCGATTCATATTTTAGGGTTTAATTATTCACATGTAATACTGTTGTTGTATGATTTATTAGGTGAATCAAAATTTATTTTGAGTTAAGGTAACAAAAGTGGGAAGAACAGTGGGTACTATGTCGTGGCATGAATTGGAATTGTGGGGTATATTGTATTGTTGATTCATATCTATATTTTCTCTTGTTTTTTTTTTTAAATAATTTTATAGTTTTTTTAAATTTATTAATTTGTCAAGTTTCAACCCCTTTTTAAATTCGGTTGTGTGTAGCTAATGGAAGAGATAAGGAAAATGGGAAGGCAATTGTCGATGGGTCGGAAATGCTGAAGGTAGCGCACCTCCGAATGAAGGTGAGATTTTTAAATAATGATATAAAATTTTATGTAAAACTTGATTTTGTCGATGGTTATTGAAATATATTCACTAACTGACATTCATGACTTATTTGCATTATTGATATAGTAGGTAGTGGCATGAAACTATAACTGAATGAACGTGCATTTTATATATTGTCATGTGAATTGTAATTATGTCGTACAAGAATAATATAATGATTCATATTGATTTAAAGAAAATTCATGTATATACAACACTGATATTTTAAAAAATTCCTTTTTAACGAACTATTGGAACTGCATGCATTAACCTGAACTCAATATTTGAACTCAAGATTTTTGATAGTATTATCATAAAGAATGAGGCATTAACTGCATCGCTCATAACTGAACTGAAGAAATGGGCAGACGCGAACGAGCCACAAGCTTCAACGTCTGCAAATGCAAATGAAAGAATGTTTCAGACGTTCTATGGTGCCAAACTACCGACATAAATTACTATTCATCCACCTGATCCTGTGAGAACCAAAGGTAATGGCAAGCGTTTGAAGTCAACCTACGAGAAAGAGCTTGAGAATGCTAAGAAACTAAAGAGACGTTACAGGAAATGTGGATTTATGTAACGCCACGACTCGCGCAATTGTGGCAAAGTAGTCGAGCAGGACAGTGATGAGGAAGAATAATGGAATTTGAGTTTCAATGCTGCATATTCATATTAAGCTTTTTAGTATGTTAATTTGAGGTATATTGTTTTTTTGGACAAGACTATTTAACTATTAGGGGGCATTCGGTTGTCGAGATTAAATTAGCCCGAGATTACTTAAGATTGAGTTGGCCCAAGACTAATTTTGTCATGGGGGGTGGGGGGATAAGCCAAGACTCATAAGCCATGACTATTCATATGTGGCATTGTTCCAAGATTGAATCATGGACCGTATCCACGCAACCAACGAAGATATGATAACATTAATCTAATCTAGTCCTATCTAGTCCTTCAAACCGAACGACCCATACTTATGCACATCCATTTCATAGCGTCCTGTTTCTTTATTGCTTCACTTAAAAGTACCATTCTGTTCATAAAAAAAATAACAAAAATTAGTCATTAAATTCACACGCATGCCACACTAAATCGTAAATCATAGATATATATATATGTTTTTAATAATAATAATAACAATAATAATAATAATAATAATAATAATAATAATAATAATAATAATTATTATTATTATTATTATTATTATTATTATTATTATTATTATTATTATTAGAATGGTGTTGATATATTTGCATGTGACACATAATATTTCCACACAAATAATGGCTTTGAGGCTAACCCAATAATGGCTTTACAAATTTATACTCAAATTTCGGTTATATTTTATTAATAAAGTATAAATCGTTATTATCAAATTATAGTTGGTTTGCGTGTATTATCAAATTTATACACTATTGCATTTGGCATCACAGTTGTCACTACAACAAAAAATGGATATTACAACACGTTTATGACGACGCTAAACAGTACATGTCGTAATAAGACATCTATTAAGAAATCAAACCTTTTAATAGTGATATGATAGACGTTTGTCATATGCTATCACGACACAAAATTCCATATGCCTCAATATATGCCTAGTTACAACACGATATAGTGTCATGGAGAATTAATTAATCTGAAATCGAATAAAAAATAATTTTGAGAGAAAGGAATAAGATTAAAAAGAACTTTAATCAATCACTATTTAATTATTAAAAAAAACTCAAAATGATACATAGCGTTGGCGGTAAAAGCAATACTTAGGCGGTCCCCCTAAAAAAATAAATACACTTGATGATAAATATATTTATGAACGGTTATTAGAAAATAAGGGCCTGTTTTGTAGCTTCTCCCGATTATGTTTCATCAAGCTTAGGATGGGCCACACTTCATTGGCCCACTCTTGGCAAGCAATGTGAGCTACGTGTTTTATAGAAACCGAAAGAATACCGGATACAAGTGATATGCGTTTTGTAGGCTTGAATTTGGGTAATGACAACAAACAAATTTACTATATTGTCTATGTTTTATTTTGGCAAATTACCAGCGTATCCTCTCCTTTTTCACAGATAGAATAGTGGGAAACATGACTAGGGTACTTAAATTGGAGGGATTTTCACCAAAGGGGATTTTCGTTTCTCTGAAGATTGGCTTGAAAACTGGACACGCAGCTTCGACGGAAGTGGAATCACTCTTTGGGATGTTCAATTTCGCATCAGCTCCTTCACAACCATGAGTGAGACGCAGCAAGGTAATGTGGATAAATATCACACTCTTGTTTTTTCGATCTGGAGAATGGTTCGATTCAATGTGTGGCTGATTATTATTATTTTCGTTGTCATTAGTTAATTGTTGTTCTATATTTGAAATTGAAACAGAGTTTTTTGCTCTTTTGTATTCGTTACATTGTATTGGTTCTAGTTTACAATATTTCATAAATCTCTGTCACTGTTGGGTGTTGTCGCAAGAGTAGGCTAATGGAATTCTAAAGTTTATATGTTATTTCAATATTAACGCAATCAGCACCACTCTATACAATCTCATTTTTTTTGTTTTGCCATTGTATATGAAGTGTAATATGTTGTAAATATTTTTTGATTGTGTTCGGCTGTAAGATGGTTATGCAGGCAGTAACGATGTTGGCAGTGGGAGGGAATCTAAGCCTGAGAAGACTCGTCGAAGCTGGACGGGTAGGGATGAGGAAATGTTGTTGGCGTCACTCAAGGAACTCGTTGCTCAAGGATGGAAGGCTGACAATGGATTTCGAGCGGGCTACCTTGTAAAGCTGAAGGAGGCTATGCGCAAGGAATTTATCGACACTGTCATAAAAGGGATGCCACATATCAATTCCAAAATAAGCGCGTGGAAAAAGTGCTACAACTCACTCACGGGTGCCCTTGATGTTAGTGGTGTTGGGTTTAATGCGAAGGGGACCTTCATGTTAAATTGCGACAATGATCAGTGGGAGCAGATTGTGAAGGTTAGATTTGTTGGATAAGAAACCGTTGTTTCTGTTTACAAAGCGCAAGATAAATTGTGTAACAGTTATTTTGGTACAATATGTAGAAGGATCCTAATGCTATTTGTGAGTACATGAGCCATCCGCCATCATGCTTCGAGCTTAAGATAGAAATTCTATGGCAGATTATTTTGCTATTTGTGAGTACATGAGCCTTTTGGAGGAAGCAATTCCCAAGTATGGAGTCACACAAATCCAACACCATGAAGTCATACGAACGTTGGCGAAATTGCCCAAACTTTTTAAGGTTGGGCATAACTCCCAAATACATTTGCGTAATCCTTCTCCTGAGAGCACCGTTCAAGCCTTCATACACGCGATCATGTCAGTCATTCAATTGGCACAAAATGATATTGAGTTTGTGGATGCAACAATGAAATGCTTTGAGACTCACGTCCTTCAAGTTGTTAATTGGGTGAGAGATATGATACGCAAGTGCAAGGGAGAAAATCTAGACATGGAGGTTTATGACAACAATGACAATGAGTTCACTGTTGAAGAGCCAATTGCTGAGATCAAGACCGAGGAGGGACTTCTGCAAAGTTCAGCTCTGACGAGCCCAGCACTAATGAAACCAGCTTTGACGAGCCCAGCTCTGATGAGTCAAGCTCCCAACGCTGCCAACCACGCGCCAGCCCTGCCAAGTCCAGCGCTGCCCAGTCCAACTCTGCCAACTTCAGCGCTGCCCAGTCCAACTCTGACGAGCCCAGCTCTGACGAGCCCCTGCCAGGAAGATAATGCAGAGCAACAGATGCAGCAGAAAGAATGAGAGTTGGAGAAAGAGAAGGTTCCTGTGTCTTTGTCGGATCGCGATGAACGAAGTGATTTGTTGGATGAGGATGTGATAGAGTTAGAATGTTTGGCAAATTTAGAGGAAGATTCCACCGACATGTTGGAAGAGCTTGACTTGGTCTTTGCCAAGACACTAAGCGATGCCAAGCAAAACAAAATTTCTACATCCTCTATTTCTAAGGTTGTTCATTTCTATTACATCGTTGCCTCTGACACATTCTTTTCCAATAATTTTACATAGGGATTTATCTATGACGCAAAAGAGGTGAACTCCACATGTCTAAAAGAGACGAGCATGATTCCATCAATTCTATCTTTTGGAGCAGTAGATGTGGTGGATGATGAAGATGAAATGGTCCAAATAATGGAGTGGTTCAAGCTTGAGTCCGATTTCGGATAACACTTGCTAAGTCGGGCTGGCGACTTTAAAACTAGCGCTTGGTGGGAGACAACCCACTGTTGGTTTTGTTTTTGTTTTTCTTGTTCTTTGATTTCTGTTTTGTTTTGTGTTTTTCTTTTCTTTGGTTGCTTGTGCGGATGCTTTGATTTTGGGTGTTCATGTTTCCAGCGCTGTAATTCTACTCTGACCTTGCTGCCAGCGCTGAAGAATGCCAGCGTTGCACTTCTACTCTGACTCTGCCGTACAGAGTCAGAGCTGAAATTCTACTCTGAAAATGCCAGCGCTGACATTTCCTACTCTGCAAAAGCCGCAAATCCTACTTTTCGCCGCCTCTCACAATGCTTCAGTTTTTCATCGCCGATTATCAGGGACATTTTTCTAACTCTTTTTATCTTTTTCCCTGAGGACATGGCATGCTTTAAGTGTGTGGGGGGGAGGGTCTTGTTTTGCTTATGCTTTCAATTGGGTGATTGGTCTCTCTATGCTTAGTTTGTTCTTTGATACTTGCTAATTTTTATGAATTTGTGGAAGAGAATATGGTTTTCGATGTGAATTTTGGGTTTGTGAATGAATGGTGATTATTCTTATTTTTCTTTTGATATATGTTTCTTGTTTGTGCAAAGAATTATGAGTTTTGTTGCAACACGATTGTAAGTAAGTAAAACGTGATTTGTCCGGTAAATGCTAGAAGGAGTGTTGTCATTGTGATTGCCTACGATCATATCCTTATCTGTGAAATGTGTAAAATGCTGGACGAATTGCCAGTTCTGAAATTGCCAGCTCTGAAACATCTGGCCAGCTCTGAAACGTGACAGCTCTGAGTCTCTGCTCCTCTAGTCTGACTATGAGCATGGGAAATCACGTGAAAATACTTTGGATTACATCCAAATGATTTTTATTTCATGAATTATGGCTCAACTGTCGAAAACTTAAGCACACAAAGTGTGAAAAATGATGATATTGATTATAAAGGCAATCACATTAGGGAATTCACTTCTAGCGGAGAATTGGGTCTGATCGAATTACTTGCATTACTGTTTTGTTGCTTCTTAAACTTTGAGTTACTTGCATGATCGAGAGATATGTGTTGATTGGAAAATTTCGAATTGACTTTGTTGAATGTTTGGATGGAAATAAGCATCGTTGAAACCAATCTCTTCCTATGATTCATTCTGATTTTGTGTGATCTTGTTGCAATCCAAACTTCTCTATATAGGATCCAAGATCCTTTTGGCTTGTTTGTTGTTGGTTAAATTTATGTAATTATATTGCAAGTGCTAGGTAGTAGTAATTTCGTAGCTACTAGACTATATGATATGCCAGTAGTGCATTTTGTTTTAAATCACATGTTAGCAAGTATGAATGTGTGGTTTTGGCAAACTTTGGAGCTTCTTGTTGTTATATATATACAGAAAAGATAACACACCAGCAAATTAAACAAGGATTGTCCACAACAAACAATACTCAAACTGTCAGGAACAACAAAGACAAATATATTCAGAAGTACACGGGATGAAAAGGTTAAAAAAAATTACAAAATGAATGAACCTTACCTTCCAGTCTTCTACTGATCAACGACAAAGAATGTGACGAAAAAATTCAGAGTGGCAACGGTGAAGAAACTAAAAAGAGTGTAGGAGAAGCAAAAAAATGGGTTATACTTTTTGTTAGTACTTAGTAGGTTGTCTACGTACAACATTACATTTAAAATTTAAAATCTGAAATGAACAAAACAAAGCACTAAGAAACACCCATATGAGAGCTTTCAATCCAACGGTATGGAGTTCGCCAGCAAGCACATCTAACAAACCAAAAATCGAAACGTGTCAATGAAATAATTAAGAAATCCCACGCAAACCCCAATATTACCTAGGTTGGGTGATTTATGCTTAATTGTTTGTATTTTAGGGATTTGCATGTGCATGTTTTAAGTTAAATATCATGGAAATTGGTGCAGTTATGGGTTTGTTTTATGCTTTGCAGGAGATTTAGGTTTTATAGATGGAAGAGTGTAATTTTGGAGATTTTGGGTTAGAATGACGTTTTTAGGCGCACTCTGTGTTCAGAGCTGAAAAGCCCGCGCCATAGCTGAAAAGCCCACGCCAGAGTAGAAAAGCCCGCGCGCAAAGCATAGCTGACTTCATAGTCAGAGCTGAAATCTCCAGAGCTGAACTTCCCTATCAGAGCTGAAATCTCCAGAGCAGAATAAACTTGACAGAGCAGAGCTAAATCTTCAGAGCTGAACTTTACAGAGCCAGCTCTACCATACCTTTCCAGAGCCGAACTTCTAGAGTTCACTTATGTTGCCAGAGCTACGATTTCTTGCCAGAGCCAAGATTACTTGCAGAGCACGATCCAGTTGGACTTACCTTTGAATGCACAATTCTATTTCCTTAAGAGTCCAGTTTTGCAAGGCGAGTTTGATGATGATTAGGATTGGAATGAAGTCTATAAAAGGGGGCTTGAACGAGAATGAAGATAGAATAATTTGCCTCCGGCACTTAGTTAGAATCAATCTCTTTGCCCTAATCTTTAGTTTCCGCCTAGGTAGCCAAAGTTTAGGTTTTTATTGCTTTCATAGTTCTTTAAGTTTTTCTAGATTTCGTTAGCTTTCAATTCAAGTTTTAGTTAGTTCCCGTTTAGAGTTGTAATCACGTGACAGGTTGCTTCTCAAGACGTTTTACGGTATTTCTTAATCAAGTTTATTTATTTGCTTTTACTTGTTTTGTTTAAATTACGCGTTCCTTTAAATTATGCACTTTAAATTTTGCAATTTAAATTGGGTTAATTGCATGAAAATACACGAACTTTAGTCGCAATTTCATTTTGCACATGACTTTTGAAACTTACATTTTTAATCACGAACTTTGCATTTGTTCCAAATTTTCCTTAAAATTGAGTTCCGGCAGCCGGAAAGATGACGTGTCTTCAAACATGCCACGCGTATGTGACACGTCATTAATTCAAACGACATGGCACAAAACGACGTTATTTTAATACCGCGTTTATCAATCCCCAAATCGAAAACCCTAGCTCCCTCAATCTCAGCCATTAGAGGCGGCGCTCTCCGCCGTCAAAGGAGGAGAAAGGGGAATCGACGACGTGAAATGTGCGTCGTATTAGTGTGGGCGTGTGATTTTAATTTCGAAGAGAAGTATCGCCGATTTTGATTCTGGAAATTAGAGGAGAAAATGGGGGATTGGCTGCGTGAAACCTTGTCGAAAATTAGAAGGAATAGGCAACTGCTCTGAATTTTGGGAGTGAGAGGAGTATCGCCATTCTGATTCCAAGCTCCAGCGCTGATGTTGTAGAGGTAACCGGTTGATTTTTGGACGGTCTTAGCATTAAAATTAGTAATTGAAGCAGCAGCAACAGTCTTAGCATTAAAATCCAGCCTCTTTGCTGCCGCCGCGGCCGACGAAGACTTCTGATTTTTTCAGAGCTCGTTGTAATGATGTCAAGGCGGCGTGAGCCGTTTCCAGCAATTGTGGGGTAGAGGCGGTTGCAGTTTGAGAAGAGAAAAACTTCCGGCTGTTTAAATGGTGTCGTTTTACAAAACGAAGTCGTTTTCATGTCTGCAAACTTTCGGCTGTTTAAATGGCACATGCCCGGCTGCCACATAGGCGCCACATCAGCCTCTCCGGTGCCGGAGCTCAATTTTAAGGAAAATTTGGAACGAATGTAAAGTTCATGATTTAAAATGTAAGTTTCAAAAGTCATGTGCAAAATGAAATTGCGACTAAAGTTCGTGTATTTTCATGCAATTAACCCATTTAAATTATGCAATTTCAATTATGCTTTTTCATGCTTTCCTTTAAATTATGCAATTTAGTTTTATGCTCATTAGATTAGAAGTTTTAATTTACAAGTCTTTAAATTCCTAGTTAGTATTTAAATTCCAAGTTGCTTTTACTTTAAGTTCGTTTAAATCTTGCATAGGGTTTAATAGTTTCTTCTCTAGTTTAAATTCAAGTTAAGTTTAAATTCACGTTAAGTTTACTTTACAAGTTTTAGTTAATAATCTAAGTTTACCGTTTTCTTGTGACATAATTAAAAGCCCTTTAAGATCTTCCTTGAGAGACGACTTTGGGTTAACTTACCATCGCTAGGATGTCCTTGTTCTATTGCAAGTCAATCTAGGGGTGTTCTAGTTGAGTCATTGGGCACAACGTCCAAAGCTGGGTACTGTTCATATTCAAAATAGGGAAGAGTCTATACTAAACCAAGGCGCAAAACGCCTTCCCTTGCGATCATTACACGTGTATTTTGGAGAAACCAGCTCTTTGTATACCGCATTTATAAAAGTGGCCCCTCTTTTAAATATCCACAATTGTTTCACATAGTGGTTTCATCTCACTTCCTAAAGCCTGCATGTACTTCAAATTTTTGGTAGACACACAATAGAATTAAAAAATTGATTTTTTTTGGGTTTTTAATTCTCGTTTGAACTGATGAAATATCATATTAATAATTTATCATGGATTTATTCGATATATATATATATATATCATGAGTTTGTGTTCCTCAATTCTTTGCCAAAAAATCCACCGAAAATAATCATTATTAAGATAATATTGTATTAAAAGATATTAGTTGAAAATATTTTTGAATAATATATTAATAAAACTATTAGTAGAAAATATTAATGATATGATATATTAAAATAATATATTACTCCCTCCGTTCCGGCTTTTAGTATCCAATTAAGAATGGCACGGGTTTTAATAAAGTGATTGAATGTATTGTGAGTGGAATAAGAGTCACTTTTTATATGAATTTTAAAATAATTAAAGTAGAGCAAGGGTCCCACCTACTTTAACTAAAAATAGAAATGTATACCAAATTATAGGACGACCAAAAAAGAAAAGATTGATACTAAAAGTCGGGACAGATGGAGTAACAAAAAATTAAAAATATTTTCAAATAATATATTAATAAAAAATATTAGTGGAAAATATTAATGGTATGATATATTAACAAATATTAATGAAAAATATTTTTGGATAATATTTTAACATAACAATGATCACCACTATTAGTGAATCATGAATTAATTGAACTAATTCATCTCAATTATAAGTTTAGAACTTAGAATTATAATATGATAATCATACTTTAATATAACAATGATCACCATTCACCACTATTAGTGAATCATGAACTAATTCATCCCAATTTTAAGTTTAGAACTTAGAGTTATAATATGGTAATCATACTTTAGACTAAGAATGATCACCACTATTAGTGAATCATGAACTAATTGAACTAATTTATTTCAATTCTGTGCTTAGAACTTAGAGTTATAAGTTGAGAATCATACTTTAAATTAAGAATAATCATCACCATTAGCGATTAGTACAAAAATTGATAGAAAATATTTTCGAAAAATAAATTAATGTATGATTCTTATCTTATAACTCTAAATTATAAAGTTTGAGATATGAGATGAATTAGTATGATTAGATAATGATTCACTCTTAATGTATTATTTCATCTTACAACTCTAACTTATAACTACATTTTATCATTTTTTGTGCCTAACACCATTTGTCTTCTTATGTATCAACGCAGAAGACAAAAATTCTCAAATACATATCAACGCTTATATTTATTGATTTATAATACTATCGCATATCTATCAACCAAAGAGGCATACCGAAGGTAATTTGTACTTTTATTTTAAATATCGTCACATATTTCGTAAATATCGTCAATTAATTAACAAACACCATCGAGTAATTGTTAAAAGAAAGCCACGCAATCAGTTGACATTTTTCCTCGGACTGAACCTCCAACGTTAAAAGAAAGCCACGCAATCAAAGTACAGCCGCATTAAATGCAGTGATATAGAGGATCGTCCTTTCTCTGCAGAGCATTCCTTTTTGGTGATTACCTTTTCAGAGGCGCTTTACCTCATGTACCTGAGTAGCCGTTTCTCACCAAACAAGGAACCTCGAAGATTGAAGCCTCAACAAAATTCGAATTACTCTCCAATGGATAAATTCTTGAAGACCATCTCCTCCAATGGGTCTATTCAAGACCTTTCCTATAAATAGAGCTTGAGGATCACTTCAATCTTTACCGATTCAAATACACAAGCTGAAATGCGGCCAAAATTGCAACTCAACCAATCAAAGCCTTCCAAAGTTTGAATCAAAGAAGAGAATCACAAAGCCAAAATCAGTTCATTACGGATTACATATATTCTCTTCGAACCTTAGGCAAATATTGTTTATCCAAAGCCTAAGTTACTGATTACAGAGAGCCTGTTCTCTGTGATCTAGTTGGTAGTTTTTGAACCTCCTTTCAACTGAGCGAAAAGAGTGTTTGAAGTTGTGTGGAGTTCAAACCAGTGTTCTGACTCTAAAGAGATCTTAGTGCCCAGTGCGCGCTAAGTGTGTTTGATAAATTCAACCCAGTGTGTTGGTGCTGAAACGTGTGGTTTCTGTTAGGTCCAGAGGGTCTCGAATAGGTGTATGGGGGGGGAATACACCTATGGGCTATTTTTCTTTCCTCAAATAAGAGGGATCTCAAGATAGAGATCAAAACGAAACTTTACACGCAAACTGTAATGCCTGTTAACTGAAAAGAGTTTTGACCAAACGACTGATACTAAAAACTCTTCAGTAAGGAGTTATCAGTTAAGTTACTGGAACTTAACTGATGCACGTAAGGGCTTCAGTCGAGTTTGCTAAAACAGAGATGATAACACTCTTCCTGAGTATCAGAGGATAGATCAGTCAGACTGATATCATACGCAGCGGAAATAAACTTGGTTTCATAATAGCCTCGGTTGAGCACGTTGTTAGTCTTAGATTTCTCTTTGCAATTATTCAGTATTCAGTTTATCAATTGAAACAACACAAGTAAGAATGTAAAACTGAAAGCTGTAAATAACACAGAGACTTTTACGTGGTTCGGAAAACACTTCCTACATCCACGGTCGGTTGATCAGACCAACAATCCACTCCGCAAGTGCTTAATTGGTGCACTGTAAATTGAACCGTGTGCTTGCCGGGTGCACACAACCATACCACTGAAGAAACCACTTCTTCAGTACCCACACTTCACTCGTGTCGGATTTCTCATACTTAGCACAACCCGTGCTAAGATTTCTCAGAGTCAGAGTACCTTTCTAAACTTTGAATCACTCAAACACTCGGCTCTTTCTTCTCGAAAGGAGGTTTGAATGATTGCCAACTATACTTCAAAGAACAAGTTCTTTGGAGCACGTTTGACCTGGCTTCTGGGTAAACAGAGGTTTGCCTAAGGTCTAAGAGAATGTGTGTAATCAGCAATGACTGATTTTGGCTTTGGAATTCTCTTCTTTGATTCAAGCTTTGGGGAGGTTAAGCTTTAGGCTGAGAAACTATTTTGGCAGAGTTTCAGCTTATGTCGTTGAATCGGTGAAGATTGAAGTGATCCTCGAACGCTATTTATAGGAGAGGTCTTGAATAGATCCGTTGGCGGAGAACGTCTTCAAGATTTCTTCCGTTGGAGAGCATTTTGAATTTGGGCTGAGGCTTCAATCTTCGAGGTTCCTTGTTTAGTGGGAACGGCTATCTTGAAGAGTAGGAGATGTGACGTCTCTGAAAACGCAGCCACCAAATAGGAATGACCTCTGCAGATAGAGAGGAAGATCCTGAGATCTCTGCATTTAATGCGGCTGTACTTTTGTGAGTACGTGGCTTCCTTTGAACGTTGGAAGTTCAGTCCGAGGAAGAATGTTTAACTAATACTTGACTTTAGTTATCAGTCCGCTGAGTCCACGCGGCACGCATTAAGTAATCAGTTCTGAACTGATTCTTCAACTGATAATTCAGTTGGTAACTTCAGTCTTCAATCTTCAATCCTTCGTTCTTCAGTCTTCAGTCTTCAGAACCGCAAGCTAAACTAGAAATGAACTCTAACACTTGAGTTCAAAACCGTTATTGTCTATTACAATTAAGACCTATGAATTTTGGTATCATCAAAACAAGGATTAGGATATTCCACAAGGTTCCCAGCAATTTTCCCCTTTTTGATGATGCCAAAATCATACAGCAGTTCTAGACAAGCAAAAAGACTGAACTCACAGCACAAGTTATAAAACTGGGCTAATACAATTCCCCCTTAACAATAGAACCTAAAAAGTTGTACTTAGAGTCAAGAACGAAACAGTTCTAAAACAGAACAAGGAGAAGACAGTAAAACATTAATCAGAGCCTGGACAAAGAGTCATTTTCTTCAGGTTGAGATCAAAAAGAAGTTCTTTTCATTAAAAGTAAGACTGATAAGCCATCAGTCGAGGTACAGAGGAAGACTTATAACACTCCTCTGTTTTATATCTAAGACTGGAGCCTTACTCATATCAGTTAAAGTCTTGGACTTGACTGATATCTCTTTACTGAAGAGAGATTCAGTATCAGTCTTCAACCTTTGGAATCAAAGTTTTCCTTAACTATTTCTTTAACCAAAAAGGTTGTGCTTGTTGTTTGAGAAAAATAGCCTATAGGTGTATTCCCCCCTCCCCCCATACACCTATTCTAGACCGCCACGGCATGAGCTTGATGCGGCTGTTTGTCCTGGTTTTGCTTATAACCTATAGGCGTGAGAAAAATCATACGGTTTTGCTTCTCCATTTCCCCATGGTTATTGGGGCATTTTCCTTGACTACCGCCACGACATGAGCTTGATGCGGCTGTTTGTCCTGGTTTGGGAACTTCCCAGTTAGTTGTTGTTGCTGCAGCTGATTCAAAGCTCCTGTTAGTTGCCCAACTATAGTTTCGAGGCTTTTGATGGTAGCACTCTGAGCCTCCATCGCCTGTTTGCTAGCTTGCATGAAAGCTTGCATCTGATCTTCAAATAAGGGGCCTGGAGGTTGGTGCTGCTCAGGTGGGTAGAGCTGCTGCGGCTGCTGGAAATTCCCTTGTTGCATGGGGAATTGCTGCGGGGATAGGTAGAATTGCTGCTGGTTTTGATAACCCATAGGCTGCTGAACTTGACAAAATTGAGAACTCTGCCCATGTTCTTGCATGTGACCTTGGTGTTGCCTACTCGAATACCCTTGTGCAGCAAAGACTTCAACTCCTCCTTCATAGGTACGCTCGCCCATTTTATGACACTCGTTGGTTCCATGGCCATACTCGCCGCATATGCCACAACTCTCGACATTAGGCTCACGGGTGCGAGGTGATTCCACCCTACTCATCTTCAACTGCTGCATCTCTCTCATAATTTCTGCCACCTGCTTCCGCAGCTCATACTGGGGTGCCACTGCACTGGCCTCAGCATTCCCTCCACGGACTGATTTCTGTTGTGAGCTCTCAGCTAGGGTCTTGAAAATCTCCTTAATCTCGTCGGCAGTCTTCCTAGCGATGTTACCTCCTGCCGTGCTGTCCACCATGAATTGAGCAGTCTGTACCAGCCCGTCATAGAAAAATTTCATCAACATCACAGTGGTCAGTTGGTGCTGCGGGCACTGGCGGAGGAGTTCTTGAAATCTCTCCCAAGCCTCATGAAAAGGCTCGTCCGCTCCTTGCATGAAGTTCATGATTTGAACTCTGATCTCCTGTGTCTTGTGACTCGGGTAGTACTTCAGCATGAACTTCTCACACGCCTCCCCCCAAGTGGTTATGGAGTTGGGCGGCAGAGATAGCAGCCACGTCCTCGCCCGATCCTTAAGTGCATATGGGAGGCACTTAAGCTTTAGCTGCTCCTCTGTGAGGTCTAACAGCGGAAAAGTTTGCATTTGGGTGCAGAAGTCTCTGATAAACTGCAGGGCATCTTCATTCGACAGCCCATAGAAGAGGGGGAGCAAACTCGAATAATTGGGCTTCAGGTTGTAATTCCTGACTGCAGTGGGGAGCACAATAGCTGAGTTCGTGGCCTCTATGACAGGCCGGATAAAATCCCCCATGTACTGCAAATTTCTTCCTGCCATCTTCTCAACTCCAACGCTAGACAAAAGAGACTCGGTACCCTCTCCTAGGCTTCAAGCACCTCGCGTGCACGATGAGTGTTGTCAAGTAGAATGCCAAATTCCTGTTAAGACTTTAACTCCCTAGCAACACAACACTCAACAAAACAGATCAAACGCACCAGTGGGAGAAAGAAAATAACCGAGCAAAAATAAAAATAAAATAAACACGGAAAACAAAGTAGCACAACCAAACGCCTAAAGCCTTCCCCGGCAACGGCGCCAAAATTTGACTCAACCCAAAACACCTAAGGGATTGACTCGCAATCGTACGAGGTCGTCCTAGTGTAATAGGCTAACCCAAGTCGTCTCTCAAGGAAGGCTAAACAGGGCTCTGATCATGCTACGCACAGAAAACGGGAAATAAACCTAAACACTCTAATCAGAAGGTTGAGTCTGACACTCTCTCTCTGATTAACTAATACGTAATTAAAATAAAGCATATAAATTTATCTAGGCGAAAGATAGGAAGCAGGTAAAGAAAGCAATAAGACAACATAAAGAACTAGGGTTCTAATCTAACAATCTAAAAATCAATAATTAAATCCAAAATCATAAAGCAACAATTATCTAGGCAAGGAAAATAAACAAGCATTCAAATCTATGGCAAACATAAATCATGATTTTTCCTAAGGAACATGTAAATGAAAAGTGACACAAATTCAACGGAGTATTACTCTAACAATCAACCAACAATCTAACTATACTAACTAGGCAATAAGATTAACAAGCATAAATCAATGCTAAATATCATTATCAAAACGTATTCAATTATCTAGGAAAAGAGCAACCAAGAAAGCTTGTAGAATTCGATAATTCAATAGATAGAACTTACAATTGATTAAAGGAAATGACGATCTAGCATAATCCGAGAGTTTCTAATGTGTTTCTCCCTATCAAAACACTAGGAAAATACAGTAAAATGGAGTTGGAGGCTGGATGGGTCGAGAATGGGGGCCAAAACCCTCAAAAAATGGGTTTTAAACCCTTAAAAACGTAACTGACAGTACCGCGACGGCGGCCGCCGTCGGACGGCGGCGCCGTGGACTCCCTTCGCAGAATGGGCACGGCGGCCGCCGTCCCACGGCGGCCACCGTCCACTGCAATGCGCAGCGGTTTTGTTTTGGCCCGTTCTCCCTCGTTTCAAGTCGGATTTTGGATCCGTTTTCGCCTATGAACTCGTATCGAGACGAACTTCGATTCTTCTTCAGACCAATCAACTAAATTCTGACTTTATTTTTGTCCACATATCAATCAATTTGAGCATAAAATCCTGAGACAACAAAATTAGCACAAAAGCTCAAATCAATCAACTCTTGAGTGAAAGAGACCAAAATAAAAGTCAATATAAGACGTAAACACCAACAAATTCATCACAAAATAGGGCTAAACAACCCCCCCACACTTGATCCTTTGCTTGTCCTCAAGCAAAGTCACGACACCAAATGATAGTTCACAAGAGAACTTCCTCACCATTCACATCTCCAACCAATCTAAGTCTCTTAGCCATTACATTCCTCACGAGATGTTCATTGTTAAGATTTTAAGAAGCAACAACCACATGATACAATTCAATCCGATCGGACCCGATTCTCCGCTAGAGGTGAATTTCCTAATGTGATTGCCTTTATAATCAAATCCCATTTTCCTTGAAGATGATAAACAATCAAACCAAATCTAATTTTATACATCTTTCTTTTCAAGGTGATGTTATTCCATTCTCAATAGATGGGCCAACTTTCATGAGATCAACACTTTTGGAGGTAATCCAAAATGTTCTCACGTGGTTTTCCATGCTCATAACACTACCGTCAGAGGAGCAGAGACCCAGAGCTATAGAAAACTTCACAACAAACCAACATTCAAACTCAAGGGATAAGATCGTAGGCTATCACAATGAAAACACTCCCTCTAGCATCTACCGGACAAATCACGTCAAGAATAGCTCATAAGGGTGTTGCATCCAAAACATTAAACAACTTACATCAAGTGAGGAATATGCATAGCCTGAGAGACAAAGATAGCAACCAAGCCAACACAAAGCATGAAATTTACTTGTGAACAAATCATCAAAGTGTGCATTATTACTTGAAGCCAAGCAACAATCAAGATAAAGGAGACCATTTGCCCCACACAAGAAAGCCCAAAACACAACAAAAAGGCACCCATAGGATCAACAAACACCCCCCCACACTTAAAATCTTGCACTGTCCTCAGTGCTCGCAAAAAGAGGGGTGAAAGAGAAAAACTTCCCTGAATATCGATCCAAGTGGCGAGCCCGTAGTTTCCCACGATGTCTGCCTATCTCTCATCCATAGAACAAACATTCACCAACGCACCAACCTGCACCAAACAACAGAAAAAAACAGAAACACAAACCCAAACAAAACGAAAGAAAAACGAAAACAAAGGAAAGCAAGAAAAACATGGGTTGCCTCCCATGCAGCGCTAGTTTTTAAGTCGCCAGCCCGACTAAGAGGATCCCTTAACCAAAATCTGATTGAAGCGTCAGCTGCTTAAGTGCCTGTGTAAACATATCTTCTTGAATTGCTGCTGCGGGTCCTCCTAATGAGCGCTCCATGCTCATATCATGAGATGGTCTTCTATCCACACATCCAACGAGATCGAGTGACACAACCTCATCAAGCTTCTCTTCTAGTAGCAAGGCACACAGAAGGCCTTGCTCTTTATCATCTTCCTCTTGCAGCTTTTCCAGAAATTCCTGCTCAATGTCAGCCTCATCCTGCAAGTTAGCAAGGAATTCCTCCACAATCTCGTCCTCCTCCTGTAACTTATAAAGAAAGTCCTGCACAATACAGTCCTCATCCAAAACATCAAAAGTCTCAACATAAGAGCAATTTTGCAATAAGGGGGTACGAGTAAGAGATTTCTTATCAAAAACAGAGAAAGTTACAGACCTCCTTGCCCCCGCCATACTCAAATTTCCAGTACTCACGTCAATACGAGTATGGGTGGTGGCCATAAAAGGTCGGCCAAGCAAAACAAGATGCCCATTCTCGCCTCTAATCCCTTTTTCCCACATCAAGGACAACAAAATCGGCCAAAACACTAATCCCCCTCACAACAACCTCAACATCCTCAACAAGGCCCCGTGGGCTACTAATAGAGCCGTCAGCTAGCTCTATCTTCATATTCGTGCATCTATGCTCTTTATTACACAATTTCTCAAAAATATCAAGCGGCATCAAATTGACTGCCGCGCCCAAATCAAGCATTCCCAAAACTTTTTCAACCCCACCTAAGCTAATATCAAAAATAAAGCTACCTGGATCTCCCTGCTTGGGTGATGGTTGGTTTGGTGCAACAGTGACAGGTGGTTGTGGCTCACTGGGGCATTGAGTAGCCTTGATTGCTTCCACGGTTTTGCTTCTCCATTTCCCCATGGTTATTGGGGCATTTTCCTTGACTACCGCCACGGCATGAGCTTGATGCGGCTGTTTGTCCTGGTTTGGGAACTTCCCAGTTAGCTGTTGTTGCTGCAGCTGATTCAAAGCTCCTGTTAGTTGCCCAACTATAGTTTCGAGGCTTTTGATGGTAGCACTCTGAGCCTCCATCGCCTGTTTGCTAGCTTGCATGAAAGCTTGCATCTGATCTTCAAATAAGGGGCATGGAGGTTGGTGCTGCTCAGGTGGGTAGAGCTGCTGCGGCTGCTGGAAATTCCCTTGTTGCATGGGGAATTGCTGCGGGGATAGGTAGAATTGCTGCTGGTTTTGATAACCCATAGGCTGCTGAACTTGACAAAATTGAGAACTCTGCCCATGTTCTTGCATGTGACCTTGGTGTTGCCTACTCGAATACCCTTGTGCAGCAAAGACTTCAACTCCTCCTTCATAGGTACGCTCGCCCATTTTATGACACTCGTTGGTTCCATGGCCATACTCGCCGCATATGCCACAACTCTCGACATTAGGCTCACGGGTGCGAGGTGATTCCACCCTACTCATCTTCAACTGCTGCATCTCTCTCATAATTTCTACCACCTGCTTCCGCAGCTCATACTGGGGTGCCACTGCACTGGCCTCAGTAATTCCACGGACTGATTTCTGTTGTGAGCTCTCAGCTAGGGTCTTGAAAATCTCCTTAAGCTCGTCGGCAGTCTTCCTAGCGATGTTACCTCCTGCCGTGCTGTCCACCATGAATTGAGCAGTCTGTACCAGCCCGTCATAGAAAAATTGCATCAACATCACAGTGGTCAGTTGGTGCTGCGGGCACTGGCGGAGGAGTTCTTGAAATCTCTCCCAAGCCTCATGAAAAGGCTCGTCCGCTCCTTGGATGAAGTTCATGATTTGAACAAGCATTCAAATCTATGGCAAACATAAATCATGATTTTTCCTAAGGAACATGTAAATGAAAAGTGACACAAATTCAACGGAGTATTACTCTAACAATCAACCAACAATCTAACTATACTAACTAGGCAATAAGATTAACAAGCATAAATCAATGCTAAATATCATTATCAAAACGTATTCAATTATCTAGGAAAAGAGCAACCAAGAAAGCTTGTAGAATTCGATAATTCAATAGATAGAGCTTACAATTGATTAAAGGAAATGACGATCTAGTGTAATCCGAGAGTTTCTAATGTGTTTCTCCCTATCAAAACACTAGGAAAATACAGTAAAATGGAGTTGGAGGCTGGATGGGTCGAGAATGGGGGCCAAAACCCTCAAAAACATAACTGACAGTACCGCGACGGCGGCCGCCGTCGGACGGCGGCGCCGTGGACTCCCTTCGCAGAATGGGCACGGCGGACGGCGGCCGCCGTCCACTGCAATGCGCAGCGGTTTTGTTTTGGCCCGTTCTCTCTCGTTTCAAGTCGGATTTTGGATCCGTTTTCGCCTACGAACTCGTATCGAGACGTACTTCGATTCGTCTTCAGACCAATCAACTAAATTCTGACTTTATTTTTTTCCACATATCAATCAATTTGAGCATAAAATCCTGAGACAACAAAATTAGCACAAAAGCTCAAATCAATCAACTCTTAAGTGAAAGAGACCAAAATAAAAGTCAATATAAGACGTAAACACCAACAAATTCATCACAAAATAGGGCTAAACAACTATGTTTTCTAACCCCTGTAGTCCTTCCTCACATCCACACTCCGGAAAGAATGAAGACAAGCAGCTTGAGAAAGGAAAAACAATTGTTGAAGAATAATTTGAAGATTCAAGCTCATCTTCAGAATCCACCACTTCATAACAAGATCTTCTAGAAGTTAAAGAAATTGATCAAACTTTAACTGCATACAGTGATCAAAGAATGATTCTTGAGAACGTCCTTGTGAAGAAACAAAGAGTGGAAATGACCATCGCCAAGACTGCCTCAAGAATGAACGAAATCTCCCTGATTCCTGCTAAAGAAGAAGATGAAGAGGAACTGGCTATTGATATGCCAGATTGGAAAACTTGATGCAGACAAGTCAGAATGTGAGATATCAACTCATACAACTTCTTAGAGACGTAGATGCAAATCTCATTAGGACGAGAAGAGAACTTGACGAGGCATTGATAAAAATGGCAAATGCAAGAGTCAAGAAAGATCAATGGGTTGAATTCGGCATGAAGGAAGATAAAGTAAAGCTCTTCCCATCCATCTCTCGTGAAGATTATCTAAGTAAGAAATAGAAAAAAAGATGACAAGGGAAAGAGGATTCTGACTACACATTCTTCATTGTCAACTGAGCATCAAGAAAGAAGATCAATCATCTATAATGAAGCAGACTTATCATCTCGATTGATGGAACTTTCACTCAAGTTTCTCTTCGGTTCCACATCAAACGAGGATAGTGGGGAAAGAAAGAAAGAGAATAAAAAGGAGATTGAAGAAGAAGAATCAGAAGAATCTATGCGTCAGAAGATCAGTCAACGTACTGAAAGTACAGCTGAAGTTGCTACAAAAGACATCAGTCAAGGGGGAACTTCATCAACTGAAGATTCATGACTGACGACATCAGTCAACGACTAAAGAAGGACTAAACATCTGTTCAACCATCAACTGGAATCAACCGATTTCTTTAATCAGTTGACTTGTAAGCATCCTTCTCAGTTCTAAGAAATGTTGACTGAAATGTTCTACTATTTAATTTGATTTTTTTTCACTTATCTGCTTTATGTATGCTGAGCTTATTTGGTTTAATGAAAATGTTTTAGATTTTATTTTAAGCAGTTAACTCCACGATCTCACGATCCCTCTCTTTTTACTATTATGCGGAGTTCATGACACGTGTTGATCTTCTACTCGTCCAGATTTCAAAAGATCATTGAAACCCCCTTGAACACGTTTTTTCATAACTCTTCAAAACGATTCATCTTCTGCGGGATACGCTCAATCCCTCAGCATCTAACTTTCCAAATCTCTCCACAGTTTATCTCTTGCAAGACATTCTCTCCCTGATTAACCTTGAAATCCACAGTTTTTCATTTGTGAGATAAAATTCTTACTTTTGCAGAAGACCGCAAAATTCTCCTCACTATGGCAGAATCATCCAAATCCATAAATCTGAAATCAGTATGCCATGAAGCTTCGATAACTACCGAAGCACTTCTCAATCTTACAGAATACGACAAGATTAATGAAATTCTGAGTAAACATGGATGGCTCAACTTCATACATTAAGTGCCAACCTGCTTGCTCGATGATCAGACCATCAAGAAGTTCTACGACACCATCGTTCTAAACAAAGACACTAGAGAATACACCGCAAAGATTTACATCTTCACATCTGAAGATTTCTCAACCTCAGAGAAACATGTCATCAATGTCACTAGGATGATATGGGAAATATTTCATCTCCCTTCCGATGGACCAGCTCCAACATTCTCTGACAAAGAAGCAACCAGGCTCATGGCAAATGCTCTAAAAGATAAGGCTCCCCAAGGCCTAAACATCAAGAACGTCTTAAGCATGTCAATGCTCCACTCTCATCTCAGACCAATCGCCAAGATGATCAAGAAATGCTGGTTTGGCATTCTGGGGTCACTAGATCACCTGTCAAGACCGCACTATTCTATTGATTGCGCTTATGCAAGAAGGCCCCTACAATTGGGAACAAGCATATCTACGAGTTTTGGCGTAAGAAAATGATGAAACCCATTCCACCAAACATCTTCGACAAGGAACAAGAGTGTCGTTGATCATTCTTCACAGCACCAGTCAGATACAATACTACTGGAAGGATACAACTGAAGTTCCTTCATCCATCTACCTGTTCGAAAGTCAGAAGAGTTCAATCAAAGCTCTTCCCCTTGTGATCAGCGAAACCCTTGTTCCAGCTACCGGTGTTTACAGCAGAACAAGAAGCTCATTAAGAAAGGCCACTGTCAACCTTAAAGGTCCAATTGAGATTGACCTTGTGACACCAAGTATTCCAATTGATGTTTCACCAAAAACTCCTGTTGGTTCACCCGTTCCATTTGTTGAATCTTATCAACCACCATCACACTCTCCAGAGTTGTCTCCTCCAAATCAAGAAAAGTAAGCTCCTGCTGAGCCTCAAGCCACTCAGGAAGAAGAAGAACCTTTTAAGGGACCTCTCCCTCCTCTTGCAGGATATTTTCAGTTTTGCGCTGAAACTTTCCAAGAAAAGGTCATCTTCACTGAGCCTGATGCTCATTCCTCCTCAACGGCTACACCGACAGTAGAGCTCAGGAACTACTTTATAATGCTTGCCCAACATAGCGTCAACATCTCCCTCCCTTCAGTCTTAGCCGAAAGATATCCTGATGCCTATCAAGATCTGGTCAGATACCACTTCTACACCTTTATCAAGACTGCTCCAAAATTCTAATTTCAAGGGATTGATGAAATGATGACTTCCTCTGAAATTGACCCCCATAGAGGCTGATATCTTTGAGAAATTCAATGTCACAAATCTGTGGGATGCCATCTACGACTGGGTGTCAAACTTCAGGTAATACCTTTTTGCCAGAGGGTTGCTCAACTTTCCTCCGAACGAAAAAGATCCTACCAACGAAGAGAAATTTCCTACAGAGACACCTCATGCAACTGATGGCATGCGAGCAGAACTAAGGACTAAAGAGACACCAGCTGCAACCACTCAATCGACTGATGCAGAAATTCAATATTTGAATAAAATACTCCAAGCTTAAGAGATGGAGATAACTGATCTTAAGGCCAAGTTTGCCTGTCTTAAGTCAACCGTTAGGAGTCTTCAGCATCAGAGTGGACATCAAGCAACGGATGCAGCTGCAAGTTTTCCTGAAGGCCATAAGAAGGAAAACAGAAAGGAGAAAGGGAAAGGGAATGAAGAGACAGAGACTGAAAAGAATTATGAAGAAAGGTCTACCAAAAGACCTCGCACTGACTAATCTAGGTGATGTGGTAAGAGGGTGAAGAAAGTTGTGTTTTGCCTGCTGTCTTTGTATGACAAGACAGGTGAAAAGAACCAATTAGAATTGTTTTTGAAGAAGTTTGTATCTTTACATTTTCGTGTGTTTCCTATCGCGTTTTTAACTTGTTCTGTTTAGTAATTGATATCTTATCAGTTATTAGTTTACTCTGTAACTGATGACATATCAGTTAGTGATTCACTTTTGAATGAATTGAAGTTCTTTGTCAAAAGACAAATTCTCATTGTCTCTATCATGATTGTTGATTGCTCCTGCTACCGTGTTATGATTATTTTTTAGAATTGAGTGGTTATATCTTTGAGGGGGAACTAAACTCAACTGTGCAGTTGAAGTCGTGGAACTGACTACTTACAACGATCAGTCGACCAGTGAGTAACTCAATTTATGTTGGGTATCAAACAGTGCATCTCAGGCGAATCAGTTATAAATATTTACTTATAGATTTTCAAATTGCTTAACTGATGAGTTACTTAAATAGTCTTAACTGATTGTTGGGAACTAAGACTGAAACATTCTTGCTGGACAAGCGTTTTTAAATTGCGTTTAAAAATTACTTTAACTTGTCCCGCCCTTGATATAATTTTATTCAGTCCTTTCCATCCTAGAGACTAAACCAAAACATCCTTTATTACATAAATCTCTTATTTTAAGGAATTTTCCTGACGGGCATTTAATGCAGATTTCAAAATTCATTAAATACACCTTGGCGCGCGGATTTCAAACCGCCGGTGTCTTTTCAATGCCCTAAGTAGCTGTTCTTCTTCCACGATCACACATCATCATTAGTTTCTCTCTCATCCTCACCAACTCTTTTATCTCTTTTCTCTCTCTTACATGCAATCTAATCCCTCATTCCACAACAATCCACTGTGAGATTTCCTGCTCAAATCTCCTGTTCTTTCAGAATCACAGAAATGGCAAAATCTGATTCAAAGAAATCGATAGATTGCAGCAACAAGGAAGTGCGATATGAACAATCGTTGGATGTACCTTCGTTCCAAATAAAACCAGGATACATAAAACCAGAAGAAATCGTGTCGAGGCACCAATGGCTTTCCTTAGTCATCAAAGAAGCGCTCCATCTTCTGATGTCACCGATCAAACAGTTCTATTAAGAACTGCACTACAACGACTCTGATGAACTCTTCACCAAAGTTCATGTCTTCACTTCTCCGGACTTCGTAGTACAAGAAGAAGTTCCAATCAACGTCACCAAAGTTGTTCGTGATTTGTTTAATCTTCCGAACAATGGTCCAAAATCCTCCTCTATCACTGATGAGAAGGCAAACAAAGCCTTGAAGGAACCAATGCTCAAGGCGAGTGTTCCACTGAAGGAACTCTCAAGATCTCCTTTTGCAAACCAGGCCATGTCTTATTGGCCAAAATTATTCAGAAATGTTGGATTGGCGCCACAGGAACTCCAGACAAGGCTTCTCAGCCACAGAAGAACGTGTTGGCTGCTCTTATGATGCCAGGTCCATTCAATTGGGAGCAAGCCTACCTCGAATTACTATGTAGCGAGCCTCACAACACAAAACCAGCAAACATGCTCCGACAAAGAAATAGAGTGTCATAAATCATCATTGCTGGAACCAGTCATCTCCAAGTCTACTGGCTGGAGACTTTGCCAGTAACTGACCACATTCGCCTCTTCAAAGTGGCGAAGGGAGGACCCAAAACCTCCAAGAAAACAAAGATCATTGTCATCTCTTCACTGCAATCAGTTGAGACTGAACCACGTGAGTCTCCAACTGAATCTCATCCCAGATTTTCTTCAACCCCCACTCAAATTCCATCCAATATTCTCTCTATCACTATCACAAACATACCCGCCGTCCTCGATCCACACCCAAAAAGACCTCTTCCAAATCTGTCTCACTGTCCACTTCCAAACTCACCTTCAAACCCACCTCCAAGACTCAGCCCAAACACAAATCCAAGGGCAAAGAAGTTCAACATGTTCTTCTCTTATGCCCACTCGTATTAGCACTACAGAGCAATTGAAGGTTGTTGCAGCCTTGAAAGCAGAAGCAAAGAGAGATGCTAATAAACACCTAAATCTCCTGCTCGCCGGCTTCGATACCTCCCTCGAAGTCTATAAAAACCTTCATAGACTTCTCACCTTCACTTTCCTCAAAACTGCATCTTGCTCCCAGGTCAATGAAATACAGTTGATTGAGTCTGATGACTCTTTTGCTTTTGAAGAAGCCAGCTTGTATAGCATTTTTTACTTTCCCAGGTTGTGGGATGTCATATATGGCTTTGATAAATTTTCCTTAGACTATCTCGAGTCGCAAGGCTTCACAAGAGCTCCCCTGATCATTCACACAGATGTAGGAACTTCAACCTCTAAAGCTGCCAAAGAGCCCACTGATGCTGCTCCTCAAAAAACTTTTGATCATGTTGCTCTTGATCAACAAACTCCAGGTTCTGCAGCCATTTCTCAAGAAACTCCTATTTATGAATCAGTTCTTCTCAAAACCCCTGTGTCTATAGCACCCGATCACCAGATGATTGAATCCATCAGTCATCCAACTGAAGATGACACTACTATTTCTACAGCTCCAGATCAACAAGCTTCACAGATAACTGAACCCATCAGTTATTCTACTGATGAAGAACCGCAGTTGATGGATATTGATCTGACTGGAGTCTCCACTAATCCTCATGTAGTGGAAAATCTAACAATTGACATGGCATTTCCATCCACTCCTGAAGGATTTATAGAGGACGCATCTGAAGAATCCTTTGATGCTCCTGATCAAGAAGAGGAAGTCACCCCCATCTATAGACTCACTTACTTTCCTCTTAACTCTACTGATGGTGTGCAGGTCATTCCTACCATTCATGCATCCACCGACTCCTCCAAGGATGCCTCTGCCAACATGGCTTCTGATCCATCTTCCAAGAAGCCAACTGATGCTACCTCTGGATCCACAGTCCCAGTCACTGAAGCTGCTCATTCCACTTTATCTTAAGGAGCTTCTTCATCCAAGAAGAAATGCCGGGCACCACACATTCCTCCAGAACTGCCCGTGGAATATATTGAGATCAAACGCAAGCCGTATCTGAAGTATGACTCTGATGAAGAGACAGATGGCAGGATCACACACTGGAAAAGAAGAGAACCTCGAAAAGTTGTCTTCGAGCTTCCTAAAGACATTGGAGATCCAATCCAAGTACTGCTAGATGTCATCTCAGATCATTAACTGGAGATCGAGCAACTCAAGCATGAGAAAGAACGCCAAGATATCTACGGTGCTAAATTCTTGAGAAAAATACTTGAAGTCGAATCCACTCTGACTGCTGACATGATTGACCACGATGTTCGCCTTGGTGTTCTCAATCACAAACTTCTCCAACTCCGTCAAAAACACTTCTCACATGTCAGAGAACTCATTCCCATCACAGTCATTGTTCCCACACTTCAAAAGGACCTCAAGGCACTTCAAACTGAGGTGCAGGAAGCTAAACTTCAGTCAAAACAACAGCTTCTTGATACTCAACGTCGTCTCAATAGTCTTCACATCGAATTCTTGAAGGAATTCATAACTGCAACCGACGCCAAACTTCTAGTTGCAGAAGAGCTGCGACCAGTCCATGTCAGAATTGCACAACTGGAAGGCGAACTCCTGCAATCCGTGAATCATCCAATTATGCTCTTATTTAGAAGATGATTACTGACATCCAAGACCTCCAAGCCAAAGTTGGCTCTTTTCCTGGTGATGATGCCAAAAAGGGGGAAGAGTATTCGGATCCTATTTTTCCTGAACTCCCCGTAGAACTTACAAAAGCTCTTGCTCTACCTCTCTCCTTACCTGCTCCTGCTCTTGTTCCACCTGCCCCTGCTCCCTCCATATCAAGTGAATGCAGCAGAAAAAAGCCTAGAGAAGAAGATGCATGAAGAGTTCCTGAGCCTAAAGCCAAGAAAGCTTTGAATCTTGGTGGCAATGCTCCTCCTCCGCCTCCCACTTTCAATTTGCAAGAACAACATAGAATAAGGTCCTATGTTCAAGAAAGCCTCATGGTATCCCATCAGGACAGATATGAATGATTGGTGGGAAAAGTTAAAGGAAAGTTATACCAAGTGGATAGTCTTTGCTGATCTGAAACTGACCCCTGATTTCCAAAGACAAGCTTGGAGATACTTCCTAACCAACTGGGTTGAAAGAGCAATGATAGAAAGGTTGTTTACTGCTCAGAAGAAAGCAACGATTCAAATGATTCCCTATCCACTGAAGAGATTTGTGTGCCCTCCAAGAGTCAGAAATGGTGCTAACCGAGACATCCTCAAGAGGGAAGCCAATGCTGTGTGCAGGATATGGAATGTGACCAATGATAGTAACTCAAAAGCTTTTCATGACATCTTGAAAACTGTCTTTGAGTTGTATGATCAGAAACCTTAACTTGTTGAGTTTGTTTTCTCTTATTTTACTCTGTACGTCAACTGATTTCTCATCAGTTATTATGAAATGAAAATACAACGCCTTTTGATCTCAACCTGAAGACAATATCTTTTTGTCCAGGCTCTAATTATTTACTTCAGTTTTGTCCTCGCTCTATTTTTCTCTGTTATGTTTTTCCTCTGTGTGCAAGTTTATAGGTTATCTTGTTAAGGGGGAATAGTATTCCCCCTGTTTAGTAACTTGCCTTTTGGTTTCAGTTGTTGTTTGTCTTAGAATTGTTGTATGATTTTGGCATCATCAAAAATAGGAAAATTGTTGGGAACTTAATGAAATATCCTAGCCCTAGTTTTGATGATACCAAAATCGTTAAGTTTTCTTTGTAATAGACTAGAACCTTTCGAACTCAAGTGTTGGAGTTCTTCTTCTAGCTTAGCTAATGTTCTGAAGACTGAAGACAGGAGGAATAAAGAATGAAGAACGAAGGACTGAAGACTGAAGAACTCAACTGATGTTTGCAATTAAAGGCAGAAGTCAAATACTGATATTTAACTAGAACGAGTTTCTCAACTAAATAATCAGTTATGACTGATTCATCTAATGCTGGCTACGTGGAATCAGCGGACCGATACTAAAGTCAAGTATCAGTTGACATTCTTCTTCGGACTGAACCTCCAACGTTAAAAGGAAGCCACGCAATCAAAGTACAGCCGCATTAAATGCAGAGATACAGAGGATTGTCCATTCTTTGCAGAGCATTCCTTTTTGGTGATTATCTTTTCAGAGGCGCTTTACCTCATGTACCTGAGTAGCCGTTTCTCACCAAACAAGGAACCTCGATGATTGAAGCCTCAGCAAAATTCGAATTACTCGCCAACGGATGAATTCTTGAAGACCATCTCCGCCAACGGATCTATTCAAGACCTCTCCTATAAATAGAGCTCGAGGATCACTTCAATCTTCATCGATTCAAATACACAAGCTGAAATGCTACCGTAATTGCAACTCAGCCAATCAAAGCCTTCCAAAGTTTGAATCGAAGAAGAGGATTACAAAGCCAAAATTAGTCCATTGTTGATTACAAATATTCTCTTAGAACCTTAGGCAAATATTGTTTATCCAAAGCCTAAGTTACTGATTACAGAGAGCATGTTCTTTGTTATCTAGTTGGTAGTTTTCGAACCTCCTTTCAACTGAGCGAAAAGAGTGTTTGAAGTTGTGTGGAGTTCAGACCAGTGTTCTGACTCCAAAGAGATCTCAGTGCCCAGTGCGCGCTAAGTGTGTTTGAGAAATTCAACCCAGTGTGTTGGTGCTGAAACTTGTGGTTTCAGTTCAAGGTTTGTTGTGCACCCGTAAGCATAAGCCCAGAGTGTTTGTCAGTGTGATCTATTGACCATGGATGTAGGAATTGGATTCCGAACCATGTAAAAATTCCTTTATCGTTTATCGCTTTCAGTTTTACTTTCTTATCTGTGCACAAACGTTCTTAACTGAAATTGACTAATCACAAAGTGAAACATTAAACTGACAACGTGTTAATCACAAAGGCTATCTCAAAAGAAAAGGTTTTTCGCTGCCAGTGTTATAAGTCTAACTGATAAATCTTCGGATAGTCAGTTGATTCATAACACTCCTCTGTTTTATATCTAAGACTGAAGCCTTGCTCATATCAGTTAAAGTCTTGGACTTGACTGATATCTCTTTACTGAAGATAGATTCAGTATCAGTCTTCAACCTTTGGAATCAAAGTTTTCCTCAACTATTTCTTTAAACAAAAAGGTTGTGCTTGTTGTTTGAGAAAAATAGGCTATAGGTGTATTCCCTCCTTCCCCTCATACACCTATTCTAGACCTTCTGGGACCCAACAATGTCGTCGCATATTAATCGTTCTAGTTAGGGCTGTCTAAATGGTTATCGGGTTTTGGGTATCCAATTAACCGAACCGAAATTCCCGGGTTTGGGTATCCAATAACCGAAAATTTCGGGTAATGGATCGGTTTCGGTTATTGTTTTTTTGGAAATTTCGGTTATCGGTTAACCCAAAAAACCGATCGGGTTAACCGAATAACCGAAAATTATTTTATTAATTATTTAATATATATATTATCAATATATCATATATAATATATTATATATTTGTAAATTAATATATAAATATATTTGTAAATTATTTAATATATATATATTTGTAAATTATATTTGTAAATTTACATATATATTATATATTTGTAAATTTACATATATATTATATATTTACAAATATATTATAAATTTGTAAATTTATAATATATATTGGTAAATTTACAAATATATTATATATAATATATATTGTATATTTACAAATATATTATATTTTTAAATTTACAAATAATTTACATATATATTATAATATATTTACAAATATATTATATATTTGTAAATATATATTATATATTTGTAAATTTACATATATATTATATATTTGTAAATTATTTAATATATATATAATATATATTTGTAAAATATATATTATATATTTGTAATTTCTTTTAGAGTAGATAGAGCAAAAATTATTTGAATTTTATTTTTTAAATGGGTATTTCGGATACCCAAATAACCCAATTGGTTAACCGAAGCGGGTATTGGGTAACCGAACTTCTAAAACGGTTCGGGAACGGTTATTGAAATTTGGCAATTTCGGGTTTGGGTAACCGAAAATTCGGGTACGGGTAACCGAACCCGAACCGATCGACAGCCCTAGTTCTAGTGTACATGTAATTTGTTGCTATTATTAGGTGTTTTTTGAATGTGGAAAATATATCGTCGAGTAATAACTTAATACCGTTGTATACTATGTAAATACCATCGTAGAAATGGTAAATACCATCACTTACTGATTTAATACCTTCGCATATTCTTATGGTTTTCCAGTATCCCATTGGTTTATTTGATAATACCGTCGTAATATTTGATAATACCGTCGACATAGTTGATAATACCGTCGGGCAAATTGATAATACCGTCGGGCAAAATAAAGAATACCGTCAGCCGGTATTTTGACAGTATAATTAAACACCACGACGATATTCTCATTATTCACGGTGGTATTCTAAATTTTCCTGAAGGTATAATTATTTAGCATAGGGGAATTATGTCACGAACAACTTAACAAAAGTTGCATAACATAGCACATGTCTTAATAATACAAAAAGTTGCAAAAGATAGCAAATGTCTTAACAATACAAAACATGTTCATGCGATAAATAGTGTCTCAAAGATACATGCACTACTTCTCCACTACACCCATATCAAAAATGCTAGCAGCAATCAATTCCTTATACTTGTTGACGCGCGTGTTCCCCTAAGTAATACTCGGCTGACCAGATATGATACGCTCAACCATCATGCATGCAAATGGGCCGGATGAATATGAGTCCTTCTGGTAAACTGCTCATCTGGACCCGCAATGAACATTTCTAATGGTCGGCACTTCCTCGTCAAAGCTAACTCGTTTGAAGCTCAGTATCCAGCACAATCCAATACTCAAGATAAAAAAGTCAGTAGTGGTCGTAATTGATCGCCCCGATCCATTTTTGATTGTTCATCTAAACCATGATAATTTGGATCGAACAAATCTGCTTGCCAAAGTTCGGGATGGATACGAACAATAACATAATGTTCTTTGATAACACATGGAACAATGATCTGCATAAATTATTCAAAATACCTTAATAATTTATAGAAACAACACATACAAGTTATCATACTTAAATATGTGTGATAATACAGTCAAAAAATGAGAATATTGTCGTGGTATTTGACAATACCGTTGGAATAGTTCAAAATACCGACTGACGATATTCTATAATTTTTTTGGCGGTATTATCAATTTACCTGATGGTATTATCATCTTTCCCTATTGTTGAGGATAAAAATATACATTCCTTATTTATCGGATGATAGTAACTGAAACAGGCTTCATTTCGATCCGAACAGGGCTGATTTGGTCAATACAGGGTTGATTTAACTCGGAAGGCGGTATCCAGCTCATAATAGGCCTGTTTAGCCTGTAATCAACCCTGAAACACAGAGATTGTTTTATCCTATTATATAAGGAATATACGTATAGCAATGACTTCCTCATTCACAATTTACTTTTTCACATTTATGAAAAAGGAACAACACAAATAGATCTTTTATTACTTTATTTTAAAATTTTATAAGTCATATTGGGTATTTTGCGTTAGTTATATATTATTAAAGTATATTAGTAATTGTTTTGACTTAAATGGAATGACTGTGTACTGAACACAACGACAACGAGTATTCCCATATCATTAGGCATAACCATTCTCTTCAATAGTAAATCACGATTTCAAAGGACAACAATCATAGAATCGAAATGAAATAAATTTTAATTTCATATTCCTATTTTATTCCATATCGTACTAATCATCTCTTAAAACTTACGCCATATCAGATTTTATTATTATTATTATTATTATTATTATTATTATTATTATTATTATTATTATTATTATTATTATTATTATTATTATTATTATTCATTTCATAATATTTGGCTATTCATGCCATAGTTATTTTGATCAATAGTTCAATACCATAATATATAGCTCCATATATCTATGAATTCATTGGAATCATATACAACAATAATTTTTATCTTGCATAAAACAATCAATACTAATATCACACGAATACTGCCGAAAATAACGTAAATACCGCCGGATAAATAGAAAATACTACCGGAAAAACTTAAATACCACCGAAAAACTAAAAATACAGTCGAGAAACTTAAAATACCGCCGAAAAAAATGCGAATATTTCCAGTCGATTTTCTCAAATATTCTGACAGTATAATCAAACATCACCACGGTATTTTCGTTTTTCAACGGCAGTATTCAAATTATTTCCGGCGGTATTCAAATTATGTCCGGCGGTATTATCTAATAATACCTCTTGCGGTGCATCCATGACGAAAATGGAAAGAGGCAAGAGCCTAAAGTGGAGAGGGAGACGGCGAGAGTTATTTTTTGTGTGAAAAACCTTAGCTAGCGGGGGTATTTTTTGTGTGCAAAAATCTGCTGATATTTTGAAGCAAAGTATAACAATAATTGTGTGTTCTTTAATTTAAATGCACGATTAACTACTGGGCGGCTACAATAAATTTCATAAGTTAACTACATCTATCACATCACATAAAATTATCATCTTAAAATTGCGGCAGTTAATTAATACTCCCTCCGTCCCTGAAATAACTTTCTCTTTAGGGACGGCACGGGTTTTATGGAAAAGTTGTAAAATGTATTGATAGTGGAGAAAAAATATTTAATTATTATTGAAAGTTGTGAAAATGTGTTATAATTAGAATTGTAAGTGGTGAAAAAGTGAAAAGTAAGAATAAACAATTATTATTAATGATGAGTTAGTTGTTCAAAAAAAAAAAACTTATTTAGGGGATGTCTCAAAAAGAAAAAAATAGAAAGTTGTTTGGGGACGGAGGAAGTATATACGAAACTAAATATGCATTTGTTTTAAGTAATGGACGTTAAAACCGATAAACACTAAATTTTAGAATATAAATGAATATAAACTCATGAAACAAATGTTAATATCCATGGCTCAAAGTTATGTCCGACCACAAAATTAGTATTTAATTAATTGTCCGCCCGCAAGTGTAGTGTAATGAGCGGACATATTTCTTAACCCACATTTAATGAGCGACTACAGAATACTCCCTCCGTCCCATAAGCTTAGGCTTGTTTTCCTTTTTTGAATGTCTCATTTATATAGACTTGTTTTCATAAAAAGTAATATTTTTTTACTCATTTACTATTATATTCCTATTTAATTCTTTAATTTACTTCTACTTTAATACATCATTAAATAATAAATATGGGCATACTAGGAAATTTACTTATATATTTTCATTTCCAATGATTTTTCTTAATCTTTGTGAAAATCCCAATCAACCTAAGCTTATGGGACGGAGGGAGTATTTTGTAAGTTAATTACATCTCACAGCTAATTAAATTATGAGCAGTGTTATTTGGACAAAATTTCACCGGATAAAAAAAGGTTAAAAACTTTTGAAAATCAATTTATTTAAAAATTTTAGTTCAAGTTTAAAAAGGATTTATTTAGTTTTATTATTTTCTTCATATTGTATTTTTTTTTTATAATTTTTAACTTATTTTTTTGTTATTTTTTTGTAGTTTTTGTACTTTCAAAATATTAAAAATTAAAAAGGTTACTAAAAAATTATGAAAAAAAATACAGTGTGGAGAAAACAATAAGATTAACAAAGTTATTTTTTATTTATAACGAAAAGATTTAAATAAATTTATTTTCTAAAGTATTTAACCATATTTTGTCCGGACAAATTTTATCCAAATAGCATTATTGTTAAATTATATGAACTCAAGATTGGGGCGGTTAATTAATGGGGGTAATTGTCCCTAAATACATTACCTTTTCTCATTTTCTGGTATTGCACATCACCTTTGAAATCCGCCTCAGAATACATCACCTTTCCTTTTTTTTTCTGAAATTGCACATGGTCAGCCAACCACCAAACGTGAAAATGACGTGGAAATCGGAAACGCCACGTATACATGCCGAAAAATTATTTTAATTGACATGGCAGCCATGTAGGCAAAACTACGTAGTTTTGAGTTCTATTTTTCGAAAATACAAAAAATATCAATAATTCTAAAATATGAAATTAAGCTAATGCCCTAATTTTCACACCATACTTCTTCTCAAATGAACAAAGCTTTCGCACCATAATAATAATAATAATTAACATCAAATTACTACTAAAGCTCAGGTGATATAATCTGTAATTAACTCCAAATAAAAAAGATGTAACAATTAAAAAAAATTATATTCAGAGAGATGAAAGTAAAACTAAAAGATGAAATGCGAAAATTGATTACAAAACAAAGATGAAAGAATGATTCTGACGCAAATCAACGACGCAAAAGCTTGAGCGCCTTAGCCAAAGTAGCTCTAAATCTCCGTACATCAATGGTGACATTCTGATTATTCAAGTAGACATCTCTTAGCTTACTCCATCCCTGCCTGTGTATCGACATCGGATCTCTGAGCACGGGATGATCCATCGGATAGCGTTGGATGAGAGAGCTCTCATTCATCTCAATCTTGTAATCCAGATACCTTATCTTCATCCCCGTCGACGGATTCTCGAAATCGAGCTTCGCGAATGTCAATGGCGCCCAACGACACTATCTGGATGAGCACCGCTTTATTCTTTTGAGAAGAAGTATGGTGCGAAAGTTAGGGCATTAGCTTAATTTCACATTTTAGAATTATTGATATTTTTTTATTTTCGAAAAAAAAAATAAAAATAGAGCTCAAAATTAAGTAGTTTTGCCTACATGGATGCTACGTCAATTAAAATAATTTTTCAGCGTGTATACGTGGCGTTTCCGGCTTCCACGTCATTTTCACGTTTGGTGGTTGGCTGACCACGTGCAATTTTAGAAGGAAAAAAAAGAAAAGAAAAGTGATGTATTCTGAAACGGATTTCAAAAGTGATGTGCAATACCAGGAAAATGAGGAAATGTAATGTATTTAGGGGCAATTACCCCTAATTTATGCGAAACTAAATATGCGTTTTGTTGAATAAGTTATCCATATGCACTACAAGTTACATCGCACACCTCGAATAAATTTAAGATATTATTCAACTGCTAAGGAAATTATATCTAAATCCACGTATATAAATTAGGGTTAATTGTCCATAAAATACTAAACTATCATCCAATTATGGTTTTGCACACAAACTTTAAACTATGGCGTGATAATTACTAAACTTTTTATTTTATTTGATTTTGTAACTAATCCAAATTTCGGCCAAATTCTAGGCTAATATGGCGTGCCAATATTTGATGTGGCGTATTTATTCTTGTGTGGCAATAAGTTGGCAAAATAATAATTTTTATTTAATTTTTTATTAATAAAAAATAACACAAAGAAAATAACCCACATTATCAATAACTTAATATATCAAACCAAATAATAATATTTTTTTAGTTGAATTAATTAATTGAATAAATTCAATAATGGTAAGGAAATTCCAAGAAAGTAAATTTAAGTCGTTAAAATAAGAAGCATTGGATGAAATTGTGTTTAAGGGATGAATCCCCTTATGTCGGCGCCCAAAAAGTCAAACGAGTTGATTAATTTGATTTGTAGTGCATGTTATTTGCATGAAAAAATTCGAAGAAAGCAAATTTGAGTTATTTTCTTTGTGTTCTTTTTATTTTTTAATTTGATTTGATATATTAATTTATTGATGATTAAAATATTTTTTGGCTGATACACTTACATTCGAAGAATTCCCTTACTATGATTGAATTTATTCAATTAATTAATTTAATTAAAAAATATTATTATTTGAGTTGATATATTAAGTCACTGACAATTTGAGTTATTTGCTTTCTATTATTTTTTTATTGATAAAAAATTAAATAAAAAATACTATTTTGCCAATTAATTGCCACGCAAGAATAAATACGCCACGACAAATATTGACAGGCCATGTTAGCCTAAAATTTGGCCGGAATTTGAATTAGTTGCAAAATCAGATAAAATCAAAAGTTTAGTAATTATCACGTCACGGTTCAAAGTTTATATGCAAAACTAGAATTGGATGAAAGTTCAGTATTTTATGGGCAATTAACCCCATAAATTATAATGTACGACAATTAGTGAAATTATTAAAATGAACAATCTAAAGCGTGTGTAGAAGGAAGTTGGACGCGCCATGTTGAACACATGTAATTCGAACGATTATTTTATTTGTTTCGAAAATTATTTTATTTATTTTTTTGCTTCGAAAAATATATTACTGATTTGTTCCATTCATTTAGAGATTCTCCTAAAAATAATTTTAAATTTGTTTCCACTATTTTAGGCATGTCAAACTATTTTATTTATTTTTTTGTTTTTTCAAAAGTATATTACTGATTTGTTCCATTAATTTAGAGATTCTCCTAAAAATAATTTTAAATTTATTTCCACTATTTTAGGCATGTCAAACGTAAAAGATTAAAAATAAAATTAAAAAAATAATCCAAAATTTGAAGAAGCCATTAAAAAAAAAACATTTACAAGATGATCTAAAAAAGAAAAAGAAAAAGAAAAGAGTATAAATGACAAAAAAATATAACAAGAATATTTAATAAAATAAATTTAATAAACAAAATAAAAAAATACAAATGAAAGAGATAACGATTTAATACATAAAAAAATATTTACACTGAATTGATTTTCATCTCACTAAGTTAACGATTATAAGAGATAAAAATTTCATAAATATTCCTCCACGTAATAATATTAGTAGTTGTACTGTCCATAAAGATCCATTTCCAACTATTTAATACCCAATTTTTCTAAATAATAAGATTTTCAAAATAACAAATAAAATATGGTCCACCCAAAATAATATTTAACATCAAAGTTTCATTAAATCAGACTCCCACACATTTATTAAACAAATTTAAAGATAACTAATAACAAAAAGCCACGACAAAAAAATTTTAAAAAATTTGACAGTAAATATAGTTCTCGTTTCGCAGTTGGATAAACAAAAATCTAACACAACAATAATGCGGTAGAAAATAAATTACCGGTTCATTCGATCTTGAGGGTTCCGTGAAAGCCAAAAAAAAACCAATAGAACTTGCTAAAATTCAGAGAATAATCCCTTCACCCTCATAAACCCAACGCATAAAAAAATTAGCATGGAAAATGGAGCAGATGAGGAGTTATTCATAACTTTAACTGCAGAAATCTAAGCTCCCAAAACTCAAATAGCGACGTGTCGATTATTAGTAGTAATTGGTTTCGGCGTACAACACAACACACCACAAACCGGAGGTATTGTCCAAACCAGGGACAACTTAAAAACTACTCCCTCCATCCCACTATAAATGGCTCATAACTTTCGACACCAGAATTAAGGAGATAGTGTAAATTTGTCAAAAGAGCTAGGATCCTCACATTTTCAAGAGTTAAATGTTTCCACTTTTAAAAATAGGCCACTTATAATGAAACGACCTAAAATGAAATATAGGTCATTTTTAGTGGAACAGATGGAGTAATAAAAATAAAATCATGATTTTATAAAGAAATACACGTGTAAACATCTTACGGTGAAGGCGTTATACGCAGGGTGGTAGTATAGAGTCTTCCTTGAGGGTGGGGAATAAAAATTTAAAAGTGGGAGCAAAACCGGAAACAAAAAATGGCGGCCGCCTAGCATAGACAAAGCCCCATTTCTTTTATCTTCTTCGCCCATACTTGATATAGAATTTAAATTTGGTTTATTCTCCAATTCTTTTCTTGTGCTTATCCAAGTTCTCTATATTCATTCTCAATTGTGAGAAATCCGTCGCCATGAAAGTTCCAGCTTCAAGAGCTCAAGGTTTTTCACACACACGCGTTTTATTATTTTTAATTGGTTTATTTGTTTTCCTTTTCCATTTTTGTAAGGTTGCTGGATAATCGTGATCGTGATCGTGATCGTGATCGTGATCCGGTTTTATTTTTAATTTTTTATTCCTTAGTAATTCACTTAGCTGTAACACCGATAGATGGTTGCAATTGAGTGCAGAAGATATGAATAAAGAGGCGAAGAGCACGTATTTTGATTTGCCAGCGTTGGATGTTTCCGTCGCATTTCCTCAAGCAACTCCAGCTTCAGTCTTTCCTCCTAGCGGTAGGTTGACAGATTGCAGCTATTTTATAGAAGAACTAATGCGTATATGCGTGGATGTCAGTTGTGAATACGTATATTAGAAATTAAACTCTTGTGCTTGTGATATTTTTGTATATTTGATTCTATTTGTGCTTTACTTTTTTTTTTTTTTTTAAGAAACACAGGCTTTATACTTGGTGTTGATTGTGCTAATTCTGAATTATGAGTTTACAGTGTCGGATTATTATCAGTTTGATGATCTATTGACTGCTGAGGAGCAAGATGTGAGGAAGAGAGTACGAGAGTGCATGGAGAAAGAAGTAGCTCCGATAATGACAAAGGTCTGTGACCAAATTGATTATATATATTCTGGTAATTCGTACAATATATTTCTGTTGTTAGCCAATATGTTTAATTAGTGATCATGAAAGGGCTTCAGCTTATTAATTCTGTTTCGTAGAGATTCAGATATACCTGCTCTTCTGGCCACTTGTTAGGTTTTAACTGCTAAGTAAATGTGCCTTTCAGTATTGGGAGAAGGCAGAATTTCCATTCCACGTGATTCCGAAGCTTGGTGCGCTGCGAGTAGCCGGTGGCAGTATCAAGGTACTTCATTTGGAAGTCTCCTGTGCTTTACATTTTTCCAGATGATGACTATGAAGATGGAGGCGGTTTGGTATCTAACTGCATAATATATGTAGGGCTATGGTTGTCCGAACCTCTCCATAACTGCAAATGCCATCGCTACAGCAGAAGTGGCAAGAGTTGATGCCAGCTGTTCTACTTTCATATTGGTGCATTCCTCGTTGGCAATGCTGACGATTGGTAACCTTGCTAGTGCTTGTTGATTTTGGTGTTGCTTCCTTGATGGTAATCAGACCTATTATTGTTATTTGTTTTTCTGGTAAGGATAGGACTTTGTGGAACAGAAGCACAAAAGCAGAAATATCTACCATCTCTTGCAGAACTAAAGACAGTAGCTTGTTGGGTGAGAAGAATTTGCAATGCATATTACTCTTTTCTTCATGTGCGCAATTTTTTTTCTGCAAATTGGTAGCTAACTTGTGTTGTTGATTGGAACTAGGGGCTAACTGAACCTGATTATGGTAGTGATGCAAGTGCTCTGAGAACAACTGCTAGAAAGGTTTGGAGTACAAACTTTACTATATATTTCTTTCTCATTTCTTTATACTATCTGTTTATATAGAATGTTGAATGAGCTTATAGGGACAGAATTTCAGAAAATAATTAAAAAATCATGATTCCTGAACCAGTTAAAGGCGTGTGACGTGCGTGTTATGTCTATATTAGTTTGCGTCAATGAGTTTACTTGTGTTGACCACTATTTTAGATGGACTTATTTTGAATTCAAATGATCAGGTCGAGGGTGGTTGGATACTTGATGGCCAAAAACGCTGGATAGGGAACAGCACTTTTGCAGATGTTTTAGTTATTTTTGCTAAAAACACTGCCACAAATAAGATTAATGGGTAAGTTAAAAAAAACAGAATGAATTGACTCTTGCTTGTAGTGTTCTGCCTAAGCAAGTTTTGTCCATGTAACTAAACTTTCATTCTCTCTCTATAAAATTAGTTGTTAGGCAGATTTAGTTTTTCATAGTTTGAATTGATCCCTGTTTATCTTGTGATGGATGGCATTGTTTCCTTGCTGCTGATGATCCAAATTCTAGCAGACGTATCTACATTATTTAGCTGATCTGAATTTGCTACAGATTCATCGTGAAGAAGGATGCTCCAGGCTTACAAGCAACCAAAATGGAAAACAAAATTGGCCTAAGAATTGTACAAAACGGTGATATTTTACTGAAGAAAGTTTTTGTACCTGATGAAGACAGGCTTCCTGGAGTTAATTCATTTCAAGACACAAACAAGGTACAATATCATGGAACTCGATGTCTTGGCTGGTTTATTCTGTTGCCTGAATCAGTAGCACATCGTATACATAATGATATCTTGAAGAAATTCCTTGGCACTATATCTTTTTCATCAACCTTCTGCTTCGAGAGAATAACACATCCTTGTCTCAGTCGAATATGATTTCTTCAAATTACTAATGATTGAACGTTACCTGGAAGTAGGTGCTTGCTGTTTCTCGCGTCATGGTTGCTTGGCAGCCCATTGGAATATCGATGGGTGTGTATGACATTTGTCACAGGTAATAACTAACTTCTTATTTTGCATTATATATATATACATATATATTTTCTGGAGCTTCAAATGACTAGATGAGAACATGCATAAAAGCTGTAAGCCACTATTTCTTAATTTGGTCGGAGAAGCCATCTTTCTAGGACTGTCTTAACTACTCTTAATGTGATGTCCTGAGCTTAAACTTAGTATGGACTTTGCTCATCATTCAAAGCTTCCTAAGAAATGGTCGACCTTGGGATGCAAAGAGTGACTTTAATTGTCTGCTTTGATCCCCTTAAGAGGGTGTTTGGCTGAGCTTATAAGCTCCTCAAAACAGCTTATAAGCTCCTCCAAAGTGTTTGGCAAAATAAGCTCCCAAACAGCTTATAAGCTCCAAAAATAAGCTCCCCAAAAAATAAGTTCCTCTACCCCAACTTATTTTTTTATACTCTCATATGCAACAATCATTTTACAAATATTTTTCAACTATAATTTATTATTTTCATCATATATCATTCAAATGTATTTTTCTTCGATTTTCTCTCTCTAGCAAAAAATTCTCTCTCTAGCTTATAAGCTCAATTATCCAAACACTTTGACAACTTATAAGCTCTTAAAAATTACATCTTATAAGCTCTGAAACATCTTATAAGCTCTTTAAAATAAGCTTAGCCAAACACCCTCTAATTCCTTCCTTGAGCTTTATGACTTGGATTATATATGGAAGGTACCTAAAGGAGAGGAAGCAATTTGGTGCTCCATTGGCAGCTTTTCAGATCAACCAACAGAAACTAGTACGCATGTTAGGTAATATCCAAGCAATGTTTCTCATTGGTTGGCGTCTGTGCAAGCTGTACGAGAGTGGTAAAATGACTCCTGGTCATGCTAGCATGGGCAAGGTAAAATATTGCTATTGTACTTGGTTAATCAAGAAACGTGAAGCTTGGCTCATTTCATCAGTTTTAACTGAAGAGTTTCTTTTCAATTCAGTCATGGATTTCCTTGAAGGCAAGGGAGACAGTTTCTCTTGGGCGAGAATTACTTGGTGGCAACGGGATTTTAACCGATTTTCTTGTTGCAAAGGTACGGTACCATGTAACCTTTAGTTCTATATCTGGCCAAAGTGAATTTTTCGTTATAGTATATTTGTTATAGCAATGATCTTGCATTGTTTAAGAGATGCAATATGTCTCACGACTATTTATCTCTTGCTACCATGTCATTATTTTCTCAGGCTTTCTGCGATTTGGAGCCCGTATACACATATGAAGGCACTTACGACATCAACACCCTTGTAACCGGCAGAGAGATCACTGGAATCGCCAGTTTTAGGCCAGCTGCATCGAGCAACCGGAGTCGCCTGTGATACCGCCACTCCACGAGTTGGCTGGGTTAAGTTGTTTGGCTTCTGTGTTCAAGAATGGGTAGTTGGATTAAAAGTGTATGTAATTCAGAAGGAATTAGCATACAAATGTTCCAATAAATTAATAAGAAACTCGACCAACTACATTCTTGTTATTCTTATCCAGTTGAATTTCTTATATTAATATTATAATGATTATTAAATAGTTATTATTCATGATTCCATTTGGTCGTGCACTCAAGTAAAGTGACCTCTCCGTCTATTAATAGTAATCTCACGCGATTTGGAGTTTTTTTTTTTTTTTTTTTTTTTTTTTTTTTTTAGCGATTTCCGCAGCTCCAGAATATCCATTGCCGCTGGGAATTTATCTGGGACAAATTCAATTCATTTTAGCTTGCGGACACTGCACACAATCTATTCGTATTCTATTCTGGCAAATTGAGACACATCAAACTAGGTGTGGTTCGAAAGAGAACTTTTTTATTATAGGAATTATGTGAGACAATCAGTAATTTATATGTTCAGTGCAATAAACTGTACTCGTGCAATATATTAACTTTGAGTACTCAACAAAAATCACAAAATCGCTATACAAAAGGCGAAGTTAATTTATTGTATAATGCTTACAATTTACTGAACTGGACGTTTACTGCAATTTCCACCTTTATCGTCATAAAAAGATCTTGAACCATTTCCTATGAAACTAGGCAAAGAATATGGATTAAATATTTTACGATGTGAGGATATACAACTTTTATTGATGTCAACTCATGGCATCACCGAGATCCATGAATCTCCATAACTAGACTGTAACTAATAACTACGGAACCAACCAAATAAAACTATGCTCACCAATCACATAGTAAAAGAAATCACTGCAATACGAAATGACCTGCAAATTATTGAGTTTTCACAGTTCATCACAGGCTCCCCTATTCGTAGTTTTATTAACAAATTTCAACAAACTTGTATTCGGCTAGTGTACAGTGTTCAAATAGTTTGGAAAAGCGCGGTAAGTAGCTTCTAAAACAGACCACACAAGCGAGGCCTCGAACAGATTTGCCTCCCATTGGCCTTAATAACTGCCATCAATCCAGCAGTTAGCCCAGCACAGACCACAGAAGATAGATATTGTTGTGCATTTCTGCCAGCTGCAGTATATACCAGACGAAGTTAGTGGCCGTTTTCACATAGTCAAGCATGCTCAAGATAAATGTGACGATACCTTGATTTAATGTGATTGATGTCACAGTCAACCCTCCAATAACTAAAGCTGATGCAACCGGAAGATACTGAAAGTAAACAGTTCCTAAATCAGAAAGTAGCCATCACATATTTCCTAGTGTGTAAGAGAAACACACATAGAGTGAGGGGATCTTTGATTAGCCAACTAATGGACTTCAAGCTAGTTTAATGAGACACAGAGAGTGAGGGGATCTTTGAAATTCCAATTGTGAAACCTGAAATTGAATGTGACAATTATGCGCAAGATTATATCTTACTGAGAGGGTATCAATTCCTTTGGGGTGGAATGGGGAGGGCCTAATTCTGCTCACAGTATAGTGGCCACTGATAAGATCGATAGCATCCTGCGAGGTATAGATATCAGGATCTTTAGTAACCAAAAGAAAAAGTAAGGTAAAAATATGAAAAAGGAAACACGAGGATGATGATGAGGATAAAAGATGAACAAGTATGAACAATAGTACTAGATGATTTACCTGCCGAACCCCATCTTGAAAATTATTCAAGTAATATCTTGACAGGGCACTTATCCCATCTTTTATAACACCAGCCATCGTTTGTTTTCCATATCTGTGAAAATAGCAACCAAAAAAATCAGACTTTGTGAATTTCTATTTATTAATATCACACTGTTACAGAAATTTAGTAATTTCCCCATGTTATATGGTTACCTCACAAGGTCCCGCTTCAGAGCATGCGTTCCAGAGTACTCAAGGCTTATCTCATCCCCATGCTCTACCCATACTGCCATGAATATCATAGGAAAAAAGAATAGTACATTAGTCTATCAAAAGTAGCATTCTAGAAGAATTAATCACATTTGGTACATACAAGTTTTAAAAACTTCAAAATCTTCACTAAACATCGAAATGTTTTCAGTTGAAGAAATGGCACCAACTTTCTGTAGCTGAGAATTCAAAGATTTTTGTGCAAGGTAGCTCTGCACTTGAAACATCAAATTATTAATATGAAGAATTCATGATTAGGAATGCAAAAAAAAAAAAAAATACAGTAAAGTAATACTTCCTCCACCCCACTAAAAGTGACATGTATTCCATTTTGGGTCGTTCCACTATAAGTGCCTATTTCCATAAATGGAAAAATTTAACCCTTAAAAAGGTGCGGGCCCTACCACTTTTAACCAATTTACACTTTCTCCTTAATTCCCGTGCCGAAAAGTTTTGAGCCACCTATAGTGGGACGGAGGGAGTATTTTTTTACTATTGATAGGGAAAAGTTCCCGTGCAAGGATTGCTAATAATCAAGTAGAAGAAAATGGATATGCTGCCTCCAACCTGTGTCACATTTGTTCTATCAAGGCAATCGATGCAGTTTGATCTAACTACTCCCTCCTGTTCTGCTAGAATCTTTCCTTCAGAATCTAAAAGGAAGTATCTGTTCAGCTGGAATAGTAAATATTAAAAGGGCATTACCAAGATCCAGCATAGTTAGCATTCACAAAAACATTTCACGAATAAGAACTTCAAATGCAAAGTCCATATATTACCCTTGCTTCTCAAAGTCTTCAGAAAGTTGGTCGTACAGAAGTTGTATATTATCAAAGTTCCCATGGCCACATGATTGGTGGAAGTCAAATGAGACATACCTGGAGCAACAACAAATAAACAGGAAGCTATATTTTCTTTTACCACTTTAAAAACATGGAGAAATGGAGAACGGAGATATAAAGAATTAAAACAGATCACCAAACTGCATATTGCTAATTCATAGTTGGAATGAAAATTTGTAGTTCAACACAACATATTTATGAGTCATCTATAATCCAAGCACAGAAATTTTGAGCAGTCAGTGGATCAGTTATGCTCCTTCAGTAAGAAATTGATAAAAGGACAAGCATTCATTTCGTTAACTTCTATTAGAATTTAGAATACCAATATCAAAACTTTAAAGTGGGATTATACGCTCCAACTGGGACTCCATGTTCCTATCTTTAGCAATTTGCTTCCTAATATGCAAAAGAAAGGTCTACAATAAACAACTCACCTCACGTTCGGAAGTTTTTGCATTTCTTCTTCATAAGCTGTACTTAACATACCTTCATCTCCATGCTAAAGACAGAAACAAACAGAGAGTTGTGAGAAGTTTTACCCAGTCAAATTTGTATGAGACTTTTAATTAGGCACTAAAAACAAGTACATTACATAGTGGAATTTTGATAATTGAGCAGGTGCAAATGTCTTAGAATATAAGTAGACATGTCTTTATTTTTATGTAGGTGTCTTCTGAAAGCCAGCAGGATTAAAAAAACCATATGTACTTACAAAAGCAAAGATGAATTAAGAAACAGAGCCACTTTATGACTACCATGAATGCAAAATTGACCAAGCAGAAAATGACCGAATTTTTACCACCTTTGGACAAAATATTAGCAGAAAATAGCATAAACAACTAAACTGTACTCATTCAACAGCATATTGCTTGGGGAGTGTAGGGGTATCAACCAAGAATATCTAACCTTATCTGTCAGGTCAACCACAATACACCCTCCATATCTTTTCAATAGATCATTGAAATGGCGTTCCGCAACCATTGACTGATGATACAAGGAAATATATTAATGTTGGCAATGAATAAAATAGTGAACACAGAAAAACACATTACTCTGGAACAGGAAGTAAAATAGAGAGGTATGTACATACTGTCTGTTCATGGTTAATTATTTGAAGTCGCGGTTTGTAGCTCAAATCAACAATTTGCTCCCATAGAAGCGGAATTGATCCCCGAACCTGAAAAAACAGGGTTCTGAGTTTGCTTTTCTGTGGTTAAAGCATTCAAAAGAAAGGGTATCCTCTCCAGAGTCCAACTATTCAATGGACAGTCAATCTAATAATATATATTAGTGGACTCAAAAAAACTTTGATAAGTAAACATGAAACTCCACAGTTTAGATTACACTGAACAAAGAATATAAATAAAACCTCATGAAATTAAACTTTTTTTATGGCTTCCCTACTTCACAGTATCTCGATTATTAAGTATAAAGATGCCTGTAATACATGTATACATTCCAGTTTAGATATATCAAAAGTCCAAAATCAAGATGTTTCAGCAGGGGGATATCTCAGAAGAGAGCAAGTCTACTTCACAGGATAGGGGATGAAAACACCACTGCTTCCTTGCGATGACAAACAAGCATATGCTAGGGTACAGCAACAGGAGGGGAAAAAAAAAGCAAAATGTGAAGCTGGAAAAGCTGTTTTCATTCCTACTGTTGCATGCTGATTGATAGGTATACTATCTGCTTTCAATAAGAGAGAGATCAATCGTATCAAATAAGGCATATTCACAACAATGTATCTCCTACAGGAGGATGAAGATAACTGAAGTGCACCTGCAAAAAAGAAGATATATGATCTTTAAATTCCAGCAGCTGCTCAGTTTCTATAAAATTAGCAGCATCTCCTTCTAGATTGGCTCCTCGTCTCCACATTCTTGTTCCTAAATAAAGATGTATAAAAAGTTGAATTCCAAGGGATCCAAATTAATGTAACATAACAAAATACACCCCATATTTTGTTACCTAGGCGCCTCGTACACCTCCGTGAAACTATTTTTATAATAGCAGGAGAATCTTTCAGCTTCAGTTCTCCAGTCTGAAAGCTTTAGCCGTAGTCAAGGAAAACATTATCTTTTTTTCTCTATAACTTTTTTTATTCCTAACTAGCTGCTTGGTACAAGAAACAGAACATAAAATTCCATGTGTGTGTGTGTGTGTGTGAGAGAGAGAGAGAGAGGTAAGGATATTTCCTTGTAACAAAGGGATGATGAATTCATCAAGCTGCATGATCAAAGTACACAATTAGAAGAAAAAAATAAATAAAACAAATCCAACAGAGAACTTGTAGCATGCTCTTTATCCAGCATCAGTGGAAGGTGATACATATATCAAACCTTATTCTCAATAAGCTCCTCTAATAAATTCCGGTTCCAAACAAACCGTGGGTCACCCTGCAATTCCAGAATTCAGTTTAATGTAAAAAACATTTTTCATTTTTTTTTTTTTTAAACACTAAGGAAACAAGAGAGGTTGAACAAAATTCCATCTATGAGGCACAATTAATGTAGTGGAAGAGCTTGGCATATTTTTCAATTTAGTATCTAGATTAGTCAAAGAAGCAATAATTTCCAAGTAAATGATGTAAAACTGATATTTGTGTAAATCTGTATGAATCCATAAGCAAACCAAATAGAAACTTGTAGTTAATTCAACATACCTGCTTCCAAATTGGCTTACTCTCCCATCCTTTCACCAACTTGGATCTCCTCTGCAAGCTGGTAAATGTATCAGCTATCTTAAAGACAAATAAATAAAACTGAGTGTAAGACAAAGATATACAGAAACGTACTTCAGTGTTATATCAGTTCCATAAGAATAGTACAAGCCAGGAGTTGATTCAACTGTCCTCAACAGAGTCATAAAGTAATCTTCATCCCTTTTCTGTAGAAAGATACACTTGTTGTTACTTATCTAGTCAAACTGTCAGGAACTTTGAAACATTAATTAAATGAAGAATGCAAAACTATACTTCTTGACTAGTTAAGATTCTTGAAGCTTCATTGCAGGATATAAACTTCATTGACGTAGCCAGGAAAACAGGAAAACCAAGATAATTTCCAACTTCCTTCCTAGAAGTTATAACCATAACATATGTACCTGCAAAAGGATAGCAACATGCCTGTCAGGTTGACCAATATGATAGACAGAACAGCGGCACGTTACCAAACAATGAGATAAGCATACAACCAAATGAATTAAACCTAAGCATCAATTGGCCCTTTATATGCACATTCCAATCTGATTGTAAATCATGTTTCCTTTGGAGACATTCAATCTAGTCAATGTAATGAGGGAGTCGTAACCTGATAGCATTATGATGCAATTTATTTTGAATGACTAAATAATTTATACAATCGTCAACTTACATAATTCAAGTCTTATATCTCTTTCACATCCTTTCTATTACATTAAATGTATGAACTTCAACTTGCAGTTTCTGGTTCTGAATTATTTCTGTTGCCAGACATTTTCATTGTTGTACGAGCTGATGATTATTCATAATAATGGTGAAAGTAAAGTGCACTGAGGTAGAACACAGACTAGTTAAAAATAGCACCTGCCAGCAACCTAATTGTTCCAGCAACACCATATATAGTCGAGACTTTAGGACTCCCAGAAGGGAAATCACCTACATTAGAAAAATTTAAACACCACATCAACAATAGATTGAGAATGAGAAAGTTCAGCAGCGAAGTTGTTCTAACACAAAAGAAAAAGGAAAGGAAATGGAAAAGAATATAATCCAAAATAGCACCTCCTCATGAACACCATTAACATACAGTGGCGTATTAATCCAACATATGACTAGAATAACTGATTTTTTGTGCTGCAATGACATTATAAATTGGTATACTTGATAAATCAAAAGAAAATTGCTATAGCTGCTAAACGGTAGTTTATACTGCACAGGCTAATAGCAGCTCCCACATTCAGACGAGCAAATCCACCAAATAACAAAACCTCCTTTTTGTTTAGATGTATGTAGCTACACCTGCTGTATAACAGGAAAAGCAAAAACTACACAAAACAAATACAGAAAAAAACTAAAATTTAAGTGACAAAATGCTTCTAACAAATAAACATTACGATCTCAGAGATAATTGACAATCAAACGAAAAATTATATGTATAGTATCAACGAATAATTAGCACCTAAAAAAAACTCATTAGATAAGAAAATTTTACTGACCGTTGTTGCTAAGCTTGTCAATATTTCCATCTAATCGGTTTATTGAGAAGCCTTGATCAGGCGATTCCACGGATTTGATCACTAATTTGTCGGTGAATTCCTGCAATTCTAATTCGCTCCACAGATTGAAACTACCATTCGAATTCGATTGGATTTCCGTCTCCATTGCCTCCTTTTCTGAAATTACTTTTTTTTTTTCTGAGAAAAGTTTACATTCGGAAAAATTCAGAAGATAAACAAAATCGGATGCGTGGATAGTAACAAGGGGTCAACGATCCAATTGATGCGAAGAATCTGAAAGAAAGTTTGTTACAACTGACGAATTAATCAATAATAAGTTGATTAAGCTTTCTATTTTATAGTTACTGTACTTATCATAAAAGTAAGGAAGAATTCTTTTAGTTGATAATTACGGAAGATTTTTTTTAGATGATAAATTGATAATTAAAGAAGATAAGAAGCGTGTATTATGGAAGGGAAAATTGCACCTAAATACACAAATTTTGCCAAAAATCCATATTTGACGCGAAATTAAGATTTTATATTTTAATACATCAACTTTCGTTGTTGTCCAAATTTGACACGACTTAATTCTTAAAAATTCAAAAAACAACCCATTTTTGTAAATAATTATACAAAGACCCACTTATGTTATAATTTGGGACATTTAAACCAAAACAAGATATTTCCTTATGATGTTTTCTTTTAAACCATTTTAGGCGCGGATCAAAGATTAAAAGAAAACATCATAAGAAAATATCTTGTTTTGATTTAAATGTCCCAAATAATAATATAATTGGGTCTTTGTATAATTATTTATAGAAAGGGGTTGTTTTTTTGAATGTTTAAGAATTAAATCGTGTCAAATTTGGACAACAACGAAAGTTGGTGTATTAAAATGTAAAATCCTAATTTCGCGTCAAATATGGATTTTTGACAAAGTTTGTGTATTTTCACGCAATTATCCCATTATGGAAATTGGGAATGTTTGCGTTGTTGCACCTTTATACTCCCTCCGTCCACGAAACAAGTACCTACTTGCCTCTAAATTTTTGTCCACGAAACAAGTTCCCACTCTGCTTTTTGGACACATTTACCCTCCCTTACTTTTAAAATTACTACACTTTACCAATTGGGCCCACCATATTCCCTTTTAACATAACTAATTAATCTCACCTAATTAAAAGAGGAGTCTTGAACACAATCTAGACTAAGCTTTTAACTATGTTGGGTTGCTGTGTGGTGGGTGACTGAGTCGAGTCAAGTAGGGTAGGTGTTGCGTCGATGGAGGGGCGGTTGCCGCCAGAGTCAGTGGGGAGAGGTCCAACGAAGGCGGTGGCCCTGGGCTGTCGTCCGAATTGAACGAAGGGAAGAAGTAGATTAGGGATTTGGTGCTGATGGCGGGCCGTTTGATGTGAGCTGTTTCCAGAATTCGAAGAGGATGAGGTCGATTAGGGGTATGGGGTTCAGAGTGGAGATGGGTGGCTGGTTATACTGGCCGATAGGTCGCCGGAGTCGAAAGGGTAGCCTGGTTTGGAGGCTAGGGTTTTCAGAGGGGGAAAGGGGGCGGCGGCTCTCCAGCCGTCGAGGGAGCCGAGAGCGGTTTCACGGCCGAGCAGGTATAGATGGAAGCAGGGCGAGCCGCTCGTCAATTTGAGGGCGGCGATCTTCGTTGGCTAGCGGCGGCAGGGTCGGAGAGAGAAAGGGAGATGGAGGCGCGGCTGATGGCCGTGTTGCCGCCGGAGAATTGAGGGAGGCGGCGCCGCTGCATCTGAGTGTGAGTCTGTGAGGAGTCGAGAAAGAGGGAGAGTGTTTGAGAGGTTAGGGCGGATGGAGTAACCTACTGCCATTTTTTCCCTAAAATGAGCATCGTAACCTAATGAAAAAGGATTACCAGAAAATAAAGTGGTTAAGAAAGAAAAGAAATAAAGTAAATACAGAAATACTAAAATTAAATTAAAGATAAGCTAAAATGAGAAATACTAAAATTAAATTAAAGATAAGCTAAAATGAATAAAACTAATGTTAAATGCCTTTATGCTAATGAAAAATTAGTAAAAGTAAGTAAAAGTCATTACCACTACCCTTTTAGTCTTTCACAACACCTTTTTCAGCTTTCTTAGTCTCCGTGCCCACCACCAAGTAGGTACTTGTTTCGTGGATATACTCCCTCCGTCCACGAAAGAACTTCATATCTTTCCTTTTTGGGACGTTCACAAAAGAACTTTCTACCTATTTTTGGACTATACCCCACCACTTATAATCCTCTTATTTTTCACTTTTCACAACTCCCAATATTAATTATAACACATTTTCACCATTCCCAATACATTCAACTACCTTTTATCCACTCGCAATACACTCAACAATATTTTTTTCTTAAAATTCGTGTCACTCCCTCTTAGGAAGTTCTTTCATGGACGGAGGGAGTATATTCGTTTTCTTTTTATTTATAGTGGTTTTAGCATTTATTACTAAAATTTAATAAATAAACTTTCTCTACAAAGTTATACTATTCCTACTTGTATTATACTTCCGTTGTTCACGGAAAAAAAAAAGTTTTATTTGAAAATAGAGACGTATTTTAATAAAATTATTATAAAAAAATACATGTATAATTTGTAGAGGTAGTGTTAGTACACAAAATACATTACTTAAAAAAATAGAATAAAAACATAATTTATACTCCATCTATCCCATTAAGAGTGGTCACTTTCTTTTGAGCACGAAGATTAAGAAAGAGATTATTATAATTTAATTAATTATGGTGTACTACAATTTGATTTTTCTTGAGACTTAATCTGAATTTTAAAATCTGGTTGAATTCACCATAACAATACACCAAAGAATCGGGCATCTCAAATCTTGTAAAAATCCCACGACCAGGCCATTCAAATTCAGTCGGAACCCTTTTCGCCCAAACCAAATCCCACAACCGAGCTTTTCCAATCTTGTAAAAATCTTCAAGAAATGAAGCGAATTCATGCACAATTCAGATGAACTCCGAAGACCACAGCGAATTCAGACGGGGAAGAAGAAAACCGGCGCGACTCGCCGGATTTTTAGTGTTTCAGGCAACGGTGATCTTACAGAAAAGGGCTAGGGCTCGCTCTCTTTCCTTGATTGAATGCGCGTTTGTGTATATGCGTGTAATATCGGCGAGAAATAGAAGGAGGAAGAATGAGCAAGATGGAAAGATGGCAGGCTAAGGCGGAGCAACGCCGGCCTTGAGGCGATAACGACGTTGGAGGTTGCAGGGCTGTGGTGATTTCGCTTTCAGATGAGAGAATTAGGGCTCGCTTGATGTTTTGCAAATTGAGAAACTGCGAGAGCAATTGAAAGAGGGGAACAAACGAGGAGCGACATCTTCGGCCGAACGCAGCCTCGCCACGGCTAGAGAAGAAGGCGGCAGACTCCTCGATGAGAAGACCGAGCGAGGGAGAGAGATGGTATATTGAGCGAGGAAAAGAGTTTTTTCTTTTTTCTGGCAATTGAGTTGAGCGAGGAATAGAGGAGAGAGGAGTTAGAGCTTAATTAAATTTAATTTAATGGACTTAATTAAGCTTAAATCTTTACTATTTTGGAAAGTGGTCATTTTTAATGGGACAAACCAAAATGAAAAGACGGCCACTTTTATTGGGACGGACTCCCTTCGTCCCAATAGTAATGTCTCACTTTCCTTTTTAGGACGTTCAAATAGTAATGTCTCATTCCCTTTTTGGCAATATATTCTCTCTCTATACTTAATATTTAAATAATTTACATCAACCCACTTTATCTACTTTTTACACATTTCTTATTCTCTATGCCGAAAAGTTATGGGACACTACTATTGGGACTAAGGGAGTATAAGAAAGAATGTATGATTTGATGGTTCAAAAAGTAAAATAATACTATACTTTCGTCCCGTAAGAGTGTATCACATATGGGACGGTGATTTATGCCTAATTGTTCATATTTTGGGGGATTATTGATGATAATTTGAACTCATATTTTGTTGGTTTTGGTGATTTTGATGAGGAGTGCATTAGTTTTTGCAGGAGAGTGTTGAAATGGAGGAAATTTTATATTTAAGGAAATTGAAAGCAAGAAATGAGAGAAAAGCTCTTTTCTCCACCCCGCGGGCGAGCTTCAAAACCCAGCGCCCGAGGCTAATTTGCCAGCGGTCGAGGGCTGGCTTCATCCCGCGCCCGAGCATCAAATCCCCAGCACCCGAGCCCCTTTCTTAGCGGGCGAGGGCAAGTTCAATGGTCGACGCCACATCCCGCGCCCGAGCTGTTTGCCCAAGCGGGCGAGGGGCAAGTTCAGCGGTCGAGCACCACATCTCGTGCCCAAGTTGTTTGCCCAAGCGAGCGAGTGCCTCGCACATTCCAGCGCCAGCGTCCGAGCTGTCTGCCCAGGCGGGAGAGTGCCTCACGCATTCCGCGCCCGATGCCTCAAGCCAGCGCCCGATCTCTCATCACACCCCTCTTTTGCTCCAATTAGAATATGCCATGTGTCCAAATTCAGAAATTAAAAGATAAAGGCGTATTTCTCATTCCGAAGTATAAAAGAGCAGACTTCTCATTTGCTAGGGTACAGTTTCCCAGACTCAGTTCTAGCTATCGTTCCAGACGCCAGTTTCTTAGTTAGGGTTTATTCGCTTTCATTTTCCATCCTTACGCCTAGATAATTCAGTAGTTCGAGATTTATTTCCAGTTATCATCATTTACTGTAAGTTTCTATTTATTGCTTAGATAAACTCTGGATTTATGATTTCAATACAGTAGTTGTTATTTCTTTCCGGATGCTCTTTAGATTTATTCTGATTAATAATTTCGTTTGCTGTCTAGATAATTGTTATTTTTGTTGCGCAATTATTTTAATGAACTACTATTTTTTCTTAAGAACCCTAGCGTAGATTTACATGCTATTTCTTTCCTGCTTATTTATTTTAAATTTTTGCCTAGATAATTTTACATGCTTTATTTCAATTACGCGCTAGATAAGAGAGAGAGTCAGACCCAAAATCTTGATTAGAGTGTTTAGGTTTATTTTATGTTATCTGTGTGCAACACGAGAGAACACCCTGTTTAGCCTTCCTTGATAGAAGACTTTGGTTAGCTTATTCCACTGCAATTGACCTCGTACAATTGCGAGTCAATTCATAGGTGTTTCGAGTTGAGTCAAATTTTGGCGCCGTTTTCGGGGAAGGCTTTAGGCGTTTAATTGTGTTGCTTTATTTTTTGTGTTTATTTTATTTCTTTCTTTTGATTCAGTTATTTCTTCCCTCCGGTACGTTTGATCTGTTTGTTAGTGTTGTGCATGCAAGGATTTATTTCCAAACCGCAGGGAGGAGTCTGAATCCAGTTCAAACAGTTCTGTGGAAAAGATAACGAACGTGCAAAAGATTTTTATTGAGATACCAATCTAGAAGATACTGCAGAATCTGACTCTGACCGTTCTGAAGAGTATGTAACAGAAGAAGAAGAAGAAGAAGAAGAAGAAGAAGAAGAAGAAGAAGAAGAAGAAGAAGAAGAAGAAGAAGAGATGACTGCAGGAAATCTGCAGTACATTGGAGAATTTGCCCGGCCTGTCATTGAGGCCACAAGTTTAGCTATAGTTCTTCCTACTGCCGTCAGAAATTATAGTCTGAAGCACACTGATTCAAACTCGCTTCCACTCTTTTATGGGCTACCTAATGAAAATGCCCTGAAGTTTGTTCGAGATTTCTGCACCCAAGTGCACACCTTCCCGTTGCTGGAAATCACAGAAGATCAGCTGAAGCTTAAATGCTTCCAGTATGCTTTGAAGGATAGGGCAAGGACCTGGCTGTTATCCCTGCCACCAAATTCCATAAAAACTTGGGGAGAGGCATGCGAAAAATTCATGATGAAATTTTATCCCAATCACACAACGCAAGAAATTCGTACCCAGATTATGAATTTCATCCAATGAGCATATGAGCCTTTTCATGAGGCGTGTGAGAGATTTCAGGAGCTGCTCCGGCAATGCCCACTGCATCAGCTGCCTCCTGTGATGTTGAGCCTATGATGGATTGGTTCAGACTGCTCAATTTATGGTGGACAGTATTGCAGGAGGAAACATAGCCAGGAAGATAGCTGAAGAGCTCAATCAGATTTTCCAGACTCTAGTTGAAAGTTCCCAACAGAAGTTGATCCGTGGAAAATGGGTTGAGCCAAGTGCAGTAGCACCGACTGGCGAGCTACAAAAACAGATGGCTAATATTATGAGAGAATTGCAGCAGCTCAAGATGAGCAAGATGAAGACCCCTCCTGTGAGAGAGCAGAATACAGAAGGCTGTGGAAGCTGTGGAGATTTTAGCCATGGAATTAATGTGTGTCATAGAATGGGAGATTACACGGGAGAAGGACAAGCTAGAGTTTATTCTGCTCAAGGATATTCAAATAGATCCCAATTTAATCAAGGTCAGCAGAATTTTGGATGGAGAAATCAAGCTCCTGGAGGATCAGGATCAAATCAAGGAAATCAGTTCTGCAGACCACAGCAGATGAGATATCAGAATCAGCAGCAGTATTTCTCACCTCAGCAAAATTTTTCTGCGCCGCAGCAGCAGAATTTTCCTCAGCAGTACAATCAGGGCTCAATGAAGCAGAACAATTTTGAGCCCCAGCAGTAGCAGTACCAACACTCGGGACCATCATTGGAGGACACGTTGCAGTCGTTTATGCAAGCTAGCAAGAAAGCGATGGAGGCTCAGAGTGCTACTATCAAACGCCTCGAGACTACAGTTGGGCAACTTTGAGGGGCTTTGAATCAGCTGCAGCAGCCGCAGCAAACTGGAATGTCTAACACTCAGGGCCCACAGCTGCATCAAGCTCATGCTCTTGAGCTTGTCAAGGAAGATGCCCAAAGGACCACGGGAAAATGGAGGAGCAAAACCGTGGAAGCTATAAAGGTTATCCGACGTCCCAGCCTGCCTCTGCCACCAGTCACTGTTAATGTCAACCCAACCACTACCGAAGCAAGGAGATCCTGATAGCTTCATTTTTGTTATTGGTTTGGGTAGAGTTGGGGAGGTCTCGGGCATGCTAGATTTGGGTGTGGCAGTCAATTTGATGCCGCTTGACATTTTTGAGAAGCTGGGCAGGAAGGAAGATGAGCTGAAGTGCACTGATATGAGAATATAGCTAGCTGATGATTCTATTAGCAGTCCACGAGGACTTGTGGAAGATGTCGAAGTCACAGTGAGAGGAAATAGAGTGCTGGTATATTTTGTGGTGCTTGATGCAGGTAAAGGAATTAGAGGAGAGAACGGCCATCTCGTTCTGCTTGGCCGACCTTTTATGGCCACTACCAAGACTCGCATTGATGTGGGATCGGGAACTTTGAGTATGGCCGGGTCAGGTAGATCGGTAACATTCTCAGTTTTTTATAACAAACCTACTACTTTTACTCTTTCATTACATAATTGTTCTTATGTTGAGATATTTGACCCTGTGGAAGAGGATTGTATTGTGCAGGAATTTCTTTGCAACCTCCAGTAGGAAAATGACATTATGCAGGAGGAGGACGACTTTATGCAGGAGTTTCTTGATAACCTGCAAGATGAGGTGACCATTGAAGAAGAATCGTTGAACAAGCTGCCACACAAAGTTGATATAGTGCAAGAATTCCCAGCTCACTTGAAAGATGAGGCAGTCATTGAAGAAGAAATTCTGGACGTACTGCAACACAAGGATGATGTAGAACAAGGGTTGAATTGTGTACTACCCTTGGAGAAGAAGAAAGAGGGGAGTTGTAAATCTGGCTCCCGAAGAAGAGTTGTAAAGAAGTCTTTGGATGCGATGAGCGTTGTATGCTCATTAGGAGGGCCCGCAGCTGTAACTAAAGAGGGTGTGTTGTCACAGGCATTAAGGTAGCTGAAGCTTCAATCTGACTTTGGTTAAGGGTTTCTCTAAGTTGGGCTGACGACTTTAAAACTAGCGCTGCATGCAGTGGCGGATTCAGGATTTTTAAATTGGGAGTGCGAAAAATAATTACATTATTATAAATATAAAAAATATTTAATAAAAAAATAAACATGCCCAATATTGTTTAATTTTGAAGTTTATGGTTTATTTTTAAGTTGGGTTTATATTTTTCTTTGAGGTTATACTATTAATTGGGGGTGCAGAAACTAAATCTAAAATAATTTACATATAAATATTAATACTATTAAAAAAATTCTTTTTTTTTGGGATGCAGCTGCACCCCCATGTTCTTAATTGGATCCGCCACTGGCTGCATGGGAGGCAACCCATGTTCTTCTTAGTTTTCGTTTGTTTCTATTTTTCTTTCTGCTTTGTTTGATGTTTGTTTTGGTTGTGTTCTTGGTGTTTGATGCAGGTTCTGTGCTTTTAGGAGTGATATTTTGTGTGGATGAGAAGTATGCATGGCAATGTGGAATTCCAGGGGCTCACCCCCTTCATTGATGTTTCGGGGAAGTGTTCTCTTACACTCTTGTTTCAAGTTGTGTTTTGTTCTAATTGTGGGGGAGTTGAGAGCCTTGATTTTTATTGAATATGGAAAACGAGGGAGAGTTTCTTTTCGTGCTTAATTGGTAGGGGTAAATGGTTCCCTTGCACTTGGCTTGACTCTTGGATGTAGGGTTGTAAATGAATCGAATATTTTTGCTCGATTCGAGATTCGATTCGAAATGCCTGATTCGTATTCGAAATTATTCGATTCGTATTCGATAACAAATATTCGATTCGATTCGATTATTATTCAAATACTTATATGAAATTTTGATATTCGATTCGATATTCGTAGATATTCGATTCGATATATATATATATATAGGGCGAAGATCCATAGAGAATGGTAAGTATTTTGAGAATGGAGAATTAATCCAAGCCCTTAGATTAGTAGAATCTCACGGTCCATGTCCATCCGTTTATATTTGATTTGTTTTTTAAGTTATTTAATTTCATAGTTAATTAAAGGTTAGTTATGTAATTTTGTTTTTATTTGTAACCGTCTTAATCTATTATGGTGTTGACCGAATTTTTTCATTTTTGGTAGAGTTAGTGCGTATATCTTGTGTGGTGTGTTTAGTAATATATATATATATATATATATATATATATATATATATATATATATATATATATATAGGGTGCGGTTATAGTGAGAACCACACTTATCGTGAGAACATAAGAACCATTAAAATCAATGCATCTACTATATAAATTAATGCATTCGCTATTAAATTTAATGCATCCGAAAATAATAAATTTTTTGCTCCCTTCAGGATTCGAACCCAGGATCTGCATTCATCCACCAAGATGATGCATCCACCGTAGATCTTGATGATCGAATGGTTTAAAATGGTTCTCTGTTCTAATTTTATTTAGTGGTTCTTATTTGAACCTCTCCCTATATATATATATATATATATATATATATATATATATATAGGGTTAATATAAAAACCCCTCTTAAGATGAAAACTAGGAACCAATTTAAAATCATTGATTTAAATAAAATAGAGGGCTGAGATTATACTATAGATGCACAATTTCGATTGCATAGATGCACAGTTTCAATTGCATAGATGCACAATTTCGATTTGCTTGAGTATTTTGCATTGTTGGTTTCAATTGCATAAATTGCATATTTTTTAATTTCACAGTAAAATATAATAGATGCACAATTTCTTTTGTTGACTAAATCCTAACCATTAGATCTAATATTTAAAAGGTCAAGATTAGGTTCCTAGTTCTCATTTTAACAGAGGTTTTTATTAGAACCTCTTCCTATATATATATATATATATATATATATATATATATATATATATATATAATATTTTGAATTATTAAATATGCTAAAAAGTAAAACCTAAACCCTAATTCCCTAAACTAAATCAGCGCCTCCTCAATTCCTCATTCCTCAAGTCAGCAGCAGCGCCGCACAGCTCCAAGCCTCCAAATCTCCAACACCGTGCCTTCTCTCCACCACCGCGCGGTCCGCGCCGCCCCACCCTGCTGGCCGCAGATCTGCGCTTCTCTCCCCGACGGCCAACGCCTTCCACCTCTGAATTTAGAGTTTCAGACGCCCTCCCAGAGCACCTCATCAGCGGCCTCTTATTCCCTACGCAATTCGCACTTCCTCTTCTCTTCTCGACGAACGCCGTGTCGCCGCGCCGCCTGCATCTGCTGTTGTCCTGAATCTGCACCGCGTCGCCTGCATCCCCAGAGTTACATCTGCTACATCTGCATCGCACGTCGCAGCGTCGCCGCGCCGCCTGCATCTGCTGCTCGTCGTCGCGCCGCCTGCATCGCCGCCTTTTCATATTTTTTCCTTCAGAATTTCGAATCGAATATTTTCGAATATTTTCGAATCGAATAATATAGAATATAAGTCGAATACTCGAATCGAATATTCGAATTGAGTATTCGAAAAAAAAATTAAGGTACTTTTAAAAGACAAATCGAATACTCGAATCGAATCGAATAATTCGAAAATATCAACGAATCGAATACCGAATCGAATTTAATATTCGAAATTGAATATTAGTATCATTTCACGAATACGAATCGAATATGTTGATATTCGCTTCGATTCGATTCGATTACAACCCTACTTGGATGCATGCTAATCTGTATGAATTTATGAAAGTGATGGTTTCGATGTGATTTTCGGGTTAGTGCTGATTGGTGGTTATTCTGGTTTTTCTTTTTATGCATGTTTCTTGTTGGTGTAATGAATTATGAGTTTTGTTGCAACACATTTGTAAGCAATTGAAACGTGATTTGTCCGGTAGATGCTAGAGGGAGTGTTGTCAGTGTGATTGCCTACGATCTTATCTTTATGTGTTAAGTTGTGTGAATTCTGAAATATTTAACATCTCTGAGTCTCTGCTCCTCTAGATTCTCTATGAACATGGGAAACCACGTGGGAAAACTTTGAATTACCTCCAAAAGGTTTTATCTCATGAATTGTGGCTTAACTGTTGAAAACAAAAGAATAACTTCTAAAGAGAACACACGATTGTGAAAAGGAAACAATGAAAACATAAGATAATGATTATAAAGGCGATCACATTAGGGAATTCACTTCTAGCGAAGAATTGGATCTGACCGAATCATTTGTATTACAGTTGTGTTGCTTCTTAAACTTTAAGTTACTTGCATCATCTGAGAGACACGTGTTTATTGAAAAATTGTGAATTGGCTTGTTGAATGTTTGGTTGGAAATGAGCGTTGTTTAACCATCTCTTTGTTGGATTCGTACTGATTTTGCTTGAGGACAAACAAAAGGTTAAGTGTGGGGGGTTGATTTATGCCTAATTATTCATATTTTGGGGGATTATTGATGATAATTTGAACTCATATTTTGTTGGTTTTGGTGATTTTGATGAGGAGTGCATTAGTTTTTGCAGGAGAGTGTTGAAATGGAGGAAATTTTATATTTAAGGAAATTGAAAGCAAGAAATGAGAGAAAATGGGCGAGTGCACGCGCCCGCGTGCTCTCTCCCAGCGGTCAAGCACTTTTCTCCACCCCGCAGGCGAGCTTCAAAACCCAGTGCCTGACATGCACCCGTCGTGCGGTATGATCAAAATACCTGTATATGCCCTAAATAGACAGTACACGCTTCTATTGCTCGCAACCAAAGAACAGTATTAGCAGCAAGTATAGGGTCGAATCCCACAGGGAGTGAGGAACCACTTTATTCTTCAATGACAAACTGAGGTGTCACAAGTCTCAATATGTATACTCTGCACAAGAAACTAAACAAATATCAATAATAACAAGGGGGTAAGGTTTATGGTTAGGTCATAACTGTTGTCAATATTGGTTCGGTCATAGGCACACTGAAGATCCGTCCATGCTCCGCATAATCTCAAGGCGTGACCCAAAGACATTAGGGCGTTTCAAAAGGTTATACTTCACACTTAGGATGGTTGAGTCTATTATAGTCACTTGGTCCGAAGGTCACACATTCCCCAGTCACAAGGCAATGCTTCACTTCTCCTTAGGTAGTAGTCATACCCGTTGCTCACTAAGTATGACCCTCACCAACCTTCTCTCCCGAGGTCCCCAACTCCGTACTTTGAGCGACACATGCCTCCCAGACACAACCATTTCTGGCTAGTCAGCCGATCGGTCATAGACATGCTACGGCGCAGTAGTTGCTTTCCTCGTTTGATAACCATGGCTTTATGCCTCGTCACAGTTGATGGGTAGTCACTAGAGAAGCCCAAGACTGAGGAAGGACAGTGTATCCCATCATTCATTTCCCCACCTTCCGGATCTACAACGCCTTTTGTTGACGCTGCTCAGCTACTCGGTTGTGGGTATACCGGTTGTCACACCCTAGTATACCCTGGCCTTTGCTCAACACAGAAAGCCTTTTACCGAACGGAGATCAGCCGTTAGGCCCCTACTATCCATGATTTGGCACAGATCCGTCCGAAACCACGAGACTCAACTGAAAGAACAAATGCCTCACGAATGTTTACATATTGACAACAATTATTTCCAACCCTTAACCTTACCAAAAGAACTACTCACACATAGCAGTAAACATAAACGCAATATGAAATAAACACAACATGTAGCAAAAGGAAAATACTTGAATTGAATAGAAAATACATAAGACCACGAGCCTTAATCTTATTCCTTGCACGAATTGAAATAAAAGCAATAAAATACTGAAAATATAAATTGTTTGGATGCCACAAGTCGGCTGAAATCAAAAGTACAAAACGGCCTAAGAGTCAAAAGTTCAACGGGCAAGAGTCCTTGATAGTTGGGGTTGCTTCCCCTTTTATACTGCAGAATGGTAGGGAGCTAACCCTAGCTGCACCAGTTCCATATCTTCGTCGAGATCTTCTTTCCTTCTTTAGCACAATCTTCAATTGATCCGATTGAAGTTATTTTCCAGCTGCAAGCTTGAGTCAACCTTCACTTTTTCTAGATTCTTCCAGCTCCTTCTCCATTCTTCTACATTCTTCTATCAAATCTTTGTGATTTACTTTCTTTTTTGGGCTCTGGCTGTCTTCTTAATCTAGTTGTGGTCGAACAGATTGCTTCCTCGGGTTTGACTCATACCAGGTGGTTTGCTTCTGGTTCTCACGCCCCAAGTTAAACTTGAGAGGTACTGCGCCTAGGCTCCATGCTGGTAAACATGACTTGAAATCTGGGCTGGTAATGCCCATTCCGGCCACATTTATTCTCTTTGCCTCTTACTGGACCTTCATTCCTCCACAATAGTGTTTTCCCTCGAACAGACCTGAACTGACACAAATAAAGGAAAAAAAACAGGGCCAAATGGCCCAAAAGTTGAAGACGCATCACACCTACACACTTAAACCATACTTGCCCTCAAGTATGTAGGTGGATTCACAGAAGACACGGACGAAAAGAGATGAAAGGAAAGAAATAAAAACTCAAGACACGAGACTCGCACAGATATTTGGTTCAGATCATACTAACATGCATCAATCAGCCTAGTCAAACCACAAACCAAATAGTAATGAATATGCACAAAGTACGATAGTAGCTTTTTCACTTAAGTATATAACTAAGTGTATATACTCGTGCTATGTTGTACCAGTTATTCTATGAGTTTGATTGAAAACTACACGTAAATCAGACTAGCATGACTCATCAAAGGGACTTTAATTTGGTTGTAATGGGTTATACGAAGTAGAGGTGAGATGTGTATACTTAAGTAGGTTAAATTCAGTATCACCAATACTCAGCATTTTTACTCAGTAAGACCACAACTAGCATTTAACTCCCCTATTTTCAGTAAGGACCAATCTTTTCTTTGATTTTTGGAAACATTTTTATCATCATTTTTTTGTGCCCAGATTTTCTTTTTCCTTCAAAATTCCTTGCTTATCATTTTATGCACGACAATAATTCTTTCCTTTCAATATAACTTCATCAATCAAAAAGGCTCAAGAAAGAAATGTTCGGCTCAAATTGGCATAGCAAGGGTTTTTATCACCTTAAGCATCAAAGAATAATTTTGGGGCCCTAATCAAAGAATTCTACCCTAATCATACAAGTCAATACTAGTAGTAGAAGTTCACAAACAAAATCAAAAATCCCTAGCACAGCATAGCCTCACCAGAAAATATGCAATTATGGCACTGATCTCATTGATGGGTTTCTCTCTATAAGCTCACTACTATTATCATGCATATCATACTCTCCACCAAATCATTCCACAAACCAAATTCAACATGTGTATTCTCATCACCATCAACATATGCAAGCAAGACTCGACTCTAAACACAGACTCATAAGACACTAAAACATAAAAAACAAAAGCAAAAATAAAACATAATCTAAAAAAGTTTAGGGGAAGAAAACTTAATTGTTTTGATCGGAGGGCTCGTTCGTCGCATTCAACCGGTCCATGATAGCCTTGAATCAAACATCCATCGCCTTCCTCAGTGTTGTTATCTTCGCACTCAACATCAGCAACTCATCATTGACCTCCTTCAGCTCGGCCATGAACACGGCACCATCGCTACTGACAAGGCGAGGTGCCTCCTATTCCTGTGCCCTCCTCGATTCGGGCCTGACCACTGCACCTTATGGGTAGACCAGATGGTAACCCCCGTTCTAATCAGCTTCGATCACCCTCCAGTGCACAAATCTGCCGAGGTCAAGGAAGCGGGTTTCAGCTATGGCAGTGTCATCAGGGTTCTCCTCGTTGAATTTTATGAGCTTCTTCGCTAGGATGGTCACTAGTGGGCATAGAGAGAGGAACTTGTTGGTATGTGTGACCCCATACTGAAATTGTAGTGCTACGATGAACCCAAAGTTCACCCTTCTCTTCTTTGTCATGCACCACAACAGGAAGACATCCTATTGAGTGACCACATTAGAACCTTCCCGCCAGCCATAAATGTTGTAGGCCAGCCACCGATGACAAATTTGCAGGGCAGGGTCGCGGATCTCATTTGACTTGCTGTTGTTCTTGACGTACTTGGTTCTGGTAGATATCAACGACCAGTAGTGGTTAATCCGACTTCTCCACTCTGGTAGGGCTATGGTCTTTGCTTGTTTATACTCCTCATCGTAAACATCACTGGCTTCAATCACCCCTCAGGTGAATGTTCTGCTCGTTGATCGAGAGAGGGAATATTTTACCCCGCAATTGGGTTTCAATAGCGTAGTTTCTCTTGGGCTTAAATTCCACTGTGCCCATGAACTCCTCCGTAAGCTTCTAGAACGCCATCTAGTTCCATTCCAACACCTTCTTCCAACATATCCCATCAAAATACCCTTCCACCTTTTCCTTTATCCCAAACTCCTCCAAAACTTCAGTAACCAAAAAGTACCGAGGAGTAATCTCCCTATTCTGGAGCACGACATACCTCTGACTATATCTCGGTATGACTGCCTCTGAAGCAGTAGGGCGCACTAAGCCTTTGCGCTTGGTAATTTTTAGCTTTGCAGTAGTGGCTGTACTGGAGATTGGTTTCCTTGGCGCCAAAACATTCTCCGAATTCGAGCTGTCCACAGTCTTAGTGTCTCCTTTCTTCGGCTCTTCCTCAACTTGCTTGGCTTTTCCTTTCTCCGCAGGCGTTGCCTTCCTCGCCTTGCTCTGAACTTCCTTCCCCGTAGTCTTACTTCCAGCCGTCGCCGGTTTGACTCTTGCGGGCAGAGGAGGCTTGGTAACATCCAGCTTTCTCTTGACTCCCGGCTTCATCATTTTGCTTTGGGGTGTTGGAGCCTCTACCTCTATTTCTTCGATCTGGGTGGCTCTCTCTCCTTCCTCTTGTTCTTCTTCCTCGGACTCCGGCGCCGTCTTTCCTTCCTCCAAGGATGGCATAGGTTCCGGAGGTCTCCTCAGAAGCAGTTCGCCTAGTGGTTCGTTTCGTCAGAGGTGGGGGTGTGGTAGTCTTCTTCTTTGCTGGGGTTGAGTACTCCCGGAAGTAGCTCCTCATTTGATTTTTGCCATGGTGAATTTGCAGAGGTGGGAAAGTGTTTGGAAAATCAGGGATTGGTGTAGGGAATAAAGGAACACAGTGGTTTTAATGGAAGTGTCAGCGGTTACCAAATTTAGGAGGGGGGAAAGCGGTGGAGATCGTGTGTAGCGGTTTATGGAGATTTAGGGTTTTTTGGAAATGTGGGAGAAGTGTTTATGGGAAGTGGAGGTGACGGTTATGGGAGAAAATTGAATTAAGGAAAGAAATCATTACCAAAATTCGAATTTCAAATTTCTCCTTCGGAAACCCAAACATTCCCGTCACATCATGGCAGACTGCCACTGCCGCCTTTCTGACGTCACTCCTCTCCGGTTGGACCTCTCCTATTTTCAAAATCCCGAGCCTCCACCTACATACTTTGCAACGCAAAGTGGGTTTGTATTCTCCACTGGGCCACCTCATTTTTACTCTTTTCGGCCCATCTCACCTACAAGTTAGTGCATCCAAAACAAAACAAAATAAACTTAAAGTAAAGAAACTTCGGTAAAGACCATACCGAATAACAACTCTGGGTTGCCTCCCAGCAAGCGCTCTTGTTTCACGTCTCGAGCTCAACACTTACTTCATCCTTCATTCATAGACAGGGTCGAGAAGGTGGCACTCCTCCTTCTCTTTTTCTACTTCAAAAAATTCATGGTAAGGCTACAAACGATGCCCGTTCACCACAAAGGTATCAACTCCATTGTGATCATACACCTCTATGCTTCCATTTGAAAAGATTTCTTTAATCACGAATGGTCCAGATCACTTTGAACGAAGCTTTCCGGCCATCATCTTGAAATGAGAGTTGAAAAGTAAGACTTTTTGTCCTACCCAAAATTCCTTCTTCCTGATCTTAACATCGTGGATTCTTCTGGTTCACTCCTTATAGAGCGCAGCATTGTCGTAAGCCTCTAACCGAAGCTCTTCTAACTCACTCATCTGCAGCTTTCTTGTTTCTCTAGCTAGGCTCATACTGACGTTTATCTGCTTGATTGCCCAGTACGCCTTGTGTTCAATCTCCACCGAAAGATGGCATCTTTTTCCATAAAGCAACCTGAAATGGGACATACTAATAAGGGTTTTAAAAGCAATCCGGTATGCCCATAACACATCTCCCAAATGGTTGCTCCAGTCCTTGCGGTTTGGGTGCCCCACCTTTTCCAAAATGCTCTTTATCTCTATTAGAAATCTCAGCTTGACCATTTGCTTGTGGGTGATAGGCTATGGTAACCTTGTGTTTCACCCCCATTCTTTTGGTCAGCGTTCTGATGGTGGCATTACAGAAGTGAGATCCTTGATCATTGATCATCATCTTAGAAACACCAAATCTCTCGAACACTTGTTCCTTCAAAAATTCTGTCACAGTATGAGCATCATTACTTACAGTTGCCTTGGCTTCAACCCATTTTGACACGTAATCCACTGCCACCAAAATGTATTCGTAGTTTTTTTACTTTGGGAAGGGTCCCATAAAGTCAATTCCCCACACATCAAAAACTTCAACTGGCATGATTGGGATTTGTGGCATTTCATCTCTTGTGGTAATACCTCCAGTCATCTGGCACTTCGGGCAACTCTGTACCCACTTCCTTGCATCTGCAAATATTGTTGGCCAGTAAAATTCACTCTCTAAAATCCTATGGGCTGTGCGCTTCCCTCCAAAATGTCCGCTGCAAGCTGTTCCATGACACATATCCAAAATTTGGGTATGCTCATCCTCGGGTACACATCTCCGTATGACCTGGTCTGAACCGATCCTCTATAGGCATGGATCTTCCCAATAGTAAAAATGGGCTTGTACCATTAGCTTTCTGTGCTCGAACTTTGATAATCGTGAGGGCAACTCTTTTGTGATCAAGTAATTAGCTATATCTACATACCAGGGTTCCTGGTTGGCCAGGGTATACAACTTATTTTCTTCTGTATGGGTGGATACAGAATATAACTTCTTATCTGGAAAGGTATCAGTAACCAAAAACTTGTTCGCTATTTTCTTTACACGCCGCAAGTGCATGGGTGCAATTATGTATACTGGCAAACAAGGTCGAATCTACAGAGACTGATTAAAACCAATTTCTATCCTAGACTATAATCTTCTATCTTGAAAATTGAAATTGAGAGTTTTTGTTTTAAAGAACCAAATAAACAAACACATGACAGAAATAAATCAAACTGAGAAATATGAAAAAACAAATATGAGCGGAAATTCCCAAGGTAAAGGTTTCAACATATTTAAATAACTAACATGTTCAATTCTATCATCAAGATAATTCCTAAGGCAATCTCAAAACTAGTTTATACCCACTCTCATGGCATACAAACTGTTGATTACATGCAAGACTACCGTCTCTGGATCACACTTCTAACATGCAACTCCTAAAAGTTCCTAGGATTCATGCCCTCACAAATATCAATTCCCTTTAGAATTAAAATAAATGTGTTCTATGTTCTTAGTTCGGGTATTAATCATCATCTCTCGATATCAAATTAAAACCTATGATTATGCTAAATTGGTGGCCAATCAATAAAGCAAACAAGATATACAAGAACATAAAAAGGAATAGAAATCTCAATTGATTGAATCAAACAGTTAGGAAATCAAATCATGTCTACTCCCTAAACCCTGGGAAAAGGGATTCTAGCCACACATAGGCATATGAACTAGAATTAATATCTCAATAAAATAAATAAACATTCAACAAGAAAAATCGTAGTAAAATCGAGAATCTTCAATTCTTCCTCCGTCTCTCTCAGCTCTCAGGAATAGTAAAATATGATAAAAGGTCCAGAGAATAAGTTCTTGGGGAGTATTTTTATGCCCTAGGTCTTGTGGCTCTCAAAAATACCCAAAATCGCTAAAAAATATAATTTTTGGGCGGAAATACGGCGACTCGCGCGGCCGCATGGCTGGCCCGCATGACAAAACAGAACTCCTGACAGCTTTGCACATCGATTTTATTTTGGCTCGTTCTCCCTTGTCCGAACTCCGATTTATAATCCGTTTGCGCTCACAAACTCCTATCGAGATGAACTAAAACTTGCATATCATCCAATTTTTCCAAATTCTGCTTTATTATTTCTGAAAATTCGTTCAAACAACAAAGAAGTGACAAGTTCTTGGCCATAAACCAATATAAGCTCAAATAAACCATCGAACACACAAAATCCTCATAACTAAACATCAAATATGACACACCAAGAGGTAAAAATGCATGTTTATCAACCCCCCAAACTTGAACTATTGTCCGTCCTCGGACAAAACAAAGATGAACCAAGAATGAATCAACAAAAGCGCAAGGAAAAGTGATAACATTGTGGCTTCAGATTTGTCAACAAAAACACCAACATGCATTTGTATCTCCTATTATCAAGATATCACAATCATGACAAACTTCAAATTATGGTCTCCATGACTTGCAATCCTCACCAAAAAGATGAAGAATATAAGAACTCTCAACTCTCAAGTGTATCAATCAAAATCATGGACGTGTAAACGCTCAGTTCAAGCGAAACAAGTACTCAACTACAAGCTTGTCACTTGTCTCACCTCTCCACCACTTAATGTGTGCTCCTATAACCAAGATCAAAAAGGTCTTTATTGAGGGTTGTAATGTAGGCTCTTTGGTAAGGTAGGATATATTTGGCTAAGTGACTAAAAGATACGGATCAAAGTAACACAATCACCAACCTTATAGCATTCTTACTCAATACAATCCTCCACCTCCCATAAAATCAGATTTTTCAATACAAAGTCCATCACAACTCATCAATTTTTTTCTCATGTCATTATAACTCTCTAAAGCATCGTATGTACCAATTTTTTTCAATTCTTTTTTCCTCTTTTTTCCTTTCCTTTTCTTTTATTTTCTCTCTTTTTAAATTTTTTTTTACAACTTGTAGAGTACTAGGATTTTTTTTTTTCAATCAAGATCAAAATTTATAATTTTCAAACTCGCACATCTTCATAACCCAATTATCTCATATCAACAATCTCCAAGCTCCCCCCCATGGCTACGACAAAGAATATGGAAAATAAGGCTCAAAGGGGGTGAACTAGGATCATATAAAGACATAGGACAAATATGAGATAAATAGGCTAGCAAAGATGGCCTTCTACCATCTCAAAGTTATTAAGCACACTGTGTGACCTCGAGGGAGAAACCAAGACAAGTTCTAGTGAGACACAAGCATGCTCAAACAAAACACTCATGAATAAGAAATAAGACTGTAAAATAATGACAGTCAAGGCTCAAATCCTCACAGCTTATTTCATTGAGTGCAAACACATAGAGACCATGCTTATCATTCATCACTCATGCTCAATCTCAACAATATCAACACAAACGCATGCAATTTCACAAGTTTTAAACAGAAATCATCATGAGCCAGTTATCCAACCAATCTCTACGCTACTCGCATCATCATCAAGCCAACATCACAGAGAGAACCATCAAAGCAAGACTAAGGAAACTCAACTACAGACCAAACAAACAGGCACCCACAAAGACACATCCCCCCAAACTTGTTCACCATCAAGGAGAATAAGTTTGAAAAGGAATTGTGGGGCACGAAAACAAACATGCTAACAAAAAGAAACGAACTAATGATCGTTAATTTCTTAACAAAAAAAACTGCAACTAACACAGGTAATTGTAGCAAGCAACAAGTAATCGAGTATCGTATCCTCATGGACTGACACAACGAAACAACTCTAGCTATCTCCTAAACAGACTATAACAGTAGACAGGCAACAGAAAGTAGGAAGGTTTGATTAACACTAAACTCAAATAGCAACAAATAAAATAATTATAAAAACTCAAATAATAAAAGACTCTGTCCCTAGGGAATGCACTATCGTTAATCAAACACATGTATTCAACCTATTGATTCAATTACCAATTTAATCCAACCCTGATGAAATATCACTATATTATTCACAAGCTTCTCTAACGAACACCTATTAACGTAGATTAATTTACCCCCTTTTCACATTCAAGACTCCAATGAATAAATTAACTCCAAATAGCACACAAAGAATAGCTTCCTATAGCTTCACCTGTCGCATTCAAGACTCAAGGCTAACACTATATCATGCATTCCTGAATCGGCTGACAATTATCGCATTCAAGACTCAAACTGAACAGCTAGACATGTAAATTATTGATCAGGTAATTCACAAGAAAACAGGCACCATGAATCATGAATCACAAATTGGAGGGCAAATCAATATCAACAAATTAAACACACATATTAGATCAACTTTGTACAAACCCTAGGTTTAGATAAAAGAACTAGCCAGACATCGCAAAAAAAAACATAAACATAATTAAAAAGAACACAATTGAAAGAACTTTATAAAAACCGAATAAGAACAATTGTAGCGGCTTGAATCTTCAATCTTCATCCAAGCCTTGAAAACTGGAAAATAAATGTAAAGCTAAAGCTATAATGCTAGAATGTAATGTGTGGAACCTTAGATAGGTCAAAAGAGGACCTATTTAAAGTGTCAGGGTAAAATACGGTGTTTGGAACCCAGAAGAACTCTAAAAATCGGAAAAACTCGCAAACCCGCCCAATTCGACTGTCAAACTCGGAGGTCGCCGAGTTGACCGCCATTTTTGTGCTGAAAAATCATCAAATTCGGCGCCCGCCGAATTTAAAACTCGCAGTGCTAAACTGAAACAGAGATCCCGCCGTTTTGGTCGCCAAATTTCTTCTTCAAAAAACCCATTTTCGGCGGTCAAAGTCGTTGACCGCCGAGTTTTGACTGCTGCGCGCGATGTTTTTGTTTCGGCCATAACGTTCTCGTCCAAACTCCGTTTTGCAATCCGTTTGTTCTCACGAACTCGAATCGAGATGATCTACAAATTCGATTTCAGACAAGATTTCGAAATTCGAACTCAATAATCCTGTAATTTCCTTCAAAGTTCGAGTAAGAATCATGTTTCACAAGATAAAGCAAATTAAGCACAAAACAATCATCTAACACTCAATTTCATATAAAATTATCATCATATGAACATTAAAAACTATGGAAACATGAGTGTTATCAACTCCCCCAAACTTAAGCCATTGTTCGTCCTCGAATAATGAGAAGAACGCAATCAATAACACGAATGGGTAAGAAATCTAGCTCATCGATGCCTCTGAAAGATAAAGAATGATAGAATTCTCAAATCCTCAATAATTAAGCACAAACCTATAGCAAAATCAACCTTGACATTCCAAACAATTGAATCTCACAAGGTATGTGTATCACTCAACTCTCAATTTGATGGAATATATAGGACGTGTATGCTCTCATCGAATTCAATGCAATGCAGATCTCTTACCATAGGCTTGCCAATCGTCTACAATCTCCATCGCTAAAAGTGTGCCAAGACTAAGATCAAATAGGTCTTTATTTTTGGGTTATAATGTAGGGACATTGGTTAAGGTAGGAAATATAGGCTAAGTGGCTCAAATAGATCAAGAACACCAACCTTATGACTTCACTAATCAAACATGGAATAAATTCCATCTTCCACCTAACTATATCACAATAATCAACACAACTCAAGGGATTTAATCATCACAAAATAGAACTAAACACTCTTTTATGCTCTCCATTTATTTCCAACACACAAAGTCGATTTTCTAACAAATTTCTCAATAAACACTCGACTTCACACTTTTTTTTCTTTCTTTTTCTTTTCTTTTTTTCTTCTTTTTTTTTTTGAAAAACTTTTTTTTGATCTTATAAGAGTAAATATTAGCACAATATCATCCCTTCTTTTTCACAACCCACTATGAATCACCACACAAGGATCCCCATAAACCTCATCACCCCCTATCATCCGGCTAAAGAATAAAAAGTTAAATAGGCTCAAAGTGGATAACAAAGGATAATTTTTTTTTTCATTAAGGACAGTGTTTGGAAAAAAAATATGGCTAACAAAAGATGGCCTAAAATCATCTCCTAATCATGTGCACAACAACAACCTCAACACAGAAACCATGCACTACAAAAAAAACTGCCGAACACCGACGGATAAGCCGACGGACGCGTATTCCATCGGTAGTCACCGACGGACCACCGACGGAGTGTCGATGTATTTTTCGGTATCCGTTTCCGACGGATATACCGACGGAATTACGACGGATAATAATACCGACGGATATTTTCCATCGGTATTTTTTATTTTTTTAGATTATTATTTAATTTTAATTTGGGCGACGGAATACCGACGGATACTATCCGTCGGTATTTGTTTTAAATAACCCCCAGTCGACCCCGTCCTTTGGTTTAGTTCTCATCTGCCCTAATTCGCAAATTTCTCCAAATTCCCCAAATCGCGCCGCCTCCGATTTGAATACCGCCGCCCGTCACCGCTCCTCTGCCGGTGAGCACGCCGCCGCCTGAAACCCGTTGGCCGGCCGTTCCTCCTGCAGCTTCGCCGCCGCCGCCTGCAACCCCTCCGCCGGCCGAACCTCCTCCAGCTTCTCCATCCGTACGCCACAGTAGCAATTCCCTCCGCCGCAGCAGCAATTCCCTCCGCCGCAGCAGCAATTCTCCTTATTCCCTATAAAGCTGCTGCTGTGTGTGTGTGTGTGTGTATTCTTTTGATTTATGGACTGGAAACCGGTAAGCTTATATTTCCTGTTTCTGTATTTAAATTATTAATTTTCTTATCCTCTGTGTAGTTTTTGATTGAAGATCTTACTTTATTGCAAACAATAAACTTAAGTTTCTTCCTCATATTTTTTCACCATTCATTTTCTAGCTATGTAAATTTAGTAAAACATCTATGTATTGTTTCAATTATGTCATATGTCTCCAATCTAAAGTGTAAAGGTTTGAGGTCCTTAAAGCTTATGTATGTTCTTGTGTGGCTGTGTCTGTATATGCTGTGTGGGGTTATGATCTTTAGAGCGTCGAGTCATAGAAATAACCTCATAGGTGAGTGGAATGGAGTCTGTTTCTATTTGCTGTGTATCTGCAAAGAATTCATGAAAAATGTATGTAGTCTGATATGGTTTGAGATTGTGTAAAGAATAAATGAAAGATGTATAAAGAAAAGGTAGAACCTTTGTGAATGAATGATACTGGTTTCGATTGCTTCTATTGATGAAATCGGCTTTGCTGTTTTCTTGAGAACTCAAAGATTGTATGGATGGACAGGTTCATGTTCTGATGTTTGATTATAGGGTAATAATTGAATTGGACGAGAGTCTTTAAATAGGAGAGCATGACAAACGTGGATAAATTTCTGTCCATGCTTCATATCATTTTTTTAATCATGAGAAGAAAATATCTGTTGAACTGTTGAAGAAGGTAACTGATGAAATGGTGCGATTGTGTTGCAGAAATTAACAAAGCAATTGGGCTTTTGAAATTTAATAAAAGCTGGGCTTCAAAATATATAATTGGGTTTAGGAAATACTAGATGTGCCTAACAATATATATAATTAATTGGATTGTATAATCAACTAACTTCTCCACTTCTATTTAAACTTCACATTCACGAGGACATTGGTGCATATATATATTTTCTCATTTAGAACATGTTCAAATAAATGATACTTGTATTTTCATTACAGATCAACTTATAGTTGTGCAGCCGTCAGAATTTGTTGCCATATTCACTTGATTTTGCTGAAAGGTTAGTCTTTCGCAATTTTATTTAGGATTATATATGTTGATTGAATTTGTATAAGCATGATTATGTGTTTGTATTATCGCCGGTGGGGGAGAGGCGAAGAGCATGATTAGATAAGCATGTATCTAGGTAGTAAATGGAGATTAGGTTGGGAGATGGCTGTGTTCCATCTCATTTTGTTGCTGTGGTGATGGCTTGGTGCCGCGTATATGTTATTTGTTTGAATATGTGTCCTTTAGGCATTTGTTCGATAACTTGGTAGAAAATAAAAAATAGGGAATGTTTTTTTTATCGACCCCTAGTAGATTATATAAATTATGACTTTATATTCTTTAGGTATTTGTTGAAATGAGTGAAAATCGTGAGTGGATGTATAGACGGTTTTTACCCGACGGAGCTTTCAACCCAGCATTCGTTAGAGGTCTTCAAGAATTCATTGATTTTGCTAACAGTAGAGAAGATTTAATGGATGGACATAAAATTAGATGTCCGTGCAGAAGATGTGATAATATAAAATTTCATACATCGCGGAATGTCCAATACCATATTTCAAAGAATGGGTTTGTGTTGAATTATCACATTTGGAGGTTTCATGGTGAATTAGAAATGATGGCAACCGAATATAATCAATTTGATGCTGCTGATGATGATGACAATGAAGATGATCAAAGCACATACCACAATATGGTGATAGACGTTGCTGCTTCACAATTCAATATTGAACAGCCGCCTAATCCTGAAGCACAACAATTATATGATATGTTGAGTGCTGCAGATAGGGAGTTATGGCCTGGTTGCAACACTCATTCACAATTATCTTTTGTGGCTCGTCTAATGTGTTTGAAGGCAGAGGGGAACATGTCCGAGAGATGTTTTGACCAATGGCTTGAATTGATAAAAGAAATCCTTCCCGAACACAATTTAGCTCCCAATAACTTCTACAGCACAAAGAAGTTATTAAGTGGAATGGGGTTGCCAGTTGAGAAGATTGACTGTTGCCGTAATAATTGCATGCTTTTCTGGGGAGAGGATAGCGAGGATATTGAGTGTAAGCATTGCAATGAGCCACGTTACCAACAAAGTGATACATCTTCTGCGAGTAGTTCAAGGACTCTAGTAGCAGTAAAGAAAATGTTCTATTTTCCTTTAACTCCTCGATTGCAGAGATTGTATGCATCCAAAGCTACAGCTGCAGATATGCGTTGGCACGCATCTTCAGTGGATGATGGACTAATGCGTCATCCTGCAGACTCGCCTGCTTGGAAGCATTTGAGTCAAAAGTTTCCATCTTTTGCCGAAGAGAGTCGAAATGTCAGATTAGGATTATCGACTGATGGTTTCCAACCTCTTGGTCAATCAGGGCAACAATATTCTTCATGGCCCGTGATTGTTACACCATACAACTTGCCTCCATGGATGTGTATGAAGGAACAATATATGTTCCTCACAGTGTTAGTTCCCGGGTCGCGCAATCCTAAGGAAAAATTAGATGTTTTTTTGCAGCCTCTTATATCTGAGTTGATACAGTTGTGGAATGTGGGCGCGCCTACATACGACGTGTCAATGAAGCAGAACTTTCAGATGCGAGCAGCTTTGTTATGGACAGTTAGTGATTTTCCAGCCTACTCCATGTTGTCAGGATGGAGTACTGCTGGCAGACTTGCTTGTCCACATTGTATGACAGAAACTGACTCCTTCACCTTGTCTCATAGTGCTAAACAATCATAGTTCGACAATCATCGAAAGTTTTTGCCTATGAACCATTCCTTTCGAAGAGATCGAAAAAACTTTTTGAAAAATAAAATTATTACTGCAGTAGCACCTCAAGTGAGATCGGGGGAAGAAATATTGTTTGATATAGATATGATGGGATTCGTCAAAGTAACAGAGGTGAACAGTGAAACAATCAATAAAGCAGCTGCTCGTGGTGTTGGCACAGGATGGAAGAAGCGCAGTATATTTTGGGATTTGCCTTATTGGAAATTCCTATTGATTCGTCATAACCTTGATGTCATGCACGTGGAGAAGAATGTCTTTGATAATGTGTTTAATACAGTTTTGAACGTACCAGGAAGGACAAAGGATACAAGCAAATCTAGAGAAGAACTAAACACATATTGCTCAAGACCAGCACTTGAAAAGAATGTTGAGACAAACAAGTATCCAAAAGCTTGTTACATGCTTGACACTAAAGAGAAGAAAGTATTGTTTGAATAGGTCAAAACTTTACGATTCCCTGATGGTTATGTGTCAAATATGGGAAGATGTGTCGACATGAGCAAACTTAAGATGTTTGGGATGAAGAGCCACGATTGCCATGTGTTTATGCAACGTATTTTGCCAATTGCCTTTCGTGAATTGCTTCCGTCACATGTGTGGAAGGCAATCACTGAACTAAGTTTGTTCTTCAAGGATTTGAGTTCTAGGAACTTGAGATGTGAAGACGTGTGCCGCCTTAGTGACAACATTGCTATCACTTTATGCAAGCTTGAGCGTATCTTTCCACCCAGCTTCTTTGATTCTATGGAGCATCTTCCAGTTCATTTAGCTTTTGAAGCTCAACTTGCAGGGCCAGTTCAATATCGATGGATGTATCCATTTGAAAGATATTTGCGCAAGTTGAAAAATAATGTAAGAAACAAAGCTAGAGTGGAGGGATCAATTTGCAATGCTCACATAGTGGAAGAAGCTTCTACTTTTTGCTCATATTACTTTGAGGAGCATGTGAGGACGAGGTATAGGAATGTGCCTCGTAATTTGAATACAAGAGATGATGTGAGATTTGATGGACATCCAGATCGAATTTCAGTTTTCAAGCAACCTGGGAAATACTTTGGAAAAATGACGACGAGATACTTAGATGAAAAAGAGTATCACGCTGCTCGTACTTATGTTCTACTAAATTGCAAAGAAGTGATACAAACATATCTCAAGTAAGTTAAGTTAATAAAATTGTCTTTCATTTCATAATCATAAAATATTATGTAACTTATGGTGTGTTTAATTTAGGTTATTCGTGGCTGAATTGCATGCATTACACGTCTCAGAAGCTGATATTAACCGTCAGATGGAAATCCAATTTTCAGATTGGTTCCGATCATATGTAATATGAGACTTAAATTATTCATCTAGTATTTACACAATCATAATATAGATTCTAATTTATCTCATAATATAGGTATCAAATCCTGCAAATCACGTGGTTAATGAGTTTCTAATTGCTCTCGCAAATGGCCCCCTAGTCACGATGAAGACTTACCCGGGATTTTATGTAAATGGATATAAATTTCACACGATGATGCATGGGACTAATCGGGCTAGTATGAACAGTGGTGTGTGCATAAAAGGTGAATGTTATGGTTCAGATGAGAATGGTGAACTCGACTATTATGGGCGTTTGCTGGAGGTATGCGAGCTTGAGTATGTGGGTCTACCACTGAAGACGACCACACTCTTTAAGTGTGAATGGTTTGATCCATCACCACGTGGGACATCAGTGCATCCTCAATTCAAATTGGTTTCAATAAATCATACACGTAGATATGGTGGTTATGAACCATTTGTGCTAGCTGACCAAGCTATTCAAGTATATTATTGTACATACCCAAGTTTGAGAAGTGATAGGAAGGATTGGTAGGAAGTTTGTAAGATTAAAGCTAGGTCGAAAGTTGAAGTTCCAAATGCAGTGGAAGAGACTGTAGTGAACCAACCTTTTCAAGAAGATGACTTAATGACTCCAACAAACCCTGACATAGATGATGACACCACAATAGTGCATCCTCGTGGTGGTTTGATAGATATTGATGATGCCGATGAGGAAGACGAAGAAGACACATATTTGACTGATGAAGAAGATAGAAACTTGGATGATAGTTTTTAGTGTCAGGTTTTATGTAGAAGTTTGTTTTAATCAAGTCTTATATGTGATTTTATTATATCTTTTTAAAGATCTTTTTTTTTTGTTTGTTAATCCTTTCATTATTAATTTTATACAGATGGCTAGAGGAAGCAGTGACACGCACAGTGGTAGACGAGGGCACGGTGATGGTAGAGGGCGATCATCATCCTCAGGGGCATCATCACAGGCGTCTGATGGGGGCATTCGTGATTCAGTTGCCCAGATACAGTTGGCTGGAGGCAGTGGATCCGCTCCGACATCATCAGAAGATACCGTGCCCAGCAGCCACTCGAGCACAGGGCGGATTATGTTGACCATTACACCTCAGGGGTAAGTTTGTGTTATTTGATAATATTCTTTATTTCTTTCTATTGCACTGACCATTTTATTTATTTAATAACAGTAAGATCTACCCATACGACTACGTGGCCAAAGCGTGTACTCGTATTTTCAGGCAAGTTAGGAACCCTAATGGCTTTAACTGGAAGGCGACACATGATGATGTGAAGAATTTATATTTTATGGAATTCAAGGTATATTATTCACGTCCCTTCTTATTTAGTGAAGTCTAATTTAGCTTTGATTTTGATGAATTCTTTAGATTGATACTAGTTAGTGGAGTATATTTATATTACTCATTTTTTATTTCAAATAATGCAGAAGCACTTCATGTGGGATGATAGTATCGAACAGGCAGTGAAGTTGGATTTTATGAAGACCGCGGCTCGTAGGTATAAAGATTTTGTATATGATATCAAGATGGCAAAGGATGATCCGAAGAAGGGAAGGCCACCATTTATTCATGAGCGTGAGTGGCCTGATTGGTTGAGTTACTGGAGGAGTGAGGCTGTGGTTCAGAAATCAGAAACGGCCAAAAAGTGCAGAATGTCTGAGCCTGAAGGTCCAGGAACAGGACAAGTGAAGCATAAAGGAGGCTCCAAATCTACTCTCCAGATTGCCGATGAGATTGTAAGTAACTTTTTATTTTTCATTTAAATGTTTTTAATTGGTTGCACATATTTATACTTAATATAAATTTCAATCATTTTTAATATAAAGGCCAAAAAGAAGGGCGTTGATCCCAGTCAGTGCTTCTTTGACGCTTATGAGGTCCTCCACGTGAACAAAGATGGATCATATACTGACCCTAGATCTGAGACAGTTGGGGTATGTGATATAACTTTTATGATTGTTTAGTACATTATATGTTACTTATGCAATTGCAAATTTGTTTGTTAATTGTAGAGAAAAATTGAAGAGCTAAGGGAACAACAAAGTCAGCCGATGGATGGATCTACTGAGCCACAGGCGGTGGACATGGCCAAAATATATCTTGAGGCTGTAGGTGGATTGGATAAGAAGAAGAGGTTGTTTGGTGTTGGTAGTCTGGCATCTACACTCAGGAGTGATGGTTCGAGTGGATCATCTCAGGCTCGGTCCTCAACTTATGACGATACAATAGTTGGTCTCCAGAATGAGTTGCAGAAGGAGCGAGATGAGCGCCGACAAGAGAGTGAGAGCTTCAGGGCACACCTACTAGCACAGCACGAGTACTTGACTCGCTTTTGTGCACAGTCGGGATTGCCCCCCCCACCACCTCCGCCTCTTTGACTTTGATGTGTATTACTATTTTGGATATGTAGTATGTTAGACTTGGATGTGTGTGAAAACTTATTGGCATTGTAGTATGTGAAAACTTATTAGGATTGCATTTGAATGTTTGAAAACTTATTAGGATTGCATTTCAATGTTTGAAAACTTATTAGGATTGACTTGGATGTGTGTTATCAATAGACTTTAGTTTGATTTAAATTATCATTGTTGTTAAATAGATTGATTTCGAAAATATGTGTAAATTGTCGATAACAGGTGAAACCAAATTCTGAATAAAAGCATTTTTTTTAAAATGATTACCGACGGATTACCGACGGATATTCCGTCGAAAATTTTCCGGCAATCGGACGGCGGCTCCGGTGACTATTACCGACGGACTAGTCCGTCGGTGTTCCGTCGGCAACAGGATGATAGAATCGTCGGCTACTGAGAATTGGGCGACGGACTTTCGGTCGTTAATCCGTCGGTAATTTCCGACGTACACATTTATCCGTCGGTGTACTGTTTACCGACGCGTCTTTTAACGTCGAGCTGTTGACGTCGGCACTCCGTCGGAATCCACATTTACCGACGGAAATTGGGGTTTTGCCGACGGACAAATCCGTCGGTGATCGCGATTAATGTTGTTGTGATGGCAAATTCTAGAAGATCACCACATGCATGACAAAACTAACAACAAAGAATAAACTGTGTATGATAAACAGTTATGGCTCAAAATCTCACAGGTTTATTCAACGTCTAAAAGTCAAGGTTAAAATTACTTTAGAATTATGCAAATTAGTTCCAATTATGCTCAAATCATCAAAGAAAATCAAATTTCAAATTTTTTTTCACAGAAATCATCATTGGCATCTCACCAGAAATCTAATGGAGCAATAAACATCTCAAAAAGATAAAACACACACCACCAACCAAGCAAGATTAAACAATAAAGCCAACAAAAAGATAAAAGTGATACACATATCTACTCTCACCCCCCTCCCCCAAACTTATTACAGAACATAAGTTTGAAAATAAGTTTGGAGGGATGATGATATGTGTGTCACTACTCATAGAAACACATGCTCCAAGGTGGTAGTATGGACAAGGCGCGAGTTCCCGCATCTTCCAAGCTCAACACTGCACTAAAACACCAAAACAAAAAAAAACAAAAAAACAAAAGGAAACAAAAAGAAACTAAACGAAAGGAAAACAAAACAAAGAAAACGGTTGGGTTACCTCCCAACAAGTGCTTAATTTAACGTTTAGAGCTCGATGGTACCTCATAAACTCATGGAGGTCGGAAACAGCACTCTAACCATTGGAAAGCTTTTCTACTCTTTGGTGCCCTCTCCACAAAAACATTTCTCTTGGCTCGGACATCCTCCACAAGCATTGCCACCTTCTCATTCTTGTTCCGAAAAATTTGGAATTTCACTTTCTTCTTCTTGGGGGTATGGGTTTTCAATGACCCCCCATCATGATCCAAAAACAAACACATCTCAAAACTCAGAACTTCTTTTGGCTTTGGAGTTTTTTTCTTAGCTTCATACTTGGGCAGCTCATTCTTCACAACCTCTTCATCCTCCGAATTTGCTAGAAAACTGTCAGCCAAATTAATCACTTCATTCTGGGGAACTTCCTTTGGTGGAGGTTTCTTGAAAATCACAGTTTCCTCGTAGGCTCCCAATGTCATCGTCCCCCTTTGCATATCTAGCTTTGCTCCACGTGTGGCAAGGAAAGGTCTCCCTAACAGCAAAGGCATCTTTTGATCCTCCGAAATATCCAACACTACAAAGTTGACTGGGAAGAAAAAATCACTCACCTGCACAAGCACATCTTCCCCAACTCCTAGAGGTTTAGAGCAAGACTTATCAATAAGCTGAATTGTCTTGTTGGTTGGCTTCAAATCCCCTAGCTGCAACTTCCTATAAACTTTGAAAGGCATGACATTTATGCTTGCTCCGGTGTCACACATCACTTTCTTAAACAATGACTTTCCAATCTTCACAGGAATATTGAAGCTGCCCGGATCTTTTCTCTTTGGAAGCAACTGATACTCCTTCACTGCGAGCACCTCCTCAAATTCATTGAATGCACTCTTCTTTTCCATCACAACCTTCACAATTTGCACCTCATTTGGCTTGTTTCTCAAGATCTCCACGGAAGGAATATTCACAGCCAACTTCTTAAATGTCTCCAAAAATTTGGAGCTTTGCTCATCTAATCTTGGCCTCGGGAATGGAAGAGGGGGAGAAACAGAAATACCTTCATCCTCAATTGAATTATCAACCACCCGGATGGAATGACATTGCTGATTTTGCTGAGGCTGTTGATGTTGGCTCTTCGGATTGAACTAAGTGTTGCTAGGAAATTGGTCTGGCTTGTGCTGTGCAGCTGCTTGGTTAGCCATCTGAACAACTTGAGTCTCCAACATCTGCACTTGCTTATACAACACTGAAAAATTATTTCCAATATGAGCCACTTGAGATTCCAAATTGGTCATCCTTGTATTAACAGTTGTCTTCATACTAGACACCTCTGTTAAAACCTGCTGCATCATATCCTCAAGCGATCCCTTCTTCGGCTCATTGATAACTCCTCCACTAGACACAGAAAACCCAGGTGGAGGCTGCAAAGCATTGTTTGGGTTGCTATAAGAAAGATTCAGATGCGGGTGTGCTCCTGGATGGAACTGCTGCTGGCCCTGCTGATATTGCTGACATCTGCTATACATTCTTGGCTGTACCTTCTGAAAATTTCCATAGTTTTGGCCATTGACAAAATTTACGTCTTCTATGCATATGGGATCTCTCATAGCTTGCTCAGGATGTCCAATAGTCAGTCCATTGAACTTTTCCAGCTCTGCCAGCTGCACAGCAATCGCTGCCTACTGCGTAACCATTGCTGCTTGTTGTGTAACCATTGCTGCTATAAGATCAGAACTGGAAGCAGCTGCAACCTTTTTCAATTGCACTCTCTCTGATGGCCATTGGCAGCTCGTAGCAGCCATACTCTTAATGATGCTCCATGCCTCGGAACTGCCTTTCTGAAGCAGAGAACCTCCTGCAGCTGTATCCATATGCATCCGTGTACGTTTCCCGCAGGCATTGTAGAACATGATCACAAGCGTGCCTTCATCAAATCCATGGCTCGGACACTTTCTGAGCTTTTCCTGATATCGCTCCCAAGTATCCGCCAGCTTTTCCCCCTCATACTGCTGAAACTGCATGATGTCCATCTTCAATTTCAAGGTGAGGCCAGGCGAATGAAACTTGCGTAGAAATGCATGAGCTAAATCCTCCCACACGGTATTCTCTCCCAGCTGCAGTGTATGATACCACGATTTCGCTTTATCCCGCAGTGAGAAAGGGAAAAGACGAAGACGGATAATATCATCAGGAACACCATTCATCTTTACCGTGCTGCATAGCTCTAGAAAATGCGCCAGGTGCGCATTAAGGTCTTCGATCACATGTCCACCATATTGACTCTGTTGGACCATTGTAATCAAACCCGTTTTCAGCTCAAAACAACATTGACTCGTGGGGGTTTCTGGTACACATACTGCGGTATGAACACCTAATTAATAGCGGGTTGCTTCTGAGCCTCTACAGCCTCTTTTTCATCAATCAGCTTTTTCAATTGCTCTTGCCGAGCTCGAATTTGAATTTGCTCAGGGGTAGCCATCGTATCTGACTCAGCTTGATTCTTTTGCTTCTTGAGATTGCGCAAAGTAGCGTTGATTTCAGGATCAAACTCAAAAAGAAGATTACCGTGAGATCTTGTGTTCATGCGCAACCTACAGAATCACCACTTATAACTTAGAACAGAAAAATAAAAACAAATAAAAACTTGAAGTACTATAAAGTCTTATCGGAAATATTAAAGTAACTTCTAATCAGTCCCCGGAAACGGCGCCAAAAAGTTGATCGCTAATTTCTTAACAACAAAAACTGCAACTAACACAGGTAATTGTAGCAAGCAACAAGTAATCGAGTATCGTATCCTCAGGGACTGACACAACGAAACAACTCTAGCTATATCCTAAACAGACTATAACAGTAGACAGGCAACAGAAAGTAGGAAGGTTTGATTAACACTAAACTCAAATAGCAACAAATAAAATAGGATAAAAACTGAAATAATAAAATACTCTGACCCTAGGGAATGCACTATCGTTAATCAAACACATGTATTCAACCTATTGATTCAATTACCAATTTAATCCAATCCTGATGAAAGATCACTATATTATTCACAAGCTTCTCTAACGAACACCTATCAACGTAGATTAATTTACCCCTTTTCACATTCAACACTCCAAGGAATAAATTAACTCCAAATAGCACACAAAGAATAGCTTCCTATATCTTCACCTGTTGCATTCAAACTCAAGGCTAACACTATATCATGCATTCTTGAATCGGCTGAACAATTATCGCATTTAAGACTCAAACTGAACAGCTAGACATGTAAATTATTGATCAGGTAATTCACAAGAAAATAGGCACCAGGAATCATGAATTACAAATTGGAGGGCAAATCGATATCAACAAATTAAACACACATATTAGATCAACTTTGTACAAACCCTAGGTTCAGTTAAAAGAACTAGCCAGACATCGCAAAAGAAAACATAAACATAATTAAAAAGAACACAATTGAAAGAACCGAATTATATAAAACCAAATAAGAACAATTGTAGCGGCTTGAATCTTCAATCTTCATCCAAGCCTTGAAAACTGGAAAATAAATGTAAAGCTAAAGTTATAATGCTATAATATAATGTGTGGAACCCTAGATAGGTCAAAAGAAGACCTATTTAAAGTGTCAGAGTAAAATACGGTGTTTGGAACCCAGAAGAACTCTAAAAATCAAAAAAACTCGCAAACCCGCCCAATTCGGCTGTCAAACTCGGCGGTCGCCGAGTTGACCGCCGTTTTTGTGCTGAAAAATCATCAAATTCGGCGCCCGTCGAATTTAAAACTCGCAGTGCAAAACTGAAACAGAGATTTCGGCGGTCGGAACGGCGCCCGCCGTTTTGGTCGCCGAATTTCTTCCTCAAAAAACCCATTTTTCGGCGGTCAAAGTCGTTGACCGCCGAGTTTTGACGGCTGCGCGCGACGTTTTTGTTTCGACCATAACTTACTCGTCCGAACTCTAATTTGCAATTCGTTTACGCTCACAAACTCGTGTCGAGACGATCTACAACTTTTATTTCAGATAAGTTTTCGAAATTTGAACTCAATAATCCTGAAAGTTCCTTCAAAATTCGAGTAAGAATCATGTTTCACAAGATAAAGCAAATTAAACACAAAACAATCATCTAACACTCAATTTCCTATAAAATTATCATCATATGAATATTAAAAACTATGGAAACATGTGTTATCAACTAACCAAGATTGGGTTGCCTCCGAACAAGCGTTATTTTTAACGTCGTTAGCTCGACAGAACATCAAATCCATCACAGAGGCTGGTACAAACAGTGCATCAACCGACTGCTCCCTGCTCTATGCTTTCTATCCAAGTCTCCTCCTTTAAAATTCTGATCGCTTGGGTCCTGCCAAGAAAAAGAATCCGTATCAAATATATTCATAACATCAACACTTACCTTGCTCGGATCTTTAGCTTTCTTGGGCACTTCATCCTTGTGGATGCGGCATGGTTCATAGACAAAGAACATTTGGCTTTCCTCATGAACTCTCAACGTGAGCTCTCCTTTCTCCACATCAATCAAAGCTCTTCCCGTTGTAAGGAACGAGCACCCCAAAATCAGGGGAATTTTGTTGTCGTCCTCAATGTCTAAAACCACAAAATCGGCAGGGAGAATAAAATCCCTCACCTTCACGAGCACGTTCTCCGTAATTTCACGAGGGTAAGTGACCGACCTGTCTGCCATCTGCAGCCTCATAGATGTAGGCTTCAACTCTCCAATTGCCAGCTGCTGGAAAACAGATAACGGCATGAGATTGATGCTTGCCCCCAGGTCGCAAAGTGACCTCCCGAAATGCTGGCCTCCAATAATGCAAGAAAGTGTGAAACTGCCCGGATCTTTGACCTTCGTCGGCAGCTTCCTCTGCAGAATCGCGCTGCATTCTTCATTGAGCCTCACAGTCTCAAACTCTCCCAACTTCTTCTTTCGCGAGACTATGTCCTTGAGGAATTTGGCATATTGCGGCATTTCCAGTAACATCTCCACCAACGGAATGTTGATGTTCACCTTCTTAAAGATCTCTAAAAACTTAGAGAGCCGCTCTTTCATCTTCTCTTTCTGATAGCGCTGATGGAATGGTATAATCACAGTTGCTAGCGAAGTAGCTTTCTGCTTTTCATCTTTCTTTTTGCCAAAAACCTCAACAGTGACCTCCTCAGCTTTTTCCTCAATCGGTCGTGCACTCTCATACTCTGTCGTCTTTGCCCCTTCCTGTGTAGTCCCGCTTGGCAAATCGACGATCTTATAGTGACGCTGGGGAAACGACATCCACCCGGGAGGACGCAGATGAGGTGGAACTCGTCGGCTTTCCTCATAGCTTTGTTTTGTCTCATCCCCCATCTCACGAAATCCATGGCTGCTTTCAGAGGTGGCTGTACTCTTCAATCTAATGGCCATGCATTGCTCCTTTGGGTTCACCTTGGCGTTGTTTATGAAATTGCCCGATTGTTGGAGTTTGTTGACAGCGGTGGCTAGTTAACCCATTTGGGTCTCGAACATCTTCATTTGAGTCCCCAAAGCAGCAGTAGTGGACTTTAACTTCTCCATCCTTTCATCGGCCTTGGAGATGAACTTCATCATTAGCTTCTCCATTTTTGGCTTCTGCTCTTCATTAATGACTCCATTGGTAACAGAGAAGCCTGGTGGATGTTGAATTACGTTGTTCGGGTTTCCATATGCCAGATTCGGATGTGCGCGCCCTCCGTGATGAAACTGATGTCCACTATTATATCCGCTCTGTTGTCCATGTTGAAAATTCTCATAGTTTCTGCCATTGATGTAGTTGACGTCTTCTACGCCTGTCGGGATCTCTACAGCCGGCTCAGGATTGCCCAAAGTTAACGCTGCAATTCTCGAGTTCATCTCTGCCAGCTGAGTCGAAATCAATGCCATGGGATCTGAGCTGGATGCAGCAGCAACTTTCTTCAACTGCACTCTCTTGGATGGCCATTGGTAACTTGTAGCGGCCATACTTTCTATGATCTCCATTGCTTCCAAGCTCTCTTTCTTGAGCAGGGAACCTCTAGCTGCGGACTTGCGGTATCCATGAACATCCTCGTGCGCTCTCCACATGCATTGTAAAACATGACCACTAGAGTCCCTTCATCAAAGCCATGGGACGGGCACTTCCTCAATTTAACCCGGTACCGTTCCCATGTTTCTGCTAGTGATTCCCCTTCATACTGCTGAAATCGAACAATATCCATCTTCAGCTTCAACGCGAGACCAGGAGGATGAAACTTTCACAGAAATAAGTGCGCCACTTCCTCCCATGTAAGAGTGGGTCCCAATTGTAGAGTGTGGTACCATAACTTAGCCTTGTCCCTCGGTGAGAAAGGAAATAGACGAAGGCGAATGATGTCATCTGCTACGCCGTTCATCTTTATCGTACTGCACAACTCCAAAAACTACCTCAAGATCGTGTTGGGATCCTCTACGGCCTTACCTCCATATTGATTTTGTTGTACCATTGTAATCAGCCCAGTGCTCAGTTTAAAGTTATTTGTGTTGACTCTCAGTGGCTCTTGGTACTGATACAAAGGAGTAAACGCCTCGTCAATTGGGGCCTATTTTTGCTCACCAGTATTTTTCTGAGCATCCAACAACGCCTGCAGCTGTTCTCTCAATGCACGGACTTCTTTTGTTGTAGCCATCGTGTTCAGTGTGGCTTAAGTTTTCTTGTTGTTGTTAAGGCGAAGCGTAGCTTCAATCTCGGGATCAAAATCTTCAAGAGAAAGATTCTGAGATCGTGTGTTCATGCACTACCTAGAAAGCTCCAAACACAAGAATTAGAACCACGAGAAAAATAAAGAACAAAAAAATAAATAAACAGAAATAAAATTCAGATTAGTCTCAAACAATCCACAGATAGTACTGATAAATAAATCAGTCCCCGGCAACGGCGCCAAAAACTTGTTCGCTAATTTCTTTACACGCCGCAAGTGCACGGGTGCAATTGCGTATAGTGGCAAACAAGGTCGAATCCACAGAGACTGATTAAAACCAATTCATGTCCTAGACTATAATCTTCTATCTGGAAAATCGAAATTGAGAGTTTTTATTTTAAAGAACAAAATAAACAAACACAGGACATAAATAAATCAAGCTGAGAAATATGGAGAAACAGATATGAGCGGAAATTCCCACGGCAAAGGTTTCAACAGATTCTCATAACGAACAAGTTCAATTCAATCATAAAGATAATTCCTAAGGCAGTATCAAAACTAGTTTATACCCACTCTCATGGCATACAAACCGTTGATTACATGCAAGGCTACCGTCTTCGGATCACACTTCTAACATGCAACTCCTAAAAGTTCCTAGGATTAATGCCCTCACAAATATCAATTCCCTTTAGAATTAAAATAAATGTGTTCTATGTTCTTAGTTCAAGTAATAATCATCATCTCTCGATATCAAATAAAACCTATGATTATGCTAAATTGGTGGTCAATCAATAAAGCAAACGAGATATACAAGAACATAAAAAGGAATAAAAATCTCAATTGATTGAATCAAACAGTTAGGACATCAAATCATGTCTACTCTCTAAACCCTGGGAAAAGGGATTCTAGCCACACATAGACATATGAACTAGAATTAATATCTCAATAAAACAAATAAACATTCAACAAGAAAAATCGTAGTAAAATCGAGAATCTTCAATTCTTCCTCTGGATGTATTCTCCGTCTCTCTCAGCTCTCAGGAAAAGTAAAATATGATAAAAGGTCCAGAGAATAAGTTCTTGGGGAGTATTTTTATGCCCTAGGTCTTGTGGCTCTCAAAAATACCCAAAATCGCTAAAAAATAGGATTTTTGGGCAGAAATACGGCGACTCGCGCGGCCGCATGGCTGGCCCGCATGACGAAACAGAACTCTTGATAGCTTTGCGCAGTGATTTTGTTTTGGCTCGTTTTTCCTCGTTCGAACTCTGATTTATAATCCGTTTATGCTCACGAACTCCTATCGAGACGAACTACAACTTGTAGTTCATCCAATTCTTCCAAATTCTGCTTCATTATTTCTGAAAATTCGTTCAAACAACAAGGAAGTGACAAGTTCTTGACCATAAACCAATATAAGCTCAAATAAACCATCGAACACACAAAATCCTCATAACTAAACATCAAATATGACACACCAAAAGGTAAAAATTCATGTTTATCAAATAGGCATACCGTCATCTTCCTTCAGTTGCAATCGGCGCAGATGATCCGCCACTAAATTAGCAGCCCCCTTCTTATCTCTTATCTCAATGTTGAACTCTTGTAACAGCAAGATCCACCTGATAAGTCGAGATTTTGACTCCTTTTTGGCCATCAAATATTTCAAAGCAGCATGGTCCGTATAGACAATTGCTTTCGTTCCCAAAAGATAAGAACGAAACTTTTCTATGGCGAATACAACTGCCAAAAGTTCTTTCTCCGTAGTGGTATAATTGCACTGTGCTGGGTTCAAAGTCTTGGAGGCGTGGTAGATTACACAACTCTCTTTTCCTTTCTTCTGCCCCAGTATAACGGTATGTCCCATACCGGAGGTTGGATGATTGGAGCTGACAAAAGCTTGTTTCTCAAGATTGTGAATGCCTCCTTGCAATCATCATCAAACTGAAATGGTACATCTTGTTGCAAAAGTCTGGTCATGGGCTGGGCAATCTTGGCGAAATCTTTGATGAATCGCCGGTAGAACCCTGCATGACCAAGGAACGCCCGTGTCACGCCCCAATTCCCGAAGGAAGGCACGAATGCCGAAACGTGACTAGGGGTTGGATTTAAGAAGCGGGAAAGAAATGGGATAATAATAATAGTAATAATAATAATTATAATAATAATAATAATAATAATTGTAAATATTTAATAATAATATAATAATATATATGTTCATCTCTTTTTGTTAATATTCTTAAAGAATATTAATGTATAGTAATCGTTGTTAGATAATTAAACTAAGTATTATAACATACTCCCTCCGTCCGCCAAAATTATGTAAAATTGCTTGGGCACGGGATTTAATAAAATTGGTGATGATTTTGATGTAGTGGAGAAAGGGTCCCACCACTTTATGAGATGTGTGGTTGAGATTGAATTTTGAGTGGGTTTTTTGTAAATAAAGAGTGTTAGTAAGGATAAAATATTAAAGAGGATGGTGGGACCATTGCCATAAAAGGAAAGTGACATAATCTTGGCGGACGCCAAATATAGTAATTTTTACATAATCTTGGCGGACGGAGGGAGTATTTAATATTCAAGTCGGAAAGCTTGGCTCAGCACGCTGGTTGTTTAGAACCAGTCTACAAATACGTGTGGCTAAGCAGTCGGACATTTAATTACAATTTTAATAAAGGGGTAAATGATGGGGTAACCGAGTCTGGCTTGCCAAAAGGAGTTGACCGACCAGCTCACTCATGAAATTGGCATAGCACAACATGATCATGAGGGCTTTGGTCAAGCGTCCAAGAGGGGCCGACTACATGCACTCTCCATCGAGCGATAAATAAATTATTGCATAATAATAATATCATATATATAATCTTTAACTAGCATTTTACATACTCAAAATATATGACATATTTTTTAAATATAATAGCTAGCTATTTCAACATATTGCAGCCAACCCGCCACAGTTGCTTCCGTCTCCACCATCTTACTAACCTGAAAAGATTTGTGGGCTGAGTACTAGTGTATCCAGTGGGTCGTGCATTTTTGAAATAATCATCTTCATATGATAGTCCATGCACATACGTGAATTATAGAAGGTTTTAAAATAAAATATTTAACTTCTATAATCACAAAACATTTTCATTCATTGCGCGCGCCATACCGTAGCACCACTGTTACCCTTATCCTCTCATTCGTAGTCCCTGGGCGACCCCTGGGAAGTAATCATTCATTCATTCAATAACTAGATAGGACCCCGGGACGAACCCATGTCAGCTACACCATCTAGCCGGATTAAAGGCGAACCCAAAATCCTCATTTTGTCTATGAGGCTCGTGGGGATCAATCCACTACCTTAAGACCGTGCGCACAACTTTTAATAGGTGAGTTAGACCCATTAAAAGTCACAATTGTTAACATAAGAGCATTAAACAGTGGGAGAACGTGAAAATATTTCATGGACATACCACATTTCATCTAACAATATCAGAGCTTAATAACTCAAATATACTTTGGAAAATATAACCCACCTTTTATCTAGTATTGGTCGACACCTCTTGTCTTTTAATATTTCTGCTTTATGATTTGTGGTTTATTGCAACCATCCGACCACATATTTATATAGGTGATTTATAGCTATGCTGAGTCATTTATAGACGTATCCATAGGTTAGTAGGTTTGATTAGTATGTTTCTTAAATTCCTACACTTGTTTCGTAGCTTCGTAGGTTTGATTAGTCACTTTATCAATTTCTTACACTTGTTCTTACTTAATATAATATATATATTTATATATTTATATATATATACTTTGCATGATTTTAACATAGACTACGTAATAGTATTTTGTCCATGCATTTATATATATATATATATATATATATATATATATATATATATATATTTAACTCTTATATTTTCAATAACTAGTATACACTTTTTGTTTATATATATATATATATATATATATATATATATATATGATAGCTAATCATTTAACTTAATTACAAAGCTATATGGTACTATTATATATAATGTAAATATTTATTAACTAAAAGCTATTTAGTACAGCTATAGTATAGCTATATATGCGTATATAATATATATATATATATATATATACAATTAGCTTAAGATATATATATATATCTGTACGCTATATATTATATATTTATAAGCAATTTTTAAGAGAATATATTATTATATATCTATTATATATAAGTATATTTATTTCATAAATTTTAAATAAAATCCTTTAGGTAAGATATATGTTTAAATTTAGGAAAAATAAATAAATAAATAATATGACAATATAATGCAGTTGAGCTAATGCTGTGGATATGCTTAAAGAAATGTAAATGCAAATTTTAAATATAATAAATGAGTAACAACACATTTATTCTAAAATCTAATTTATTCTAGGCTTAAATAAATCCTAGATTTTTCAAATCTCACCAAATATCCTAGAGAATAATCTAATATTATCTTATGGAAAATCGGGGTGTTACATCTCTCCCTCCTTATAAAAATTTCGTCCTCGAAATTTGCATACCTTGGTTACTCAATTCAGGGTATTCAGCTAACATTTTTTTCTTCTAGTTCCCATGTAGCTTCTTCCTGGCCATGACGATTCCACAAAACCTTTACTATAGGTATTTCTTTATTCCTCAAGACTTGGACCTTGCGGCCAAGTATCTTTACTGGTTTTTTCTCATAGCTTAGGTCATAGTTTAGAACAACTTCATCATATCTTACGACATGCTTTGGATCGTAAACATACTTTCTTAGCATTGAGATGTGGAACACGTCATGCACATCTGGCAAATTCGGAGGTAATGCTAATCTATACGCGACATGGCCTATTCTTTCTAAGATCTCGAAAGGTCCTATAAATTTGGGTCTCAATTTTTCTCGTTTACCAAATCTCGTTACTCCTTTTGATGGAGAAATTTTCAAAAACACGTGGTCTCCAACATTAAACTGTAAATATGTTCGACGCCTATCAGCATATAATTTTTGTCTATCTTGAGCTTCTTTAATTCGTCTCTTGATAAGGTCAACTTGCTCAACCATTTGTCGAACCAGATCCGGCCGTAGAATTCTTCGTTCACCAACTTAATCCCAATAAAGAGGCGATCTACATTTTCTCCCGTACAATGCTTCAAAAGGTGCCATTCCGATCGTTGCCTGATAACTATTATTATAAGCGAATTTGACCAAAGGCAGAACATCTTCCCAATTTTCACCTTTATCTATAACGATCGTTCGCAACATATCTTCTAAAACTTGAATCGTCCTTTCAGATTGCCCGTCAGTTTGGGGATGAAATGTTGTGCTGAAATTTAGTTGCGTACCCATGGCTTCTTGCAGACTTTTCCAAAAACGTGAAGTAAATCTTGTATCACGATCTGATGTGATTGACACTGGTACTCCATGAAGACGTACAATTTCCTTAACATATAATTGAGCTAGACGTTCCAGCCCAAATGTAATCTTGATTGGAACAAAATGCGAGGATTTCGTCAAACGATCTACTATCACCCATATCGCAGTATTCCCCTTGATAGTTTTTGGTAATCCTGTCACGAAATCCATCGTGATATGCTCCCATTTCCACTCGGGTATAGGTAAGGGTTGCAACATACCTGATGGTCGTTGATGTATTACTTTTACTTGTTGACACGCTAAACATCGTTCAACGAATAAGGCGATGTCTTTCTTCATACCTTCCCACCAAAAGTTTCTTTTTAAATCTCTATACATCTTAGTGCTTCCTGGGTGGGCTGTGTAGGGCGTCTCATGAGCTTCACACCTTATATATGCAAAGATTCGATCTATCACTCTAACCCATTTTTCGGCGTCTAACGGATTGCCTAAGCCGTCAAAAGTTGGAGGGTGTTGTTTTCTAAACATGTTTTCGGTATCACGGATTGGGATGTGATTAACTAGTTCGTCACCCTCGGGATTTTCGTTGTTTCTAGCTCGAGTTCTAGTTGTCATCTGTCAAAAGAAGTAATAATAAGACTTTATAGTATTCAACATGTATTACATGAAGAAATTCATAGGTAATACACATACAGACTTTATATTTTACAATGCCTCCACTGAGGTCTTTGGAAGTACGGATACATGTTTAGATATATTACACAAATATAACCGATCTAGTGTCAAGGTGACGAAGTAAAATTGTCAATCCCTGACATCAAAACTTTGCTTTATCAATCTATCCCTGATTCTTCTTATTCTTCTTATTTTCCCCTCCATAGACTAAACCCAAACGCTTAACTTCATCATTATCGTTGTCGCTAGAGATTTCGAGTGGACGTTTCTGACTTCCTGGTGTTGTACTTGATGCAGTCTCCACAATCATTGACCAATCTTCCTCATCATCATTATCTTTCATCTTGATATCTTCTTCACGCGGTGCTTCAAAACGAAAATATTCAAAATCCGTACAAATCCTGCAACGTGGCTTCCTAGACTGAAACTTAGAAGAACCCGCTTCGTGGTCATGTGCCCTGATTGGATAATTAGGTTGTTGAATACATATTGGGGAAATTGGCATATATTTTCTTTCTTGGACCTGTTGCTCGCTACATTTCTTACGGGTCATTTGTTGATATATATTCATATCATCTACTTCTGGTGGCGGTGCACCAATAGTTACCCATTGTTTGAACAGAGTGGTTGCAAAAGTCGGGAAGTGAATGATTGGGTAGTACATTGAGTCATCTCCTCTAAGCCTCATGATTTCTTGCTCCACCCATGGCTTCCATGAAAGTGGTACTTGTGAACAAAACATATTTGCCACTTCCCAATCTGTAATCCAATATCTGACTGGTTGCCAAATAGTACAGAAATCGGCAAGCATCTGTCCTAGGGACTTGATTTGGTTTACCGTATATGTTTTGAAGTATTCCACATCACACTGTATAAGTTGGTTCATGTACCAAGCATTTTCGGATTCTACATCCCATAAGTCCATCTGTGATACAATAAATCTATAGAAAATATAATACTATATCAACTAGCATAATTAATTCATAAAGACCACTAGCTTATGTATAGTGGTACAACAAAACCTCTTCTTATAGTCTCGTGATCAATGCACACTCTTTATCATCATTCCTTTATAACTCCTTATTATCACTTTTAAAAATATAACATGTAAATAATCACAAACTTTCAACCATAATACATAGAAGAAATCAATCATCATTTTTAAATATATCTTTAATGCATAATAATTTTATGCCATTTGTGATTCATTCATCATGAGAAACTCAAATAAAACATGTCAAATATTTCCTGAAGAGGCATTTCTTGCGCGCTATTACAAATATGCAATTTAAACATATGCAACTTTAATTCATGTTGCATGTAAAAATAATGTACCTTGGTTGAGAGATAACTAGCTGGGGGTTGTTGCATTTACATACTTAATCATATAGTCTTATTCATTTATAGATTGATTCAAGTCAAAAATATTACTTTGATATGAAATTGGTACCAAACTGGGAGCGTAGATCCGACAGGATCTTGCTCTGATACCACTCTGTCACGCCCCAATTCCCGAAGGAAGGCACGAATGCCGAAACGTGAGCGGGAAAGAAAGGGGATAATAATAATAGTAATAATAATAATTATAATAATAATAATAATTGTAAATATTTAATAATAATATAATAATATATATGTTCATCTCTTTTTGTTAATATTCTTAAAGAATATTAATGTATAGTCATCGTTGTTAGATAATTAAACTAAGTATTATAACATATTTAATATTCAAGTCGGAAAGCTTGGCTCAGCACGCTGGTTGTTTAGAACCAGTCTACAAATACGTGTGGCTAAGCAGTCGGACATTTAATTACAATTTTAATAAAGGGGTAAATGATGGGGTAACCGAGTCTGGCTTGCCAAAAGGAGTTGACCGACCAGCTCACTCATGAAATTGGCACAGCACAACATGATCATGAGGGCTTTGGTCAAGCGTCCAAGAGGGGCCGACTACATGCACTCTCCATCGAGCGATAAATAAATTATTGCATAATAATAATATCATATGTATAATCTTTAACTAGCATTTTACATACTCAAAATATATGACATATTTTTTAAATATAATAGCTAGCTATTTCAACATATTGCCGCCAACCCGCCACAGCTGCTTCCGTCTCCACCATCTTACTAACCTGAAAAGATTTGTGGGCTAAGTACTAATGTACCCAGTGGGTCGTGCATTTTTGAAATAATCATCTTCATATGATAGTCCATGCACATACGTGAATTATAGAATGTTTTAAAATAAAACATTTAACTTCTATAATCACAAAACATTTTCATTCATTGCGCGTGCCATACCGTAGCACCACTGTTACCCTTATCCTCTCATTCGTAGTCCCTGGGCGACCCCTGGGAAGTAATCATTCATTCATTCATTAACTAGCTGGGACCCCAGGACGAACCCATGTCAGCTACACCATCTAGCCGGATTAAAGGCGAACCCAAAATCCTCATTTCGTCTATAAGGCTCGTGGGGATCAATCCACTACCTTAAGACCGTGCGCACAACTTTTAATAGGTGAGTTAGACCCATTAAAAGTCACAATTGTTAACATAAAAGCATTAAACAGTGGGAGAACGTGAAAACATTTCGTGGACATACCACATTTCATCTAACAATATCAGAGCTTAATAACTCAAATATACTTTGGAAAATATAACCCACCTTTTATCTAGTATTGGTCGACACCTCTTGTCTTTTAATATTTCTGCTTTATGATTTGTGGTTTATTGCAACCATCCGACCACATATTTATATAGGTGATTTATAGCTAAGTTGAGTCATTTATAGACGTATCCATAGGTTAGTAGGTTTGATTAGTATGTTTCTTAAATTCCTACACTTGTTTCGTAGCTTCGTAGGTTTGATTAGTCGCTTTATCAATTTCTTACACTTGTTCCTACTTAATATAATATATATATATATATATATATATATATATATATATATATATATATACTTTGCATGATTTGAACATAGACTACGTAATAGTATTTTGTCCATGCATTTATATATATATATATATATTTAACTCTTATATTTTCAATAACTAGTATACACTTTTTGTTTATATATATATATATATATATATATATATCTATATATATATATAATCATTTAACTTAATTACAAAGCTATATGGTACTATTATATATAATGTAAATATTTATTAACTAAAAGCTATTTAGTACAGCTATAGTATAGCTATATATACGTATATAATATATATATATATACAATTAGCTTAAGATATATATATCTATACGGTATATATTATATATTTATAAGCAATTTTTAAAAGAATATATTATTATATATCTATTATATATAAGTATATTTATTTCACAAATTCTAAATAAAATCCTTTGGGTAAAATATATGTTTAAATTTAGGAAAAATAAATAAATAAATAATATGACAATATAATGCAGTTGAGCTAATGTTGTGGAAATGCTTAAAGAAATGTAAATGCAAATTTTAAATATAATAAATGAGTAACAACACATTTATTCTAAAATCTAATTTATTCTAGGCTTAGATAAATCCTAGATTTTTCAAATCTCACCAAATATCCTAGAGAATAATCTAATATTATCTTATGGAAAATTGGGGTGTTACAGCCCGTATGTGCTTTACTGCTGTTGGGTAGGGCAGTTTGGCGATAGACTCAATTTTTGTCTTATCCACTTCGATTCTCCTCTCCGAGATCACGTGGCCCAGCACGATTCCTTCTTTTACCATAAAATGACACTTTTCATAGTTAAGAACTAGGCTTTTCTCTACACACCTCTTCAACACGAGCTCTAGATGATTGAGACAAGTGTCGAACGAGTCTCCATACACGGTGAAGTCATCCATGAAAACTTCAATACAATTTTCAAGCAAGTCGGAGAAGATGCTCATCATGCACCGTTGAAAAGTTCCTGGTGCATTGCATAATCCAAATGGCATTCTTCGATATGCAAATGTTCCAAATACACAAGTGAAAGTTGTTTTCTCTTGGTCTTCATGAGCCACAAAGATTTGCATGTAACTAGAATACCTATCTAGGAAACAGTAATAGGCATTACCAGCTAAACGCTCCAGCATCTGATCGATGAACGGTAATGGGAAGTGATCTTTGCGTGTGACCATATTTAGCTTCATGTAATCTATGCAAACCCTCCATCCAGTCTGCAGTCGGGTTGGAACCAGCTCGCCTTGGTCATTTTTGATGACCTGTATCCCTGACTTCTTCGGTACGACATGGATGGGGCTCACCCATTGGCTATCGGAGATGGGACAGATTATTCCCAATTCCAAAAACTTCAGGATCTCTTTTAGTACCACCTCCTTCATAACTGGGTTCATCTTTCTTTGTGAGTTTCGAATAGCTTTGGTTCCTTCTTCTAAATAGATATGGTGCGTGCACTCTGTTGGACTGATCCCCTTAATATCGGCCAAGGTCCAACTGATGGCTTCCCTGTTCTCCATTAAGACTCTGACCAAACGTTCTTCCTGAACAAGAGTTAGATCCGCACTGATTATGACTGGAAGCATCTCGTCAGGACCCAAATAAGCATATTGCAAGTGGTTGGGTAATTTCCTAAGTTCCAATACAGGTGCCTTTACTATTGAAGGTAAAAGCTTCTCGTTCTGCCCATACTGAGCCAATAACTCTGGTTTGCCTGCTTCTGTTCCTCCAACTGAATAGATCTCATAGATCATATCCATGATTCTCTGATCTACTTCCATTTCAGCTTCCAAAGTGCTTTCTCGGAGAGAATAAAGCTCTATGATGGCTTCTTTCATATCCTCATCCTCCATATGTCTACATCTCGATCGGTTAGGCCATACTGAATCACTTTCTCAGTCGTATCCCCTGAACCGAACTCGATTCCATGTTCTTGTACTAGCGGCTCAAACACATCGATCATGTCTAACCCAACCTAAAACACTTGCTAGATTGACTCGCAATTGTACGAGGTCGTCCTAGTGTAGTAAGCTAACCCAAGTCGTCTCACAAGGAAGGCTAAGCAGGGCTTTAATCGTGCTACTCACAGGATACGGGAAAGAAAACCTAAACACTCTAATCAAAAGTTGGGTCGGGCAACTCTCTAACCTTCTAGACATAAAATAACCAACAAGGAAGCAAGTAACTAATTAAAAGAAACTATGAAACTCATACTACCACAAATGAAAGATAATCAACCAACGAAAAGAAGCTAACGGGAAATATCTAAAACAATAAAAGTCTATTTCCTAGATGGCACTAATCTAACCTAATTGCAGAAAATAATTCAATGAATGAAATGCAACAATTGTAGACAATCAAGGCATGAACATGATCACAATTGCAAACTCATAAACTCGACTAATCAACTCAACAATCTTGAACGGAAGTGAAAACTTGTAAAAACAATTAACCAGAGAATAAATAATTGAAGAACATCAAGCAATTAGGACACACACATAAATCTCAAACATCACTAGTAATTTCATAACTAAACCAAGAACAATCCACAATTCAGGAAAATGTCAATCCAAGAGTGCTTACAATCATTCAAACGAGAATTCCAACGTTGCAATCCCAAAATAAATCACGCGATGAACAACGATCCGTGAATCAAAAGATGTTTCAATAAGTTTAAAGCTCTCAAAAACTAAAGAAAATAGGTGAAAATCGCCCTAGGAGGCTGCTGGAGTCGGAAATGATGGAGAAAACCCTAAAAATGGGTTTTATACTTGAAAATCGTAACTACCGGATTAACGCGGGCGGCAGCCGCCGCCTACCCCATTCGCATCATGCCACTAAATGAACGCAGGCAGCCGCCGTGAGGCGGCGATGGCCGGCTCGAGAAACTTCAAAAACATCTCCTTTTCTTCCCAAAATGCACGAGAACCTGATAATCTACAAGGACAACACCAGTGCACGAAAAACCAACGAGCAAGTATAAAATGATATCTAAAAAACCTAGAGCATGCTCGAAAATGCACCCAAAATATTCACAAAACGCGTCCAGAAATGAGGTAAACAATGTCCATGGTTTCCACTTCTTGCTTCATCTTCACAGTTTCATACATGTTGAACTCTTCCTGAACTCCATCGAACTCACATGTTAAAACTCCAGTCTTCATATCAATTTTGGTTCCAGCGGTCATCATGAACGGCCTTCCCAATAATATAGCATTCTCTCCAGCTTTAGGACCGGTATCCAGGACATAAAAGTCGGCGGGAAAGATCAAATCCCCCACTTTAATCAGTACGTCCTCTACTACACCTTCAGGATAGGCGTTGGATCTGTCGGCCAACTGTATGACCACACGGGTATTCCTTAATGCTCCGATGTTCAACCTTTTATAAACGGCCAGTGGCATCACATTTATGGAAGTTCCCAAGTCCATCATTACTTTATCCATGTTTGTTCCACCAATGTTGCATGGAATGGTGAACATTCCCGGATCCTTCCGCTTTGGGGGCAACTTTCGTTGGATCACAGCCGAAACACTTTCGCCCATCACATATCAGACTTCTTCCTCCATCTTTACCTTCCTTGAACAAAGGTCTTTCAAGATCTTGGCATACTTTGGAATTTGTCTGATGGCATCGAGTAATGGTATGCTCAGTTCCACTTTCTGGAACATCTTCATCATTTCACTTGCGTCTTTCTCTTTGGCCTTCTGTCTTAGGCATCCTGGGTAGGGTGCCTCGGTTAGATTGCTACCACCAGCTTGTTCTGTAGTTAGACCTGCACCGCCTTCCTTCACGTTTTCTTTGATTAATTCAACTTCAGCTAACAACTCTTTTGTATCTTCCTCTCCTTCCACGAACTCCGTTAGGATCACCTGAGCTTGTTCTCTGGGATTGATCCTCATGGCTGGGAGTTTACCGGCATTTTCCTCCAGTTTGGCTACTGCTTTCGCCAAGTGATTGATCTGATAAGAAGGTTGTTGCACTAGAAAATATAATTATTGATCCACAGAGTATCGAGTGTCATCGGCAGTGGGATCACATTTATCTACACAAGGTTGAAGATGAAGTATTTGCAAGGGTTGCAAAGGAGCAACTTAAAGAGCATGTCCCTTCAAGAATAAATGTGAAAATCCTTTAGTTTTTTATACTCTTGTTATTTGCTTTGCTCTTGTCTTTATTATGTTTATATAGTAGGTTTTGGTTTATATGAGTTTTTATTTTTATTTTCGAATGTTGGTGGTTGCTTTATATCTAGATTTTAAATATCTCTCTTCTTTTGTATGAGAAGATTTTTTTGAAACAAATGTTAACTTTTCTTATTTTTTCTTCCCTCTCTTGTTGGTTATAATTAATGTTTGAATCTTGTTTAGAATTCGACAAACAAAATATAAACCTGAATTCAAGGATTTCATTTTCACCTTTTGATTAATTTTGGTATTAAAATGCCCCTAAATTTTTACATTTCGACATTTTAATATTTTACTGCGAATATTAGAATTATCGTTTAGTTATAGAAAAGAGTATGTTAATTCTCTTTCATAATTAAAATTGTCACTTAACATGAGTGGTGAGCATGAAAATGTTAATTCTCTTTCATTAATTAAATTATTATACATTATTGGAAATCATATGAATAAATAGTTCTCCCTCCGTCCGCGATATTGTTTTCACATTTGTCATTTCGGTCCGTCCGCGATGTCGTTTCCACTTCCATTTATAGAAGTAGGGTCCACAAACTTCCACTCACTGCTAGTCTACTACTATTATCCACCATTTTTTTAAAAATTCACGCCGTCCACAATGTGGACACAATATCGCACATGGAGGGAGTATATCATAAGTATATATTAATAGTTTTCAATCAATCAAGTAATAGAACAAGTTGAAAAACCAAATTTCTCTCAGTTAATCATTCATTAATTCAATATTTTTTTTAAATTAATTTTTATTAAAAAGAGAAAGAGAAAAAACGAACCAAGAACCCTTGAGTGCACAAACAACAAACTAAGGGCCGAGCCTCATTAAAAGTAGCTCGGAAGGGAAAAAGAGTACTCGTCTAAACAAGGAGCTGTGTGGGAACGGAAGTGAGACAACTTCAGAGATTCCGGCCGAACCATCACCCCTAAGCAGCTCGGTTCCCGAACACATCAAAGCAAACCAACAAAGGAGAACAAGCAAAGAACAAGCAAAAACACAACCAACCAAAAAGGAACCAAAATGAAAACCAGAAATAGCACGACACCAGCCACAACTAGCGAAGCTAAAAGGAAAATCAGCAGACCAAGAAAAACCATGTAAACGGAATAAGTAGGAACCATCCCAACACCAACAGACAACCGAAACCCCAACGAAGCAACCGCACCTGTCGCGAGAAGCATCCAACCTATTCGAAACAAACACTAACACCTTAAAGCACCATTCTAACAAAGCTATGGGTAGAAAAATCACGAGCCACCGCATGTTTAATATCGTCAATCGCATAAGGCCACCATCCCTCTTGTCTATCATCATTGGCCATTATGTCCGCGGGGTGATTTCCTTCCCGAAAGATGTGAGTAACAATCAAAGAAAAACCATGAAGACGACGAAGAACCTGCTTCCAGGAAGCTAAGAAACGCCAGGGAACATTCGTGGAGCGATTCTCCAACAACCGCACCACATACATCGAATCGGACTCAACCCAAAGATGAAGCCAGCCACGATCATGAGCAATATTAATAGCAGTAATAACCGCGAGAAGCTCAGCTTCAAAAGCAAACCCACTACCACCCTTGATGTGAAAACAGCCACGGACATAAGCAAAATTATCCCTAAAGACTCCTCCCGCGGCAATACGACCAGGAGCCCCTTTAGCAGAGCCATCGGTGTTGACCTTAATCCAATGAGTCACCGGAGGCCACCAATAAACCTCCACCATGCGAGGGGGAGGAGCAGCTCGACTGCCAATTCCAAGACTTCTAACAATCACGTAGTCAGTCCAATTATTCTTGATGGTACCAAGCCGTGAAAAATTAGAATCCATCTCTTTAAAATAAGCTTTAACAAAAGTAAGAATCGACCGAGCCTCAAAACGGAGATCATCGAAAACAATCGCATTCCTACAGTCCCATATCTTCCACAGGATCGAAATAATGCCTCCTTTCCAAAAAGCCAAAATTTGGGGGCTGAAGCAAGCATTCCAAGCCAGCACTAAAAAAGTGTGAATATCCAAGCAACTTAACAGATCCGTTTTATGAAACCAGACCAGAAACGTTTCCCAAATGTAACTAATCCGAGGACAGCTCCACATGATATGCTCAATGGTTTCAGCATCCATATAACAAAAGGGACAACCATTAGGAGTGACCATACCTTGTCTAACGAGAGTATCCAAGGTTGGAAGACGCCCATGAAGAATCCTCCAGCATAAGATTGAACGACGAATCGGAATGTACGGTTCCCAAATCCATGTCCCCCATTTCACCATAGTGTAACGATGACAATTCTTGGAGAAGGCTAAAGCCGCCGAGACATCCCCCTTGAGCGAATGCTTCCAATATCTAGAATCTTTTTCCTCGCTCATAGGAATCAATAAAATATCAGCCACCACCTCAGGGAAATAATTCACAAACGAAGGCGAGAAATGCCACAGACCATCGTAGTAGTAATCTTTCACAGAGAAATGGAGAAAATCATGCATGTAGTGAGGAATTTTGAGCTTATCCACCAAAATGTAACCCAGCCAATCATCCTTCCAAAAATAAGTATTAGCACCATTATTGATGCAAGAGTAAGAATCAACCACCAAGGGATCAATCTCTTGTTTCACGCCGAGCCAAATAGTCGAATTAGCAATATTTTGCTTAGCATAGCTGAAGGTCGTGAGGTATCTGGACCTCATAATCCGATGAGCCCAATCATCACCTTTTATCATCTTCCATGCCAGCTTCATCAAAAAAGATTTATTCATTAAGGTAAAAGAACGAATGCCAAGACCACCTTCCTCTTTAGGAGCGCACACCCGTCTCCAACTAACAGAACAACGCGGTTGCTGATCAATGCTGCCCGTCCAAATGAAATTACGACATTTACGGTCAAGCGAATGCAATAACGATTTAGGCCATTTATAAACCATCATCGAATGCACAATCGAACTCTGAATCACAGACCTCACCAAACATAAACGGCCTGCGATAGACAGTTGAAGACCTTTCCACCTTGCAAACTTTTGGACAATTTTATCAAAGATCGGCATGAGATACGAGGCCCGCGGACGACCAACAAATATAGGAACTCCCAAATACGTCATCGGAAGATTCCCCACAGAGAAACCCATGACACGCTGAATAGCCCTTCTCCTATCCGTAGTCACGCCCCTAGCGAAGTAGAGATTCGATTTCTCCTGACTGCAAACCTGACCAGAAATCGAACCATAATAATTCAGAATTTCCTTGATCTTTCGAGCATTACGAACCGTAGCAGTGCTAAAAAGGATAATATCATCAGCATAAAATAAGTGTGTTGGAAAATTAGTGGCCCGACTGAAACCCATCGGACTAAGGTGTCTCGATTCCACACAACTGCTGATAAGGTGACTCAGGACGTCTTCCGCAATCCCAAATAAAATCGGCGACAACGGATCACCCTGCCTAACCCCACGAGAACAAGAGAAGTACCCCGAAAGCTGACCATTGTAAAGAATGGAGAGCCGGGCAGAGCTAAAAATGATCCAAATCCAATTGACGAACTTCTCATGATATCCATTCGCTCTCAAAACTTGCATAATGAACTCCCAGCGAATGGTGTCAAAAGCCTTACGAATGTCAATTTTGCAAGCCATATTCGAACCCCGATTCGTACGTTGCATCGAGTTGAATCCCTCAGAGCTGAGCATAATGCAATCATGGATGTTGCGACCACTAATGAAACCAAATTGGTTATTAGAGATATGAGTGGACGCAATCCTGCTAAGCCTTGACGCCAAGATTTTGGAAATGATTTTAAAGAAGAAGTTCGACAGAACGATGGGTCTCAAATCAGCAACAGTTGAAACATCCTTCTTCTTTGGGATAAGAATCATTGTACTGGAATTGCAACCAGTAGGTAAATAAGAAGACCGGAAAAAAGTTTGAACAGCACTGACGACATCCGTCTTAATAATTTCCCAGCAAGTCTGAAAGAAGGAACCAGAGAAACCATCAGGTCCAGGGGCACTATTAGCGTCCATTCCAAAGACCTCCGCCGCAATCTCACTCTCCGCAGGTATACTGACCAAAAAATTATTCTGAGCATCCGAAACCGCCAGATCAAAAAGCGCCTCAATCTCCAAAGGGTCAGCGCTCGGGCTTCCATCATCCATGAAAAGAGCCGAGAAGTGCCTGATGATATGTTGCTCAATAATACTCGGATCATAGACATCCACACCATCAATATTCAAGCGAGTAATCAAAGTATTCCTCCGTTTGAATTTTATCATTCTGTGAAAGAAAGTCGTATTTCTATCCCCATCTTGCAACCACGAGGCACGGCTTTTCTGTTGAAGAAGATTATTTTTTCTAGAAAGCGCAACATTAAGCTCAGCTTGCAAACGAATCTCCTCATCGAAGAGCTCATCAGTATATCCAGTTTCAGAAATCTGGTTCTGGGTGACCGCCAAATGATTCTGAAATAGACCAATCGAATTATCTACGTTGCCAAAAACATCTTTATTCCAGACCTTAATATCATAACGCAGCCTCTTGAGTTTCAACATAACACACAGAATAGGGCAGCTAGTGTTAACAGCAACCATCCACGAATTCTTCACCATATCTAAGAACGAAGGATGAAGGGTCCACATATTCAGAAATCTGAAGTGTCTTATGCCAGATGGAGTAACCTGACGGCACTGCAGAACTAACGGAGAATGATCAGAGGTGAGCCTCGGAAGCGCCGTGGTAACAATCGAATCGCATAAATCAGCAAAACCCTTGGGAAAAAAATGCTCTATCAAGGATAGATTCAACATGACGGGGAAAAAACCGACGTCCAGACCAGGTAAAGCGAATCCCTTCAGTTGGAGATTCAATGAATTGAGAATCATCAATGAAAGCGCAGAAGTCCAAGCATGAGCTTCTTGAAGGGGACCTAGAACTGATCCTCTCATTAGAGCCTTTGACTGCGTTAAAATCACCAATAAAGACAGTATTACCTGACGTGAAATGTAGAAGATCATGCCAAAGTTGACGGCGGAGGATCTGGTCATTGGCTCCGTGTATAATAGCTACACGGAAGTTGAAAGTTTGCCAAATACAATCAACGATCACAGATTGGTCAGAGGAAAAAACCATGGTTGCAATCACATCAGGATGAGCAAGAACCCAAATGTTCGAACTTTTAGATGCTCGACAATTTTGATGAATAGGCACCATATTTAAAGAATTCCAGTAGCTCTGCCTCACCTTACGAAACGCCTTCTTAGGTTCAATCAAACCCAAGATAACAGGAGAAAATGAGCTACAGTGCTCCTTAAGTAACCGCTTGGATTCGTCCGTCAAACCACGGACATTCCAGGCGATGATATTCATGAAGATTGATTGAAATGGGCGGAGGAGCCTCCGCATCTTTCCACCTCAGCCGACCAGCTTTCACGGGCGACATTCTCCATCGCCTGAATACAGTCTTTCTTGCTATTGTCAATAACAAAAGCTTCCGGATTATTGCCAGCATCTCCAGCTTTTCGAAGACGATGTTTAATACTCTCCTCTGCCTGTTTTGAGATTTGTTCCGCTGCACGATCTGCGAGCTGTTTTTTTGAAGGCCTACCGCGCCGCTTAGCTGCCATACCCGAAGTAATTGGCTCCTTAGCCAATGCCAGAATTTGTTCCAATCTCTGAGCCTTCATAGCATTCTCAAAAGCAACCGCATCAGTTGGTTGCTGTCGGGAATGAATTTCCTCACTTATAACATCCGCTTCAATTGTTTCCTCCTCTTCTGAACTTTCAGAAACATAAACTTCAAGCGGCCTATCGTACACCGATGTCTCCACAATGTTGGTGATAGCGTCCAACATATCCGGCCCTCTGATATCCTCATTATTCCTCAACTGAAATCTAACATTCTCACCACTGATTCTGTTCTTAGCATTTTCCTCCTGCTCCAACAGATGAGGCGAAGAGCCTCGATGCGAAGGCTGCGCAACCTTCTGAGGTGTAGATCTTGGTTCATTGTCCTCACCGGAACCTTGCTGCTGTACGCGCGCGGATTTATCAGTTATCTGCTCAGCCTCCAAGATTTGTAACCCAGTTTCTTCACCTCTCAGGTTTTCCAACACAGCAAAAGTGTTTCCAATCGTAGTCCCCGAGCACTGCTTATCTTTAACCGAATGTTGCTGAATCTGTTGATCGCCGACAGGTTGATTTCTATGCTCATGCAAGGCGGCTTCATGTTCGTTGTTCGTAGTCTGAATATGCTGAATTTCTTGCCATTGTTTTCCCCTTGGTTGTTGCGTGGCAATCTTGACGTGAGTAGTTGTCTCGTCAGTTTCCTTTTGAATAGCTGTGAAACATCTATCAGGAGAGTGTCCTGTTATTTTGCACCTGTTGCAGTAAAGTGGGAGCTTTTCATAAGTGAACTCAATATAAAAAGCGAAATCTCCTTCATCAAAAAGAAGAGTAGTAGGAAGAGGTTTAGACATATCTAACTCGACCAAGACCCTCGCAAACTGTCCAAAATCCTTCTTCACTGAAGCTGCATCGATTCTAATGGGATGCCCAATATATCTCGCAACTCCAGCCAGCACTTCCGCGTACCAATATTCTATCGGCAAATAGTGTATTCTCACCCACACATTAGCCAACGAAGAATGCTCCTTGAAGGGATCGAAATTCCTTGACCATTCCCTGAGTCGAAGATGACCATTAAAAAGTTCCCTAGTGTTTTTAACCTTGGCACAGGTTTTGTCCGCCTCACTTTTAAAAACCAAAGTGTAGTAGCCTTTTCCAAGGGGAATAAGTTGCCAAGAAGAAGCAATTCCCCATAAATCATTCAACTCCTTTTTTAACATCATTGCCGGCTTCGGTTTTTCACCTTTACGAAGCAAAAGTCTTCCTGTCAAAGCATATTGAAACTCCGAAACTTGTTTGATAAGAAGATCTTTGGGCATTTTGAAACAGAACTGATCACCCTCCTTCATGGGACATAGTGCATGAAAGTTATGAGCAGCTACGTCAGAGCGTCGTTGCCCCCTGTTAGAAGCCATCTCCGCATAGGATTTGTGGGCATCAATCTTCTCTCCCATATCAGTAACTTGTTGACGAACCGAATTCGTGGGAATAGTTGTCGAAGAGAAAGCCTCCGCCCCATTAGGGTTAGGATTGGGATTCCCTTGTGCTTGCGTAAGGGAAGTACCATCCGGAACCACAAGCGTACGTTGAGGTCCCTTTGAGCCATGAGAAAAGACCATCATTCCAGACTGTTCGTTGGCGTTGTTCAAAGCCAAATTCGGATTAGCAGAAGTAGCAGGCGAAACCAAACTAGGGTGTTTCCTTGGGGAAGAAACATGACGAGCATTCGGGTTAAAATTGTTAGAAACGAGTGGAAGGTTCAGGCCCCCTTTGCCCGACATGATTCAGCAAGAGAGGACGCCGGAATGCGAAAAAGAAACCACAAAGCTTTCACTGGCATTTCATCAAACACCTTATAGGCAAACACAAAAAAACCTAGAAATTGATTTCACCTACCAGAGTAGCATCGATCCAGGCGAGCAGCAGCTCCAGCGGCTTGTGGCAGCTGCACGTCGGCGTGGAGCTCAGGCGTCGAGCTCGAGCGCCGCTGCTGCTGGGACGACCGGACGAGCGAGCCCTGCTGCTTCTGGGACGAGCTGCTGCGTCTGGGAGTGGGTCTGCCGCCTGCTGGTGGGCAGCTGCGCCGGCGCCGGTACCGTGGGGACAAAGGTCTGGAAGCGGTGAGCTTCACCGACCGGTCGCGAGAGAGTCCGAACTCTGATGCGAGAACAAATTCAAAAAAAATTACTGTTCATGCTACAGTATTTCGCTGATCTTGCTGCTGATTTTCATCTTCCTATCTTCATTAATTCAATATTATACATTCATATTCAGCTTATATCGTGTTTTAATTTTTGCTTAGAGTTATGTTCCAATTTTTATGTAATTTGTTATTTACCATTAGTTTACGTAAATGAATCACACATTGAGGCGTAATCTTTCTAGTTAAATATTTTCTAGTCAATCTGTAAGAGTTCAGAAGGAAACTAGTGTTGTATCCCGTGCGATGCACGATAAGAGCATTATTTAAAAAAAAATATGTATAATAAAATGTTGATAAAATAATTACTAACAAAACTAATATCAAGAGAGAGAGAGAGAAAAATAATTGTATTAAATATTATATTATCAAACAATTAATTTTATTAAACTCTAATCGGGATCATATATAGCTGAGAATGTCCAAACAATTAAATATATAAAAAAAAAAAAAAACTAATATTTGATTGTTAATAAATTCGAGCCCGTCAATAATTTACAAATTTATTAATGGAACAAAGCCTATGTTCTATTCTAATTTTTGACAAATTCAAAGTATTTAAAACACATAACCGATGTCAAGTATATTGTTGAATATTTTGTTTAGTAAGTAATTACATGAATACCATTTCCCCCACAAACATAATATCTTACTTTATTGCATTTCGTAGAGAAGTTACTTTTCATTATCAAATCTGTAATATAATAACTATTTGAATTTTATGAAGTCAAAAATAACAATTCGACTAAGCCTAACAAATAATTAGGAGGCGTTTACTTTGAATGATTATACTTGATAGACAAAAATAGTAAGATTAATCCATTGTTTATTTTGTTGGATTGCAACTTTGGGATATCCCAAGACCCTTGATTATTTTTATCATTCAAGCTAGTTTTGCTTGATTCTTATCCCGTGAAAAGGGTGAGATTGAAGTTACCTCACTCTTAAGGATAAAAATACTCAATCATCCATCTTATCAATCATGCAAAGTAAACATCCCCTTATAGTATCAAATATAGCAGATGGGATCCTCTGTCCCAAAATATAGTGTGTACCACGTGTATTACTCTTCATTTCTTTATTTTATAAATTGTTTTTTATAAAAATAAAAATTATTATTATATTATAAACTATAATTAGTATTTATCATTAAAAAATTAAAATTTAAAAAATTATATACTCTAACTTTGAATTAATGAACCCAAATAATCTATTATTAATTCAAATAAAGATTAAAAAATAATTATAAACCCTAAATGGATGAATGAGCCCTTGTTAATTATCTTTATATTACTCCCTCCGTCCCGGCTTTTGGTATCCAGTTGAGAACGGCACGGGTTTTAATAAAGTGATTAATGTGTTGTGAGTGGAATAAAGGTCCCACATTTTATGTGAGGGTTAAAATAATTAAAGTGGAGTAAGGGCCCCACCTGCTTTTACTAAAAATAGAAATGGATACCAAAATGTGTGACGGCCAAAAAAGGAAAGCTGGATACTAAAAGCTGAGACGGAGGGAATATATAAAAGCATAATAACTCGAACAAAGCATTCTTCCTCCTGTTTTATCAAAAGCTCCTACAAAGCATTAAACAAACCATAAACGCACCAACTTCCAGAATATTTAGCTCAAATATAGCACAATCAAACCCTAAATTAAGAACAATTAGGCATAAATCAACCCCCCCCCCACACTTAGCCTTTTGCTTGTCCTCAAGCAAAATCAGTATGAATCTAAGGAAGAGAGCGTTTCACAATGATTATTTCCATCCAAACATTCAACAAGTCAATTCAAAATTTTCCATTTAACACATATCTCTCAGATCATGCAAGTAACTTAAAGTTTAAGAAACAACACAGCGGTAAAGCAAATAATTCGATCATACCCAATTCTCCGCTGGAAGTGAATTCCCTAATGTGATCGCCTTTACAATCATTATCTTCATTTTTCACACTTTGTGTGCTTAATCACTTAAATTTCGACAGTTGAGCCATAATTCGTGAAATAAAACCATTCGGATGTAATCCAAAGTCTTCTCATGTGGTTTCCCATGCTCATAGTTAAACTAGCGGAGCAGAGACTCAGAGCTGTCATGATTTTCAGAGCTGGCCAGATTTTCAGAGCTGGCAGAATTTTCAGCAATCAAACATTTCACAGATAAGGATACGATCGTAGGCAATCACAATGATAACACTCCCTCTAGCATCTACCGGACAAATCACGTTTTATTTACTTACAACCGTGTTGCAACAAAACTCATAATTCTTTGCACAATCAAGAGACATATATCTAGGGCTGGGAATCGGGTCGGGATCGGGTACCCTACCCGAAAAAATCGGGTACCCGACCCCGATTAAGCCAGAAAATCGTTACCCAACCCCGACCCCAAAAATTAATCGGGTACCTTAATACCCGACTCGGGTACCCGAGTCGGGTATTCGGGTATCCTAAATTACCCGGTCAAAATTACATTTTTCAGGTCAAATTGTGAAATCAGGTATTTCGGGTATTAGGGTACCCGAATTACCCGATTTTTGCTTAATCGAGTATTCGGGTACCCTAATACCCGATTTTATTTAAAAAAAACAAAAATGTAACCCCTATTTTCATGCTTTGCCCTATATAATCTTGTACATTTTCAATTCCCTGTTTTAACAAATAATATATAACATCAAATCAAAAATCAACAACCACAAATCTCAACTCTGAAGTCTAAAATTTTAAATGGAACGAACGTCTAGTACCCACGTCTAATACACAAAGTCACAAACAAATGTCAATGACAAAGTCTAGTACACAACTAGATCACAAAATGATGTCCATAGCTACGAGCCTACGACTACGATGCACGAGTTACACTTTGCTCTGTCTGACTCTGTGCCGCCCTCGAATCACCATGAGTATAGCTATGGAGCACTGTAAGAATTAAGAAATTGAAATTGAAGTAAAAATAAACCAAACAAAGTAATGTAATAAGTAATAATATGTAGAAGTGGAATAATTAGAATGAAATGTAATTACCCGATTCAAACTCCTGCTGTTGTTTTTCTTCTGAAACGCCTTCTTCATCTTTTTTATCAAAGTTGGTAGATCTTAACCAATCCTCAGCACAAATCAAGGCCTCAACCATTTTCGGCGCCAAAGAACTTCTATACGGATAGAACACGTCCACCCATACTAAATGCACACTCTGAAGCAACACTAGATATGGGGACAGCTAAGATATCTCTGGCCATCTCAGCAAGTATAGGATACCGTGGAGTATTGGTCGACCACCACATCAAAATATCAAACTGGTCGACGTCATTCTTACCCATTTTGTGTTTCTTCTCAGTGAGGTAGATGGTGAGCTCGTTTGCATCAAGATCATCACAATCTTCTTCACTCTCTTGCAATGACACAAGGCTAAGTGCACTACGACGTTCCGACCTCCTCTCTCTAACTCCTGAAGATGTAGAAGCACTTGCTTGTGGTCGAGATGTGGGTGCCACCTGATGATATGTCTTATAAAGCTCAAATAAGTCCTTCAATAAGCTTGTCACCTCACTCACCAAAACAGCAGCACGTTCTTGACCATACACCGACTTGAAGCATTTCTCAACATGCTTCAACTTTTGCCTAGGGTCCAACACAGCAGCAATATAAAGAAGCCTGTTCATATTAGGATTTGATTCGACATCCTCCAACCAATATTTTCCAATCTTCGCCCTCATCTTGGTAGCCATCGAAGAAACCTCAAGATCTTCAGTCACCTGCAACTCAGCAATAAGATCAAATATATCACACATCTCAACAAAGTAGAGGTGTGAAGTGGCATATGAAGTCCCGGATGCAAGAAGAGTGAGGTCGTAGAATTTCTTGAGGTATTCTATGATCTTCCTAACATTCACCCCATCGTTTGTTGTTGCATTGTCTAGTGTGCAACAAAGTAATCTCTGCAAGCCCCAATCCTTCATCGACGTCACAATAGCCTCACCAATATCAACGGCTTTGTGACTAACGATCTTGACAAATGTAATGATCTTCTTATGTAATCTCCAATCCTTACCAATGAAGTGGGCAGTAACATACATAAAATTGGTGTTGTTTAATGAAGTCCAGCTATCTGTGGTCAATGAGACCCTACCCATGCCCTTCTTGGTAAAGAAAGTCTTCAACCTATCTTTCCGCTCCAAGAAGATCTTCACACAGTCAGCTCTGATCGTTTGCCTTGTAGGAATTTGGAACATTGGGCAAGCAGCAACAACAAATTTTTGGAAGCCCTCCTTTTCCACATGTGTGAATGGGAGCTCATCAAGGATAATCATCTCAGCCAAAGTGAGTCGAACAAACTTCTGATCAAATTTCCAAGCTGACAATGAGCTAGTTCCATCCGTGCTGGCAGGTGTGAAATGCAATACAATTTGACCTTCCGTTGTATTTTTATGCTTTCTAGAGCACGAAATAGTGTGGTTCTTGAGGCCATTCGTCCCATTACGGTATGAATCGGCGCAAATTATAACTCCACATGTCTTGCACTTCCCCTTGCGCGTCTTCTCCGGAGGATCACCTTCTTCAACCCACATAAGTGTGAAAGCTTTCCAATGATCTGAGCGTGCACTTCCTTTCATTTTCTTTGATACACCACTTTGACATCCGGTTTCTATTGTTGCTTCCCCGTCTTCACCGATAGGAATATCCTCTAACCCATCATCATCCATATCATCATTCATATCAATAGCGTCTTCCTCAACACAATTACTATTGTGAGAATATGCCATAACAATGTAGCAAACTACAAAATAAGTAAACACACTCATTTAGTCATTTAGACACTGAATTCATAAATAAAATTGTCATAATAGCTCAAACTAATTTAGAAACAATCAATCAAGCCAACTGAAATCAATCAAACCAATAATAGATATGATGAAATCAATCAAACCAATCAATACCAAATGAAATCTAAAGCCAACTGTACCAAATACCAATCAAACCAAGCAAAGCATATCCAATCTAAAGCCAACTGTACCAAATATGAAATACCAATCAAACCAAGCAAAGCATATCTAAAGCAATCAATAAAAAAAAATTCAATCTGTATCAAACTATCAATAAAGAAGATATAGTGCACAAATGAAATCACCAATCTGTATCAATACAACCCCAATATCGAAAGGAACCAATCAAACATTCAAACTAATCTAAATTCTGAACTGAACCTAAGTAAATATAGATATAGTGCACAAATCTACACATAACACATTGAGTCATTTAAAAAAAAGGAAGAAGAAGAAGATTCAGAAGAAGAATAAGAATCGTACCTGGGGAGTGGGGACGGCTGGCGGTGTCTGCTGGGAGCTCGGAGGCGGCGCGGCTGCTGGGACGATGGAGGCAACTGCGTGGCTGGGTCGACGACTCGCGACGGCGGCAGCTGCGTGGCTGGGAGGCGGGCGGGACTCGGACCTGGCTAGGGACGACTCGCGAGAGGCCGCTGCTGGGTCGTGGCAGCCGACAGGTCGCGGGTGGGACGACGGAGGCCGGCGCCGGTGCGCCGCGCGAGGAGGCTGGGGGATTAGGGCGGCCGGGAGTTCAGCAGGGCGTTTGGAACTTGGAAGTTTCAAGTTTAGAACAGAGGGAGGCGGGCAGCAGGGAACAAACTAGGGTTAGAAGTGTTTTCAAATTGATTAAATTAATTAAATAATTTAATATATATTTAATAAAAAAAACCGGGTAATTAGGGTATACCCGATACCCGATTTTTCCCCACCCTAAATACCCGATCCCGAACCCGAACCCTAATTTATCGGGTATAGGGTACCCGATACCCGATTTTTTCGGGTCGGGTAATAGGGTACCCTATACCCGAACCCTATCTTCCCAGCCCTACATATATCAAAAGCAAAACCAGAATAACCACCATTCAATCACAAACCCGAAATTCTCATCAAAAACCATCTCTTCCACACATTCATAACAATTAGCAAGCATCCAAGAACAAGCTAAGAACAGAGAGACCAATCGCCCAAATGAAAGCATGCACGCATCGAAACAAGTCACCCCCCACCACACACTTAAAGTATGCCATGTCCACAAGGCAAAAGATAGAGTTAGAAAAACGTCCCTGAATATCGGCACTGAAAAGCAGAAGCACTGTGGAGAGGCGGCGAAAATTAGGATTTGCGGTAGAGTGTAAATGTCAGCGCTGGCGGCTCTCTTCAGCGCTGGCGGCAGCGTCAGAGTGGAAGTTCAGAGCTGGGATTTCAGAGGGGAAATTCAGTGCTGGGAAAGGACTCTTCTGCCTAATAAAAACAAGAACACTCCAAAAAGATTAAACCAACACCAAAGGCATCAAAACAAGAAACACAAAAGAAAGCAAAGAAACACAGAACAAAAAGAAACGAAAAGCAAACTAAGAAAAACAACATGGGTTACCTCCCATGCAACGCTAGTTTTAAAGTCGTCAGCCCGACTTAAAGAAACCCTTAACCAAAGTCACTATGAAGCGTCAGCTGCATTAATCCCTGTGAAAACACGTCCTTCTCTATTTCAGCTGCGGGTCCTCTTAATGAGCAAACAGCGCTCATCACATTCAACATTATCTCAACCCATGGGCCAGATCGCAAGCTTCCTTCTTTCTTCTCCTCCAAGAGCAGTACACCCTGCAATCCTTGTACGACACCATCATTGCATTCCAGCACGTCAGCCCATTCTTCCGTAACGGCTGTGTCCTCTTTCAAGTTAGTCGATAATTCTTGCACTGCATGAACATCGAGTTGCAGCTTGTCCAAAAATTCGTCTTCAATGGCCTCCTCATCTAGCAGGTTATCAAGAAACTCCTACATTATTTCATCTTCTTCCGAGCAGGTGCTCATCGAATTATCCTCAGCATAATTTTGGCAAGTGCTCACCAAAGCTAGCGGACTGGTCAGAGCTGGCGGGCTGGTCAGAGCTGGCGGGCTGTTAGCGCTGAATATTTCCACTTCTTCCTGCATATAATTATCAACCTCCTGCAGATTGTCAAGAAATTCCTGCACAATACATTCCTCTTCCGCAGGGTCAAATATCTCCACGTAAGAACAATCATGCAATAAAGAAGTAGAAATAGCAGGCTTCTTATCAAAAATAGAGAACGTTACCGATCTACCTGACCCGGCCATACTCAAAGTTCCAGATCCCACATCAATGCGAGTCTGGGTAGTAGCTATAAAAGGCCGGCCAAGCAGAACAAGATGGTCGTTCTTTCCTCTAATGCCTTTTCCTGCATCGAGCACCACAAAATATGTCTGCACCTTGATTCCTCTTACCGTTACTTCGACATCCTCCAAGAGTCCACGTGGCTGCTAATAGAACCGTCAGCTAGCTGAAGTCTCATCTAAGTGCACTTCAGCTCATCATCCTTCCTGCCCAACCTTTGAAAAATATCAAACGGCATCAAATTGACTGCCGCACCCAAGTCTAACATTCCCGAGACCTCTCCAGCTCTACCCAAACCAATACCAAAAATGAAGCTGTCTGGATCTCCTTGCTTCGGTAGTGGTTGGGTTGGATCAACAATCGCTGGTGGCAGAGGTGGGCTGGGACGTTGGATAGCTTTCGATGGTCGATATGGCGTAGTGGACTTGTGAAGTTTCAGCTCTGGCGCTCTTCTCAGCTCTGATACCCTGGTCTTCTCTAGCGCCCTTGTCTGCTCTGGTTCCCTTATCTGCTCTACCAACCTTGTCTGCTCTGGTATCCTTGGACCTTGACAATGCTGGCGGTGTTGTCTGCTCTGGCAGAGCAGTAATAGCTAGAGCCTGATGAGCCTGCAAAGGCTGACCATGAAGTTTCCCGGGCTGCTGCTGCTGCAGCTGGTTCAGAGTTCCCGACAGCTGCCCCACCGTAGTCTCAAGGCGTTTGATCGTAGCTGATTGAGACTCCATGTTTTGCTTGATCATCTCCATAAACGATTGCATCGTCTCCTCTAAGAACGACTTCTGAGGCTGAACCTGCTTTTGATACTGTGGAGCATTCTGAAATTGTTGAGCAGGTTGAAAATTCCCTTACTGCTGATACCTAGGTGGATATTGTAGGGGCTGCGGTGTATAAGGAGGCTGTTGACCTCTCCATCCGCTATTGAAGTTTTGTTGGCCTTGATTATAAGTTTGCCCAAATTGCGGTCTGCTCTGAAATCATTGCGCTACATAAACTTCAGTTGCACCCTCTGGAGTAAAATCGCCCATTCTGTTGCATTCACTAATTCCATGGCTAAAATCACCACAGATTCCACAAGGCTATACGCTCTGCACCGGGACAGGAAGAGTTTCCATCTTGCTCATCTTGAGCTGTTGAACTTCTCTCATAAGTGTAGCCAACTGTTTCTACAGATCATCGGTCTGTGATACAGCACTGGCCTCAACCTTCTTTCCACGGACTGATTTCTGCTGGGAACTCTCAGCTAAGGTTTTGAATATTTCTTTTAGCTCGTCTGCAGTGTTCCTAGCTATGTTCCCTCCTGCGGTGCTGTCCACCATGAATTGGGCAGTCTGCACAAGTCCGTCATAGAAAAATTGCATCAACATTACAGAAGTTAGTTGATGCTGCGGGCATTGGCGGAGGAGCTCTTGAAATCTCTCCCAAGCCTCATGAAAGGGCTCGTCCGTTCCTTGGATGAAATTCATTATTTGAGCTCTAATCTCTTGTGTCTTGTGATTCAGGTAATATTTCAACATGAATTTCTCACAAGTTTCTCCCCAAGTGGTGATGGAGTTAGGCGGCAGAGATAGCAGTCACGTCCTCGCCCGATCTTTAAGTGCATAAGGGAAACACTTAAGCTTTAACTGATCCTCCGTGAGATTTAGTAGTGGGATGGTTTGCACTTGAGTGCAAAAATCGCGAATGAATTGCAGAGCGTCCTCGGCATCTCGTAGAATAGAGGTAGCAAACTTGAATCATTCGGCTTCAAGTTGTAGTTTCTGACGGCGGTAGGGAGCACAATAGCCGAGGTGTTAGTGTCACCTATGACGGGCCGGGTGAAGTCTCCCATGTATTGTGGATTATTCTGCGCCATCTCTTCTTTTTTCTCCTTTAAGGTCTGCTCTGAACGGTCAGAGTCAGATTCTGCTTCTTCCTTCCTTTCTATGGTCTGCTCTGTATAGTCAGAGTCAGAGTCAGAGCCAGAACCAAAGTAGAACTCGTCTGCTCTGTCGGCACCTTTCCGTCAGAACCAGAGTAGAGAACGCCTGCTCTGTCACGATCCCTTCCTTCAGAGTTAGACTCAGATCCTTCCTCTCGATCATTCGGAAACAAATCCTTAATGTTCTGTCTAAGCACACCACTGGTCCGATTAATGTTATCGACGTAGGGCGTCAATTCCTGATTTAAGCTTCGGCGACCCTGCATACACAACACTTAATACATGGTCACGGATCAAACGCACCGGCGGGAAAAAGTAACGAAAACAAGAAAAAGTAAATAAATAAAGGAAGTAAAAATAGAAAGAAAAGTGACACAATTAAAACGCCTAAAACCATCCCCAGCAACGGCGCCAAAATTTTGACTCAACCTAAAACACCTCTAGATTGACTTGCAATAGGACAAGGATACTCTAGCAATGGTAAGTTGACCCAAAGTCATCTCTCAAGGAAGATCTTAAAGGGCCTCTAATTGTATCACAAGAAAGCGGTAAAAAAGGATTGAAAACTATAAAATTAAACTAAAGCTTGTAAATAAAAACTTAACTAGAAATTAAACTTAAGAATTATCTAGGCGAAACTTAAATACTTAAGCATAAATAAATTACTAACCCTAGGCAAAATTAAACAGTAAAGTAAAGTTTGATTATTCTAATTTAACTAAAGCTTGTAAATAAAAACTTAACTTAAAATTAACTAGGCAGAAAAGAACAAAGCATAAATACGAAACAGAAATAAACTATTAAACCTAGGCAAAATTAAAAGCATAAAGTAATGGCGAGTTGAATTTAAACGCTACTATGCTACGAATTTAAATAACTTTAATTAAAATTTCTAATCTAACTAGACATAAACGAAATTGCATAATTGAAAGCAAAGCATAATTCAAGTAGAAACTAGTAAATAAACGTAATTAATAAATACCGAAATCGTCTCGAGAAGCAAATATGTAACTTGATTACAACTCTAAACGAACAACTAACTAAAACTGAATTGAAAACTAACTTAAAACTCGAAACTAAAGAACCATGAAAAACGAGAATTAAACTAAAGATTGTTTTGATTGCCTAACATCAAAGCTACTCTTGTTCTGAAGGCTAAAGATTATTTCTCATGAAGAACATTAAGCCTTATATATAGACTACCGATCAACCTTAAAAACCCTCAAAACGGCCCATCAAAATTGGGCTTAAAAGATAAGCATCAAGGCAGCGTGCACACACAGGGGATTGCACTGGATAACTTGCTCGGCAAGTTTTGGCAGTTCTGGCAAAGTCATGGCAGCTCTAGCGAGTTATGGCAGATGACTCAACCTAGAACACCTCTAGTTTGACTTGCAATAGAACAAGGACATCCTAGTGATGGTAAGTTGACCCAGTGTCATCTCTCAAGGAAGATTTTTAAGGGCTTTTAATTATGTCACGAAAAAGCAGTAAACTTAAGATTATTTAACTAAAACATGGAAAGTAAATTAACGTGAATTTAACTTAACTAGGCAAAAAGGAATTATTAACTAATGCTTGTAATTTAAACTTAACTAAAAACTTAATCTTAAAATTATCTAGGCGTGAAACTATTAAACCCTAGGCAAGAATTAAATGAACTTAAGTAAAGAATTAACTAGACAAATTGAATTTAAATAACTTTAATTAAAACTTCTAATCTAATCTAACTAGGCAGAAACCAAAGTGCATAATTTAAAGAACGCATCATAAAAACGCAGAAGTAAATTTGCAGAATTTAAAGAAAGCATAAGTAAAAGCAAATAAATAAACTTGATTAAAGAAATACCGTAAATTCGTCTCGAGAAGTAATCTGTCACGTAATCACAACTCTAAACGAAAACTAATCTAAAACATGAATTGAAAGAACATAAATCAAAACTAACTAAGAAAGCAATAAAAACCTAACTTTGGCTAACTAAGCGTGAACTCAAAATTAGGGCAAAAGACGTTCGTTCTTTGATGCAAAACAAAGCCCTTATTTATAGACTTCTCCTCAAAGTTGCCATCCAAAGCTGGACTCCTAAAGGTAATAGAATCATGTATGATAAGGTAACTCCAGCTGGCGTGTTCTTCAAGAAATCTCCTCCTAGCGAGAATTAACAATTCTGCACGTTCAGCTCTGAAAAGGGCAGTGCAGAGCTGAAAGTCAGCTCTGGCGTCAGGGCAGAGCTGGAAGTCAGCTCTGGAAATTTAGCTCTGGCGAAAGTAACACTGCACTGGAAGGCGAACTCTGGTGCATCAGCTCGGGAAAGGTAGTCAGAGCTGAAAAGTCAGCTCTGGCGAGATGGGCAGAGCTCGCAGCTCAGTTCTGCCGAGATGGGCAGAGCTGGAAAGTCAGCTCTGGCGAGAAGGGCAGAGCTCGCAGCTCAGTTCTGGCGAGATGGGCAGAGCTCGCAGCTCAGCTCTGACGAGATGGGCAGAGCTCGCAGCTCAGCTCTGGCGTGATGGGCAGAGCTCGCAGCTCAGCTCTGGCGTGATGTGCAGAGCTCGCAGCTCAGCTCTGGCGCGATGGACAGAGCTCGCAGCTCAGCTCTGGCGACAGAGCTATGCTCTGCTACAGTGTGCTCTCGCAGCTCAGCTTTGCAGTACAGTGCTGGGCTCGCAGCTCAGCTTTGTGGTACGGTGCTGGGCTCGCAGCTCAGCTCTGCGGTACGGTGCTGGGCTCGCAGCTCAGCTCTGCATTACAGTGCTGGGCTCGCAGCTCAGCTCTGCATTACAATGTTGGGCTCGCAGCTCAGCTCTGCACACCAGAACAGCAAAAAAAACGCCAAATTCATCCAAATTCTCCAAAATTGCACTCTTCCCTCCATAAAACCTAAATCTCCTGCAAAGCATAAAATAAACCATAAAACGCACCAATTTCTAGAAGATTTAAGTCAATACATGCTCATGCAAACCCTTAAAAAATAGAACAATTAAGCATAAATCAACCCCCCACACTTAGCCTTTTGCTTGTCCTCAAGCAAAATCAATATGAATCCTAGGAAGAATTGGGTTTCAACGATGCTTATTTCCATCCAAACATTCTCAAAGTCAATTCAAAATTTTACCAACAACACACATCTCTCGATCATGCAAGTAACTCAAAGTTTAAGAAGCAACAAAACAGTAATGTAAGCAATTCAATCAGACCCAATTCTCCGCTAGAAGTGAATTCCCTAATGTGATCGCCTTTATAATCGATATCACCAATTTCACACTTTGTGTGCTTAAAATTTCGACAGTTGAGCCATAGTTCGTGAAATAAAAACCATTTGAATATAATCCAAAGTCTTTTCACATGGTTTCCCATGCTCATAGTTAGACTAGAGGAGCAGAGACTCAGAGCTGTCACGTTTCAGAACAGGCCAGATGTTTCAGAGCTGGCAAAATTAGAGCTGATTTTCAGCGTTTTTCACAGATAAGATACGATCGTAGGCAATCACAATGACAACACTCCTTCTAGCATCTACCAGACAAATCACGTTTTACTTACTTACAATCGTGTTGCAACAAAACTCATAATTCTTTGCACAATCAAGAAACACATATTAAAAGTAAAACAAGAATAACCACCATTCATTCACAAACCCGAAATTCACATCGAAAATCATGTTCTCTTCCACAAATTCATAAAAATTAGCAAGTATCAAAGAAAAAAACTAAGCATAGAAAGATTGATCTCGCCCAATTTTTGAAAATAAAAGCAACAAAACACCCCCCACACTTAAAGCATGCCATGTCCTCAGGGCGGAAAAGAAAAATGAAGAGTGTAGAAAACGTCCCTGATTATCGGCATTGGAAAGCTGAACCATCGTGAGAGGCGGCGAAAAGTGAGGTTTGCGGTCTTGGGCAGCGTAGAGACGGCAGCGCTGCACTTGGCAGGGCAGCCTGGGCAGGGTTGGCAGCGCTGAAACTGGGCAGCGCAGGATTTGGGCAGCGCTGAATAGAAAACATGAACACCAAGCATCAAAGCACCCGCAAAGCAACCAAAGACTAGGAACGAAACAAAAACGGAAAAAAAAAAAAAAAAAAAAAAAAAACAAGACAAACAAAAACAAAAACTAAACCAACGGTGGGTTGCCTCCCACCAAGCGCTAGTTTTAGAGTCGCCAGCCCGACGTAGAGGATCCCTTAACCAAAATCGCTATGAAACATCAGCTGAATTAGTCCTCGTGAAAGCACATCATCCTCCAGTTCAGCTGCGGGTCCTCTTAATGAGCAAGCATAGCTCATTGCGTTCATCATTCTCTCGAACCAAGAGCTATGTCGAGATCTCTCCTTTTTCTTCTCTTCCAAAGGTGGTGCACTCTACACTCTTAGCACGGCATCATCCTTGCATGGCAGCACATCAGCCCGTTCTTCCTCAACGGTTGCATCCTCTTTCACGGTTGTTGGCACCTCATGAACGGCATTAACGTCGAGTGGAAGCTTGGCCAAAAACTGATCTTCAATGGCCTCCTCATCGTGCAAATTATCAAGAAAAATTTGTATAATTTTGTCCTCTTCCGGGCTAGTGCTCTCCAGCACTGGCGAACTGGTCAGGGCTGGTGGACTAGTCAGGGCTGGCTGAATGGGCAGAGCTGGGCTCGTCAGGTCTGAGCTCTGTAGGGCTGGACTGGGCAGCGCTAAACTTGGCATGACTGGACTAAGCAGCGCTGGACTGGGCAGCGCTGAACTGGACAGCGCTGCACTTGGCAGAGCTGGTGTGGTGGTTAGAGCTGGAATGCTAGGCAGAGCTGGTAGACAATTGTCAGCGCTGAAAATTTCCACTTCTTCCGCATGGTCAGAAATCTCAATAAAAGAACAAATATGCATTAAAGAAGTAGAAATAACAGGCTTCTTATCGAAGACAGAGAACGTTACCGATCTACCTGACCCGGCCATGCTCAAAGTTCCAGAACTCACATTAATGCGAGTCTGGGTAGTAGCCATAAAAGGTCGGCCAAGCAGCACAAGATGGTCGTTCTCTCCTGCAATGCATTTCCCTTCATCGAGCACCACAAAATCTGCCAATACCTTGATCCCTCTCACCGTTACTTCTACCTCCTCCAAGAGTCCATGTGGGCGGGTTATAGCTCCGTCAGCTAGCTGGAGTTTCATATTTGTGCATTTTAGCTCATCCTCCTTCCTGCCCAATTTCTGAAATATAGCAAACGGCATCAAATTGACTGCCGCACCCAAGTCTAACATACCCGAGAACTCTCCAGCTCTTCCTAAACCAATACCAAGAATGAAACTTCCTGGATCTCCTTGCTTCGGTAGTGGTTTGGTTGGATCTACAATCATTGGTAGCAGAGGTGGGCTGGGACGTTGGACAGCTTTCGGTGGTCGATATGGCGTAGTGGACTTGTGGAGTTTCAGCTCTGGCCGCCTGATCAACTCTAGCCGTCGGGTCTGCTCTGGCTGCCTTCTTGACAGCGCTGGAATTGGCAGCGCTGGACTTTGCAGGGCTGGAGGTTGCATAGCTAGAATTGGCAGGGCTGAATTCTGCAGAGCTGGATTTTGCATAGCTGGATTTTGCATAGCTGGAGTATGCAAAGTTGGATTCGGCAAAGCTGAATTCTGCAGCGCTGGATGTTGCAGGGCTGGATGTGGCAGGACTGGATTCGGCAGGGCTGGATTTCTCATCTGCTCTGCTACCTTCATCTTCTCTGGTACCCCTGATCAGCTCTGGCATCCTGGACAGCGCTGGCGGTGTATTCTGCTCTGGCAGCGCAGTAATGGCCAGAGCCTGATGTAGCTGGTTCAGAGTGCCTGACTGTTGCCCCAGGGTGGTCTCAAGTCTTTTTATGGTTGCGGACTGAGATTCCAAATTCTCCTTGGTCATCTCCATGTTTTGCTTGGTCATCTCCATAAACGACTGCATAGTATCTTCTAAGGCTGACTTCTGTTGTGGAGGATTCTGAAATTGTTGAGCAGGTTGAAAATTTCCTTGCTGCTGACCTCTCCATCCGCCATTGAAGTTCTGCTTGCCTTGATTATAATTTATGCTCTGCGCAGGGACAGGTGCAGCTTCCGTTTGGCTCAACTTGAGCTGCTGTACTTCGCGCATAATTGAGGCCAATTGTTTCTGCATCTCAAACTGGTGCGTTACAGCGCTGGCCTCAACTCTCTTCCCACGGACTGATTTTTGTTGAGAGCTCTCCGCTAAAGTTTTGAATATTTCCTTTAGCTCTGCTACAGTCTTCCGAGCTATGTTACCTTCTGCAGTGCTGTCCACCATAAATTGGGCAGTTTGCACTAACCCATCGTAGAAGTATTGCATTAACATCACGTTTGTCAGCTGATGTTGTGGACACTGGCGGAGGAGTTCTTGAAATCTTTCCCAAGCTTCATGTAAAGGCTCGTCCGATCCTTGGGTGAATTCCATGATTTGCATTCTAAGCTCCTGTGTCTTGTGGCTGGGATAATATTTAAGCATGAATTTCTCACAAGCTTCTCCCCAAGTGGTGATGGAGTTGGGCGGCAGAGTTAGCATCCACATCCTCGCTCGATCCTTAAGTGCATAGGGAAAGCACTTGAGCTTTAATTGGTCCTCCGTGAGATTCAGCAATGGAATGGTTTGTACTTGCGTGCAAAAATCACGCATGAATTGCAGGGCATCCTCACTCGGCATCCCGTGAAACACCGGCAGCAAACTTGAGTCATTTGGTTTGAGATTGTAGTTTCTCACGGCGGCAGAGAGCACGATCGCTGAAGTGTTTGTGTCTCCAATTACAGGCCTGGTAAAGTCTCCCATGTATTCCATGTTTTGGGCCATCTCCTTCTTCTCCTCGTTTGTATTCTGCTCAGTGCTGAAATTAGCTGGGCTGGCCTGGTCTGCGCTGGAGTTGGCAGAGCTGGCAGTGCTGAACTCGGCAGCACTGGCAGTGCTGAACTCGACAGCGCTGGCAGCGGCAGCGCTGAACTCGTCTGAACAAACACTAACAAACAGATCAAACGCACCGGCCAGAAAGAAAAGTAAAAACAAAACGTAAAGTAAAGAAAGCAATTAAAAATAGAAACGAAAGAGACACAACTAAACGCCTAAAATCTTCCCCGGCAACGGCGCTAAAATTTGACTCAACCTAGAACACCTCTAGTTTGACTTGCAATAGAACAAGGACATCCTAGTGATGGTAAGTTGACCCAGTGTCATCTCTCAAGGAAGATTTTTAAGGGCTTTTAATTATGTCACGAAAAAGCAGTAAACTTAAGATTATTTAACTAAAACATGGAAAGTAAATTAACGTGAATTTAACTTAACTAGGCAAAAAGGAATTATTAACTAATGCTTGTAATTTAAACTTAACTAAAAACTTAATCTTAAAATTATCTAGGCGTGAAACTATTAAACCCTAGGCAAGAATTAAATGAACTTAAGTAAAGAATTAACTAGACAAATTGAATTTAAATAACTTTAATTAAAACTTCTAATCTAATCTAACTAGGCAGAAACCAAAGTGCACAATTTAAAGAACGCATCATAAAAACGCAGAAGTAAATTTGCAGAATTTAAAGAAAGCATAAGTAAAAGCAAATAAATAAACTTGATTAAAGAAATACCGTAAATTCATCTCTAGAAGTAATCTGTCACGTAATCACAACTCTAAACGAAAACTAATCTAAAACATGAATTGAAAGAACATAAATCAAAACTAACTAAGAAAGCAATAAAAACCTAACTTTGGCTAACTAGGCGTGAACTCAAAATTAGGGCAAAAGACGTTCGTTCTTTGATGCAAAACAAAGCCCTTATTTATAGACTTCTCCTCAAAGTTTCCATCCAAAGATGGACTCCTAAAGGTAATAGAATCATGTATGATAAGGTAACTCCAGCTGGCGTGTTCTTCAAGAAATCTCCTCCTAGCGAGAATTAACAATTCTGCACGTTCAGCTCTGAAAAGGGCAGTGCAGAGCTGAAAGTCAGCTCTGGCGTCAGGGCAGAGCTGGAAGTCAGCTCTGGAAATTTAGCTCTGGCGAAAGTAACACTGCACTGGAAGGCGAACTCTGGTGCATCAGCTCGGGAAAGGTAGTCAGAGCTGAAAAGTCAGCTCTGGCGAGATGGGCAGAGCTCGCAGCTCAGTTCTGCCGAGATGGGCAGAGCTGGAAAGTCAGCTCTGGCGAGAAGGGCAGAGCTCGCAGCTCAGTTCTGGCGAGATGGGCAGAGCTCGCAGCTCAGCTCTGGCGTGATGGGCAGAGCTCGCAGCTCAGCTCTGGCGTGATGTGCAGAGCTCGCAGATCAGCTCTGGCGCGATGGACAGAGCTCGCAGCTCAGCTCTGGCGACAGAGCTACGCTCTGCTACAGTGCGCTCTCGCAGCTCAGCTTTGCAGTACAGTGCTGGGCTCGCAGCTCAGCTTTGTGGTACGGTGCTGGGCTCGCAGCTCAGCTCTGCGGTACGGTGCTGGGCTCGCAGCTCAGCTCTGCATTACAGTGCTGGGCTCGCAGCTCAGCTCTGCATTACAGTGCTGGGCTCGCAGCTCAGCTCTGCATTACAGTGTTGGGCTCGCAGCTCAGCTCTGCACACCAGAACAGCAAAAAAAACGCCAAATTCATCCAAATTCTCCAAAATTGCTCTTCCCTCCATAAAACCTAAATCTCCTGCAAAGCATAAAATAAACCATAAAACGCACCAATTTCTAGAAGATTTAAGTCAATACATGCTCATGCAAACCCTTAAAAAAATAGAACAATTAAGCATAAATCAGCAGAGCTGGAAGTCAGCTTTGTAGAAGTAGTCAGCTCTAGAAATGTAAGTTCAGCTCTGGCTTATGAAATTCGGCTCTGCCAACTCTGGAATTGTTAGCTCTGGAACTCCGCTTGGTCAGCTCTGGAACTTTATCTCTGTCGACTCTGGAATTCAGCTCTGGCTTGGGATTGTTAGCTCTGGCTCTGGCACGGGAAATCCACTCTAACGAATAGCCTTCAGCTATGTCAGCTCTGGCGAGGCAGCAGAGTATGCGGAGTCAACGTTGGCACCACTTTGAGCCTAAAATAGCAATTTCTGATCCAATAACTCGAACAAAGCATTCGTCCTCCTGTTTTATCAAAAGCTCCTACAAAGCATTAAACAAACCATAAACGTACCAACTTCCAGAATATTTAGCTCAAATATAGCACAATCAAACCCTCAAATTAAAAACAATTAGGCATAAATCAAGGACCCTTCAGGAACTCCGTCATAACCATTGCCCTTAAGGATCCCCGGCCCTCACAACCCGAGCACAACAAAACAGAAACACAAACACCCACAGAAAATAACATCGAAAGGGAGAACCCGAGCCGACAGACAAAGAACCAACTCAACGCCATCCATGCATGAAGCGAATCATCCACAGACGCGGAGTAACCAAAGGGATCCCACCCGTCACGACCCAGCACCGAGCTCACCCAAAAACTGAAAAAGGTCCGAAGGGACATCCCACCAATAATCGCCAAGAACACCACCCAAGCACCAAACAGCGGGCAGCTGTAGAACAGCCCGCGACCGCCCAAACCCAGCTCGCAAAGGCCTTCGCAAGGCCATGCCGTGAACGCCGATGCCTCGGACCGCCCCCAGCAGCAACAAGCAACCCAGAACAACAGCTCTCGCATCCGCACACCAGGTGCGCGACAAAAGCACCGAAAGAGCCAAGAAGCAGCCCATGCATCAAAAACGTCGGGTATGTCCATGACCATGAGAAGCCATGCCCTTAACCATAATGTTATTGATACTTTTATTTTTATAAATAAAATATTTAAAACTCATTTAGTTGTCTAAGTTATACTATTATATCAATTAGTTACTTTTTAATTATTATACTAGTTTGTCGCCCGTCGAATTCGATGAGAATTAATTATTGTATATAAATTTTATTACTCTCTTCAATGTAAAAAAGTGAATAAAAGGTAAAATTTTTGCCAAATAAAAAAAGATCTCAAGATAAGTGAGACGTCCAAAATAAAAATAGCCTCAAGATAGGTGAGACGGAGAGAGTAATAATTTTAAATATAAATTTGATAATTATACAATCTGCAGATTATGAACTTCGTTTATATACTCGTATTCGTTTTAAACTTAATTAAAAATAATTTTACTACTCATTCTCATTCTAAATTCATAATAATAATATCCGCTAATTACCCAAATATGCTTAAATTTATTAAATATCTAAATAATCAAATATAAATTGTTACGATAATTAGTTATCTATCTTAACAAAAACTCATATCATTTCAAAATAAACATTAACAATAAATAATAAATAATAAAAGATTAATAAATAGAGAATAATTTAGAATCACAATTAGTGAAGTCTTCCGCAAAAAATAATTGTGGATTCCTGAACATCTATATGTGTGTGTTAACAATAAATAGTATGAATAATAAAAACTATACAATTAACAATCAATATATGTCTGTTTCTGGACATTACAAAGTACATTTATAATAAATATCATAAATTATAAAAGATTAAAAATTAATTTATAATAAATGTAGAAATTATACATTGTACGAAATCTTTTTAGAATTTATATACCAGTCATGTCGCAAACCCAATTCAAAAAAGTTTTTACTACCAGTTTCTGTCAAAACACGTATAGTAATATCCGTTAATTATTCTCAAACTCGTTTAAGTTCATAAATATCTAAAAAAGTCAAATATAAGTTGTTACAATAATATATTATCTGTCTTATTGAAAATATAAACATTACAAAGTAAATATTAATAATACCTAGTATAAATAATAAAAGTGGCCGATACCTTTCTCTACAATTAATAACCCTACAATTCAAAAGTGGTCGGTATATTTCTCTACTCAACACACTATCAACTAAATATTTCTTTAAACTTGTATCATTCAATCTCATAAATTAGGAAATTATACAATTTACGAAGTATGTTTAGAATTTATAAACTCGTACTAATCTCGTATCTTATTAAAAAAATAATTTTATTAGTTGTCGTCTTCCCATACTCATATAGTGATATCCGCTTACTACCTAAAACCGTTTAAATTTTTAAATATTTAAATAATGAAATATAATTTTTTACAATAATTGATTATTCATCTGAAGAAAAATTTGACATTACCAAGTAAATATTAATAAATTATTTAAATAACACACAAAATTAAAATGGATAAAATATGTTCTTTGTCATCTTCTAGGAAACTCATTGTGTAGCATGTTTCCTTATAATTGTCTTTGAGGTCGTCTTTCACCTTTCTAAAATCATTGTAACACGTTGTGCCTCTGACGTGATTCAATAGCATCTTAAGTTGATACATTTTCTTATTTAACGAAGGAATATGAAAAATGTTTTTTATGGCAAAGTCTTTTTCTCGATTTGTCTATTTAACTACGTTAATTTAAATTTGATCTATTTTTTAATTGTTATATTAATCACAATTGTAAAATCGAAAAGCTAATACAATAATTTAAAATAATAATTGAAAAATTTTAATTAAGAAATTTTAGTTGTTAATTATGATAACAATCATTAATAGCTGGCCCACTATTGGTAAAGCTTCCAAGGGAAGCTTAGCATTCAATATTTTTTGAATTTAGGAGGTGGGTCTCATTTTAGTTTGAATTTGACAAATATTGTGCGAAAAACTGAGGTCGTCATTTTTTTGGTGGGAAGCTTGAAGGCGACTATGTTCGTCGTTTTTCATTGTGCCACAGCAACTACTTAAATACTCCCTTCGTCCTGTAAGAGCATATCATATTTTTCATTTTCGTCTGTTTCATAATAATGTATTACTTTTATTTTGAAACATGGCCTTATTTCCTCTTTTTATCCACAACCACTCATTTATAACTTCAAAATCAATTCAATCACAACCATTTATTTCCACTCAACACATTATCTATCAATTTTTTTCTCCAAAATTAATTTAACCACAATCACTCATTTCCAACCTATGTCATATCATTTGTGATACACTATTGACCACCACTCATTTCTAACCTATGTCATCTCATTTGCGATACACTCTTACGTGACCACCACTCATTTCCAACCTATGTCATCTTATTTGTGATACACTCTTACATGACCACGTAGATAGTACTCCCTCCGTCCATCAAAATTATGTCACGAATTTTAATAAAATGTGAGTAAAGTTAATACTCCCTCCATCCCATTATTCATGGCTCGTATTCATTTTTGAGTTGTCCCATATTACTTGGCTCATTTCCTCTTTTAGGTATAATTAGGGAATAATTAAATACGTAATTAACCCTAGTATTTAAACTAAAAATCTATCCTAAAAACACACCCCACCCCACCCACCGTTTCATCCCACCCTCCTCTGATATCTTTCTCTCTCTTTCTCCCCATCCTTCTTCCCTCCGCCGACCTCCCTCTCCTCCACTGTTTCTATTCCCGCCGCTTCCCCCTCTCCTCCACGGGTCGTGCCTGCCAGGAGAGGGCTCGGACCTTCTATTGCCGTTGTGGTCTCGCTGAGGGTGCTGCAGATCTTGAATGCCTCGATCAAGGGCGGTGTACGAAAAGGGTGCAGCAGATCTCTGAAATTATTCTCTCTTAGGTGCTGCTGTTGAGTTTTTTGGGCGGTTTTGCTGTTGTTAGGTTCGTGGGCGAAGGGAGGCGGCGTTAGGTGGGTGGCATCGTCGGCGGCGGGAATTAGAGGAGGGAGATGAGACGAAGGGTGGTGTCAGTGGATTTGGTTATATAGAGCTCCAACGACGGCTCTGTTGCTATCAATCAGAGCAAGAGGGGGTCGAGTTTCAAGCTCCGGTAGAGAGAGAAATGAGGCTGTGTCGTGGTGGTTTTCGCCGTTATTTCGCCAGTCGGACTATGGAAAAAGATTAGGAGAGGAAGCCGAGTGTAGAAGGAGATTATCAGGGAAGAGAGAACAGTGGCAGGCTAGCAGCAATTCTTAATTAAAATTAAAACTAAATTAAGTTTGTGGGATATACAATTTACCTTTTAATTTTACTCTTCTAAATATCTGTGCAGAAAAGTTTTGAACCATTATTAACACGACAAAGGAAGTATTAGAGTAAGGTTTAAAAGTGGAATGGTGTGAACTCTATTACTAAAATTGAATGTAGCATATTTTTTATAGACAGACAAATAATTTGAAATTATGACATATCTTTGATGAATAGAAAGAGTATAAATTATGTGCATCAAAAGTACTTCGAAAAAAATGGAGAAAGTGTAATTAAAAAACTTTAAAACTAAATTACTAAATCGACTAATGTTTCTTTTCAACTCCGTCAACTAGGTTCAATGTCACAATATTTTGGATGATCTAAGTCGACGTTCAATGAAAGAGCGGCATCTCATAAATAAAAGAAGAAAATTAACAATAATAATCATAATTCATTACGCCTATTGCGTGTGGAGTAAAGAATATCAAATAACAGCTTCAAAGCTTAGCAAAACGCAACCGGAATTATAAGACAGTTTTAAGCGCAAAGCCAAAAAGTAGATGACAACAAGAAATTTGAATGCTAGTCAATTAAAAATCATTACAACTTTTAAGAGAAGATGAGAAAGAATTTAAAGAAGGTGAAAAAAAATTATAAATCTAAGCAAAATAGCTGGTCATCCACGCAAAAGTAGGCGGTGACGATACTACCGAGAGAGAGAGAGAGAGTAATCCATAAGTAAAATTCAACGTGACATAAGATAAAATGAGAGGATCCAAAAGCTACTCTGCAAACACATCAAAAGGAAAACTAAATCTAATATAATTCAGAATTAAAATTAAATACATGTCCAAATCTGCGCGAGCTCAGCCACCAAAACCGTAAAGAGTTCGGCCTTGCCTCTTGAGAGCGTAGACGACATCCATCGCCGTCACGGTCTTCCGCCGAGCGTGCTCAGTGTAGGTGACGGCGTCACGGATGACGTTCTCGAGAAAGATCTTGAGGACGCCACGTGTCTCCTCGTAGATGAGGCCGCTGATACGCTTGACGCCTCCACGGCGAGCTAGCCGCCGGATCGCCGGCTTCGTAATGCCCTGGATGTTATCTCTCAGCACCTTGCGATGGCGCTTAGCGCCACCCTTGCCTAATCCTTTGCCGCCCTTTCCTCTTCCCGACATTTTTGCTAAACCCTAATTTGGCAGTGAAGTTTGAATGAGACTGAATTTTAGAGAGGGAATCCTTAATTGTTTGGATGTGAAGTTTGAAGAAGGGGGAGAAATTTATATACTCTGGATTAATGTGGGGACGCGATATCTGCCGTTGGATATTGATGGGAATCGACGGTATGGAAAGAGGATCCGCGCCTAGCTGATTTAGCAATTATACACCGTTGATAAGCACAGATGATAGATCTAGCGGATTGTGAAGAGAGTTTCATTTAAATGTGATTTGATTGTATACAGCCGTCAGATTTTTTATATTACGGTTGAGATTGAAAAAAATCGCGCACAGTAAATTGGATTTCAAATGTGAGGATTTCTAACTTTATTTTCATACTTCCTTGCTCCCATAAAAACATGAACGATTTATCATTTTGGTGTCTCACAAAAATATAAATATTTTTATTTTTATATATTATTTTCTTATTTTTTATTCTTTATTTTTATATTTATTTATAAAAAATTTATCATGACCCACTATTATTTTTCCTCAATTAACTTATTATTCTCATAACACTTTTTAAAGTGAGATCTATTTTCTACTCACAATAATTATCAACTAGCTTTTTATTAAGACCTGTGAGTTATGGGAATTGGTTTCTGTTTGGAGCACGAGTTTGAACCCATTATTATTTTCATCGATTCTCTCCTAGCTGTCCTTGATAAGTATGGTGGTAAAGACTCTCTTTCTGATGAGTTATGGGAAGTTTCTGAGCAGGCTCGCAACCATTTGGTTTTGGATTTCTGTCACGTTCGTAGATTTGCAAACACGGCGGCGCATGAGCTAGCCCAATTTGCTTTGTTTTCTCATGATGTAATGATTTGAAAGTCGAATTTTCCGTCTTGGCTTCTAGATATTGTGCATTCGGACTTGGAGTAATATTGAAGCTCGTCTTTTGTTTCAAAAAAAAAAAAGACCTGTGACATTCTTAATTGTTCATGCTTTTGTGAGAAACTTTTTATTAAAACTTATGTCACCCTCAATTGTTCATATTTTTATGAGACACAAAAAGTATAAATTAATTATTTAGGTGGATAACTACGTAAAGTTTGTTTTTGACATTTTAATTTGTTTTTCGAGGACTATTTAGTCAATCCAGCTTGAATTTACTTTTTGCCAACAGAATTTCATATAAATAAAATCCAATGAATTGTTAAATTTTGGGATAAATTTGGGCAAAATGTAGTTATACTCTTGGTACAGGCCACCGACATAGTTACATAATGTAGTTATTTCAAGGAAAGACTTTTTACTTTAGGAAAAAGAACCTAAATTCATCTATTCTTATTTCAACAACATTAAGTATTTCTGAAAAAGAAAAAAAGAAAAAAAGAAAAAAGAACGTTAAGTATATTGGAGAAAAAACATAAACCCGAGAAAAATTGGTTAGAAATTAAATACTCCAAGATTTTTATTTTAATTAAAGTACTCCAAGATTTAAGTACTCCCTCCATCCGCGAATTAAAGCCCCATTTGAGGGTGGCACGGAGACTAAGAAAGCTGAAAAAGGTGTTGTAGGTAAAAGATAAGGGTAGTTGTTACTTTTTGCTAATCTTTACTTAAGAGAATGCTTTTACTTTATTGAGTTTAAGCTTTCCATTTAATTTTATGTTTCAATTTAAGTCTTAATTTTATGTTTCATTGATTAATTAATTTTTACTTTGTGGAATTCGAAACTGTTCAAATTTAATAGGCAAATTTAATTGACATTTTGGAGCCAAAACAAAAATTAATTAAAATAGGATGAATCCACAGTGGCTCCAAAACTTTGGAGCCAAAAGTACAAGGGTCCCGCCATTACAGCTATAAATCCACAGCTCTACCTCATTCAATTCTCACCTACTTTTACTCAAAAACAAAAAATGGCTATAGAAAGGTCAAAGTTACAAGATGATCAAAGAAACAAAGTTGTCAAGTGGCTGTTAGAGCATAGCAGTGAAGGCAACCTTCACCATGGAGCAAAAAAAGAGGCGGCACTTCACTTCAAAGTAAACTTGAAGACCATTTGGAGGATTTGGAGCCAAGTCTCCAATCAAAGAGCATCCGGTGTACCTGTCCAGGTTAGATCAATTAGAAAATGATGTATACACAAGGATAAGATGCTCATTGATGGTGAAATTTTGATTTTTCGGTTCGGTTTGGTTCGGATATTTTAAAACAGAACAAAACCGAAAAACCGAATTATATTTATAATATATATATAAAATTTTAATTATAATTTTATAATATCTAACTTCTAATATTTTTTTAATTTTATAGTTTTTTTAAAAAAAAATTGGTTTTTTTTTTAAATTTCGGTTTTTTCGGTTTTTCTTCGAAAATTTCGATTTTCTTCGGATTAATTCGGGTTTTCGGTTCGGTTCGGTTTTAATTATAAAAATTTTGGTTAATTCGGTTCAGTTTGTTCGGTTAATTTGGTTCGGTTCGGTTTTTTTTTTTAAACCGAACTAAAATATGGTTTGGTTTGGTTTTAGCAAAAACCGAACCATATAACCGAATGCTCACCCCTAGTCATATTCGATGGAAAGTTAGGCATCTATCCTTTCATAACCATAGAGCCAGCACAAAGGAACTCGAAAAACAGAGTGAAAGGTACGCTGGAAGTTAAGGCAATTGCAGCAATCACTAAGCCCATCATTAGAGACTGTCTTATAAAAGAGGTAAGCATACTCAATTTTTTTTTATTAAATGCTATCAGAATATTTGCAAATTCATCATATAGCCTTACTATGGCAGATGGTTCCTGACTTCATGGCCAAGTGGCCGAAAACATCAAGCAAGCACATATATATCCAACAAGATAATGCCAAACCACACATTTAAGCAAATGATCCAGAGTTTCAAGCGGTTGCAAATACTAATGGATTTAAATTCCAATTAGTATGCCAGCCAGCTAATTCACCGGATACAAATGTCAACGACCTCGGGTTTTTCAGAGCTATTCAGAGCCTAAAAGATCAAAAACCGGCCAAGAATGTCGAGGAGTTACTAGAGAATGTGAAAGCTGCGTACGAGGAATACCCACCAGAGAAGCTCAACAATGTTTTCCTAACCTTACAAGGCTGCTATCAAGAGATAATCAAGTGTAAGGGTGGGAACAACTACAAGATTCCACATATGAATAAAGAAAGATTGTCCAGGCAGGGGATGTTACCACGATGTATTCAAGTTGAAGAATCACTTGTCAAGGAAGGTCTAGAGTTCCTACAGATGGAATCAAGTGAAGAAGGCAAAATTTTAAGGCTTGAAGATGTCATAGAAGGGCTGAATGAAGTGTTACTTACAGACTAGAATTCTGTAGAAACCTATGTAATTACAGGTGAAAATGTTTACAAGGACAAACACCATGCATGTTTTTGGGGTGTTTGGAATGTAAACTTTTTGTAGATGTTGCCCTCAGACTTTAACATCATCACTGGGCTATTACAATTACCTCAATTGGCACCAAAGTCACTCAATCGGCACCAACGATGCCGATTGTGCACCAAAGATGCACAATCGATATCACAGGTACATAGAGAGCATCACAGGTACATAGAGAGCATCACAGGTACACAGAGAGCAACAAAGGTACACAATCGGCATTCACCATGCAAAATATAAGGCATTACAGAGTACAAATAGAGCATCACAGGTACACAATGAAGGCAGACAGAGAACACAATCAGAGAGCACAGAGAAGGCAGCAAACACATAAGGCATCACCAGCCATCCCCACCAAAGAAGCTGAAATGAAAACACACATAAGGCATCACCAGCCATCCCCACCAAAGTAAACGAAATGAAAACACACATAAGGCATCACCAGCCATCCCCACCCAAGTAAAAATCACGATTTCACCTGGTTTAACAGAACGAGATAACCTGCTTCGCTTGGCCTCCTCGCGATCTCGTCTAAAATATTCTCTGAGGTCTGAAATTCGAGCGGCCTTCTCTCGATCGCGTCTGAAAGATTCGCGGAGCTCTGAGATTCGATCGGTCTTTTCCCTTTCTCGTCTGATGTGTTCAGAGAGATGGAAGCCATCAGAATCATAGTCCGGTGATTCAGAGAGAGATTCCTCCGATTCAGAGAGAGGGAGGTGCGGCAGCTCAGTTTCTGGCAGCAACCACGACGCCGCTTCAGATACCGACGACATCTGCTCCGATTCAGAGAGAGGGAGGCGAGACACTTCAGTATCCGGCAGCAACCACGGCGCCGCTTCAGATACCGACGTCGTTTTCTCCGATTCAGAGATAGGAAGGTGCGGCGGCTCGGTTTCAGCCAGCAACCACGGCGCCAATTCACAGAGATCAGAGGCCGCGGTTTCCGGCACAATCGATTCAGTTTCAAAGGGATGATCCATGGAGTAACACAACAATGGTAGATTTAGGAAGAACAAGAGAGAGACGATGCAAAGAGAGAAGAACGCGGTGCAGTCTAGGGTTTGGTAGAGAGAGAGAGGCAACTGCGAAATGAATTGGAATTCTCTAGAATTCCATTTGAGAGAAAAAGACTAAATTAATAGACATAAATTTATTTTGCATTAATTAAGGATGAATACTTAAATCTATAATTAAGTAGGTTAAAAAATGAGAATGGATAATTAATGGCAAAAGGTAGTTATTTTAGATAAAGTAGGAGGGTAAAAGGGTACAGAAAGGCAAATGGGCCTTTAATTCGCGGACAAATATTTAGAAGCAAATGGGGCTTTAATTCGCGGACGGAGGGAGTACATGTTACAAGTTACAACAACAAAAAATTTGCAAATTTCATTTACAAAAAATTAGTTTTCATAATAAAAAAACCAAGCATTATTCACATGTAAAAGATCATTCTTTAAACTCCGATTATAAGTAACTTTTTTACTTCTTAGTACTTAGATGCTTTTCAATTCATCTAAAACAAATGATCCAAACTACTAATATATGTTCATACATTTTGTAATCATATTAAGCCATGTCCTTACCTAAAAAAGGAGTAATAACAGCTCAATATTTAAAAATTAATAAAAACTAGCCAGGGAAATAGTTTACACACTATTCAATTTCTTCCATATCTTGAACTATGTTCTTCATTGATACCTGAAATCAATGGACCAAGCAATCCATAACATCACTTAACTTAATACAACTAGCTTTGCCTCTTTCACTCTCTGGATTCAAAATAATTCACTATCAACTCTATGAAAAAATAGATAAAAAGAATATGAAGATTACAGTATTTGAACATATCACAGCCCCCAACCAATCTCACCATTCAAACAAATGACGGAATGTAGGCTTGTTATTGTAATTGTAATTCTTCAAAGTCCCCCTAAAACCGAAGTTATACTCTTCATCAAGCACATCAACACTCTCGTAATCCACCCCTTGATTTTCAAGAATCGCCCTAACCCTTTGCGAGAATCCACACAATGGGCTTCTTGGACGAAATAGTTAATCAATAGTAAATTTCAGTGTAAGTTTGCTTGACAATGTCATTCAGCTCAACTGACATTGTTACCAAACGTAAATTCAATCGATCAAGCAAACAAGGGGATTCAGATGTGACATAAGACAAATTGAGAGGATCCAAAACATTTCATACCACTGCTATGCAAACACATCAAACAGAAAACTAAATCTAATATACTGTAATTCAGAATTAAAACTAAATACATCTCCAAATCTGCGCGAGCTCAACCACCGAAACCGTAAAGAGTTCGGCCTTGCCTCTTGAGAGCGTAGACGACGTCCATCGCCGTCACCGTCTTCCGCCGAGCGTGCTCAGTGTAGGTGACGGCGTCACGGATGACGTTCTCGAGAAAGATCTTGAGGACGCCACGTGTCTCCTCGTAGATGAGGCCGCTGATACGCTTGACGCCTCCACGGCGAGCTAGCCGCCGGATCGCCGGCTTCGTGATGCCCTGGATGTTATCTCTCAGCACCTTGCGGTGGCGCTTGGCGCCGCCCTTGCCTAATCCCTTGCCGCCCTTTCCTCTTCCCGACATTTTTGCTGAACCCTAATTTGGCAGTGAAGTGAAGTTTGAATGAGACTGAATTTTAGAGAGGGAATCCTTAATTGTTTGGATGAGAAGTTTGAAGAAGAGGGAGAAATTTATAATACTCTGGATTAATGTGGGGACGCGATCTCTGCCGTTGGATATTGATGGGCGACGGTGTGGAAAGAGGATCCGCGCCTAGCTGATTTAGCAATTATAGACCGTTGATAAGCACAGATGATAGATCTAGCGGATTGTGAAGAAAGTTTAATCTAAATGTGACTTGATGATATTACAGCCGTCGGATTTGATCTTATGGACGGTTGAGATTGAACAAATCGCGGATAGTAATTTTTTTTTTATAACAGTAAATTGGATTTGACACGTGAGGTTTTCTAACTTTATTTTCATACTCACACCTTTTAATAAATTTCATAATATAAAATTTTCTCATTAAATTTTTCACTTTATAACTCCCTCATTAAGATATTAATTTAATTTATCTCTTCCCCTTTCAATGTTTCATTTGAGTCTATTGAAACATGTAATATGTAAAGAGATACATTAAGTTATAGGATGTGAGTAAAGAGAATGAATTCTCAAATTTTGACGTTAATTAAGTCTTCTTAATTCTAATGCAAAATTTTAAAAATATCTTAGTATTTTTTAAAGGATGGAGCATAAATTAAGTATTTAGGTGGATTACTAGAGGCAGTTTATATTTTACATTTATATTTGTTTTTTGAGAAGAAAATATTTTCATTACGTAGCAAGTATACGATATATTAACGTTGAGCGTAGAATTGAACTCAACAGTGACATACAAAAATATAAAATAACACATGAATCTAATGTGGTTCGATCGTAAAGATCTACGTTTACGGAGAGTCACCCGAAATAATTCACTACATGAGGAGATGTTACAATTACAAAGTTTTGTATTAAATAATGAAGCCTTTCCTAAACTTATTTATGAGAGTCCTATTTATAAGTGGTGAAAGTGAACTTAGCCATAAAACCCACTACTTTAAGTAATTGGGCGGGCCCAAGCCCTTATTACAATATGTTCTTTATGAAATGTCATCAGCTTTTGAACTTCAAGGCTGCATCATCTTCTCGCGAAAAGAGACTTGAATTCTCGATGTCATGTTAAACTTATCTCATGAACGGTCCACCCCTTTCTAGTCTTTATTGATGAAATCAGCCCTGCCAAGTTAATTCACGAATGATTGACTTCCATGTGCATTATCAGCCATGTGACAATCAACATTGCAAAATATTCAAAATAACATTAGTACTACTAATAATAATATTAATAGGGAAAATGATTTCAGCCCCGTCATCGTACAACGTTGGCACGTGTTTTAATCCTCATCAATACGGTATAATTATAATAAATGGAAGCAATGTCGTATCCACAAAGATTGGTGAATTCAATCTTATAAGTATTAATAAATTGAACTCAACCTATTTAGACTATCAAAGTTTAAGAATTAATGATTAACTAAAACAAAGCTAGCAAACTAATTGCTGACAAAATAAAATTAGTTAATAAATTAAGAAATTACTTGAAGGAAAAGTTATCATAGGGGCTAGATTATGATGGATCGCAATGAACTTCAATTTATATTAACTAACTCTTGGATGAACTCAAACTATCTATAGCAATCATCAAACTAGCCTTATCCCCTTCCCGGATGATTAAAACGATAGATTATGAGTTATAATTGTTGTTCCCGATCAATTTCTAACATATAACTTCAAAAAACACCAAAGATCACCAAACATTCTCACTCAAACTCTCAACCTCTCGGTTTATCGAGATGGCGTGCCTTAAACCCCTATTATATATAGTATATATTCTTCTCTATTGAGTTCAAATTAACACAATATATATGCTCAAATGTTTGTCAATCATTCAAATACTCCCTCCGTTTCAGCTAAGTTGATCAATTTTTTTTCGGCACGAGATTTAAGTAACTAGTGTTTTAAGTGTGTTTGATAATAAAGTGAATAAATGATTAGATGTTTCTTTGCTTATATTTATTTCATATAAGGAAATCGATCAACTTAGTTGGAACGACCCAAAAAGAAATATTGACCAAGTTAGTTGGAACGAATGTAGTAATAAATAAACCTAGAACTCAATGAGATAAAGATATTTAAATAATAATTAAAATAAAATAATTATCAATCCATTACAAACCCTTCTAATCTAATCCATAAGATAAGAGATATTAGTCAAGCATATTCATAATCAAAACAAATTTCAAATCATAAGAAGACATAACCAATAATACAAAAAGATAAAGATTTAAAGACAAATCATGTAATTTTGATCTTCAATTATGTAGTCTTGATGAGCTCTTTTTCATACCTTCCCCTTATTCATTTGGTTGAGGTGTTATTTTGTATGTGCGCAAAAAACATTTTTTTAACGGTGTGCGACCCACGGTCGTGGGGTGATTGCGGAACCCCTTGGAGTGCTTTGGCAGTGGTAGCGGTCCCACCCGCGGTCGCAGCTTGTGACCGTGAGTCCTACACGGTTGATTTGCTCGGGTCCGTTCTCCTGCGCTCGAGCTCCGATTCATGCACTGTTTGCGTTCACAGATTCCTATCGAATTGTACTTCGATTCCGTTGAATTATTTATTTTCATGAAAATTCATCAAAACTATCACCAAGTGTCATCTCATCATAATAAACAACAATAAGGCACAAACACGTAATTTGTAAATAAAAATAGAAAGGGAATGAGAACCAATTCATACGAAAATGAGGTACAAAACCCATATTTGTCGAGGACTACATAGTCAATCCAAGCTAGAATTTATTTATTTCCAACATAATTGTGTATAAATAAAAAATAATGAATTGTAAAATTTTGGGATAAATTTGGGGAAAATGTAGATAATTTAGATTTTCCTGTCCTATGCCACCATGGCCCACCAACATACTACATCTATCTATATAATATATAAAAGAGGAGTCCAACGGTAACTTTTTCCTACCAAAATTTCTCTCTCTTCATTTATCTTTTTTTGTTTTGATTCTTTTATTAAAATCATCAACTTTGATTCATAAAAAAATATTTAATATGGATATTAAATTAAAGATAATAACAAAATCTTTAATTTAATATAAAAATTATAAAAAACAAATTTAAAAAGAATAAATTATTATTGTTTAAAGTCATAAAATTATTCTTTTTCTCTCTCATCTATCATCTTTTATCTATCCTCTCATTTCTCATTTCTCCAAATTTAATGTTACGTTCCTATCCTAGCTTATCTTTCATTCCTTTTATCTACTCCATATATATTTTATTTCATTTTTTATTTTTGTATTAGATATCATTTTTTATATTTTTCTATTTTTTTATTATGATAATTTAATGCAACTAAAAAGATAAAACTTATATTTGTTCATTTTAGAACTCTTTTATCTTAAAAATAATTTTTTAAAGTCATGAAATTTATATTAATATAAAGAGTGGATTTTTAAAATGGCCACTTTCATATTGTAAAGATAAAAAATGTCCACTAAAATAAAAAACTTAAAAAATGTCTACTGTTACCAAAATACCCTTCACATTAAAAATTAAAAAAATATCCACTTTACATCACCCCTTTAAAAAATCCCGCAATTCACAACCAGTGTGAATTCACAACCAAAATTTTTTGGTTGTGAATTCACACTGGTTGTGAATTGAGAATTCACAACCAGTCGAATTCACAACCAGAATTTTTTGTTTGTGAATTCACAACTAGTCGAATTCACAGCCAAAATTTAATTCACAACCAGTCGAATTCACAACCAAAATTTAATTCACAAGTAGAATTTTTTGGTTGTGAATTCACAACAAGCGAATTCACAACCAAAATTTAATTCACAACCAGATTTATGTTGGTTGTGAATTCACAATCAGTCGAATTCACAACCTGAATTTAATTCACAACTAGAATTTATTTTGGTTGTGAATTCAAGTAGTTGTGAATTTGAGTTTTTAAAGTTTGAATTCACAACTAAAACTAGAATTTATTTTGATTATGAATTCGAGTTTTAGTTGTGATTTAATAGATCTGGTTATAAATTCAAGAATATTAAGTTGTGAATTCATAGATGTGGTCGTGAATTCAAAAACATTAAGCTGCTGTGAATTTATAAATTTGGTTGTGAATTTAAGAACATTAAAAAAATAATTATACAGCTCAATCAAATTGTTGTTATACAACACCAAAATACAACAACTCAATCTACCATCAAAATACATCAATTCCTCTAAATCAACAATCAAAATACAACAAAATATTATTCGAATCAATTCAATCTACAATTAAAATACAACAATTCCTTCGAATCAACAATCTCAACATTCAATCTCCGAATCAACAATCTCAATAGATCTTAGAACGAAAATCATTCACAGACGTATCAGATCTAAACTTTTTTTCAAGGAATTAAAACAAAAATCCCCAAAATTACTTAGATATGAAACTAGGGTTTTTTTTTTTGCCATCTACACAATTAAAAGAGGGCCTTGCAATCTGCACGCCCTTCTCCTCCGCGTGGCTAATGTAGACAATCAAGGTAGATAGGATCACGGAGATGAGCGGAGAAATTGCAGCTATCCAGAAAAGCTTCTTGTGCTTCTTCCCCTGCAGAAAACGTCGTGCATCACAAATCACTAGCTCTCATAGATAGGCAAGAGATGGAGTGTGAATTAAAGATCTTACAATGTACTTGGCTAGTAGAAGAAACACCAGAAAACTTGCTCCAATGAGAATAGTTGGCACATTCCACAGCATACACAATTCACATAAGCAATTCTACTTTACCAAGAGAGAGATAGGAAGAGAGAGTGAGAGAGAGAGACCAATCAAGCTACAAAACAAGAGAGAAAGAGAGATAGCAATTCTACCTTTAATCTCGGTGGATGTTCACCGCCCATTCACTACAAGAGAAGCAATTTCCCCAAAATAAATTGCTAGTTCATCGAAAATAATCGATCAAATAGGAACTCATTCCTCAGGTTTTAGCTTAGGGTACTTAAAATTGAGTCAAGTCGGCGTGCCATTGGTAAACCTGCCAGGGGGAAATCCACCGGGAAATCGCTTGGCAGCGGCGTTGGTGACGGAATCCGACGGCGGCGGCAGAGGGCTTGGCAGCGGTGTTGGTGACCGAATCCGACGGAGGCAGAAGAGGGCTTGGCAGCGGCCTTCGACGGCGGTTAGAGGAGGATGGGAAGAAATCGCTGAAATTAAGCTCCAATCGAAGGGAATCGACGGCGAGGCTCGGGAATCCGGCGGTGGCGGGAAGAGATGCTGAACGGCGGAGAAATTCCGGTGGGTGGCTGGTCCGACGGGGGTTCCGAGCGGTGGAGGATTTTCTGGTAATTTCGATGCAGACGCCGCGGCCGGGGAAGAGAGTTGCCTGCACGACAAGAACCTTGAGCAGTTTCCGATCGGATTCCTCGACGATCGGCGGCAACCGATGGATGAAACTGTAGAGCTTATCAGCCGATTGCCCACGGTTTCCGACGAGACCGTCGAAATTCTCCACCGCCTCCAGAGATCCGTTGCCGCTGTGCGTCGTGGTGGTGGTGGTTCGCTGTGCGGCGGAGGCGGTGGCCGGCGACTGTGGAGCGGCGGCGAGGACGAGAGGGAGAGCCGAAGAGGTAGAGAAGAGAGAGAGAGAAGAGAGAGAAAATGAGTTTACGATAGAGAGAGAGAAGAGAGAGGGAGAGAAAAATGGCTACTTTTTTAATTTTTATTGTTAGGGGTAATTTTGTACTTTTACATAAAAACTGGCCACTTTTTATTATTTTTATCTTAGTGGACAATTTTTAATTTTATAATATGAAAGTGGATAGTTTTATATATTAAGTCTAATATAAATGTGTAGATAAATAATTATATATATATATATATATATCTATCTATCTTAAAAATAGCATTTTAAATATTAAATCATATACTTTTTATTTTTGAAAATGAACTACATATATCTCATATTCAACCCTTTATTTTTTCACTTACCCATTGATAAAAAAATATCGGTAAAATAACACAAATCAAAATTTTGATGCATATAAAAATAATCGTTGTCATGTTTATTCAAATCAAATCTTTGGATGTTGCAAGGAACTTTATATTAAAATTTGTATTTAAACAAAATGACCACATAAATATGATATAAATATGCATTCAACAGATATATTAAACTATATGCAAATAAATATTTTTGTACATCTTAGAATATTATATGATACATAATGATACCCATTATCACTTATAATTGCTTTTGATATTTGATGATGTATATATATATATATATATATATATATATATATATATATATATATATATACATTATCAATTAAAATTAATTAATTGGTATTTCAAAAATTGAAATTTTAAATGTTTTCAAATTCATGTTTTTTTATTGAGATTGTGTCGTGGACAATTTCAATTTTTTTAGATTCGTGTTTGTATTAACTTATATTTAAATTGTGTTTAATATGTAGTATATTTTATTTATTTAGAATATCATTTAATTTTAATATTGATCGTGCATCGCACGAGCGGACGTACTAGTAATGTATTAAACTGGAGAAAAAATGGTTGGAAGCTAAGTAATGAAATTAAGTACATTTTTACAACAACAAAAAATACCAAATTTCATTTACAAAACTTCAGATTACAAAGTCAAAAAACCAAGCATTATTCACATGTAAAATATCATTCTTTAAACTTCGATTAGAAATAACTTAATTAACTTCATACTTAGATGCTTTTGATTTTTTTTTTTTTTTTGGATGAAATTACATTATAAATAATACAAACCACACACACACCCCACCTAGTGGTTATTGTGGCCGAGAGTACTCTAACCTGTGACCTCTTGGAGGACAGGCAATCACCCCAACCACTAGGCCATCCCAAGGGGACATCTAAACTATTAACTATATATCGTCTTTGTTCATCCATTTTGTAATAATATTAAGGGTTAATAGCCAAAAAATACATGAACTATCACCAAATTTGCAAATTGCACATGACCATTAAAATTAGCCTCAGAATACATCACCTTTTAATTTTGTTGTAATTTGCACACGGCGAAATTTTCGGCGAGGAATAAGTTTGACCAGTGATTACGTGGACATTACCTGGCATATTGTGTGGCTTTTTTTACACGCTGGCAAGCCACGTGGGCAAAACGACGTCGTTTTGATATTTTGAAGAATTTACTAAAAAAAAAATTTGCAAATGTCTCTCTGACACCTTCCAGATCAACACGGCAGCAACCCCCTGCTTCTCCGGCGAGGAACGCCTCTCCGACATCAACACGGCAGCAGCGGCGCTGTGACAGTAGCGCCGTCGAACTCATGTCTCTCTCGGCCATTTTCGCGACGGGAGCAGCGCCATTCAACAGCTGCCTCCCCTCTTCCACCTCCACTCAACCGCCACCTCCACCACCCATTCCTCATCGACGCCGCCACCTTCCCCCGCCTCACCTACTCCGTCTTCCTCTGTCAAGTTGCCTCTCTGTCCGCCTCCCTCAAATCCATCCTCTCTAACAACGCTGCCGCCTTCATCCTCCTCCACCGCCAGGAGCGCCATGGCTGCAGATCCCCAAATCGCGGCCCTGGGCCTCCTAGATCGCCAAATCGCGGCCCTCGTGAGTCTTTCCACCGCCAATACCAAACCCCCTCTGACCTTCTCCGACCCACACACACCACGCAACAACAAACACCAAACCCCAGTTCCTCTTCCTCCTCGCCGCCAGATCTGGGGATTTCCCCCCTTTTTACCCCATCGCCACCTCTGACCTTCTCCGACCCATACACACCACGCAAAGAGAGGGAAGAGTGGCGCCGGAAGGCAGGACGACGACCTCTCCGCCGGCTGCAGCGACCAGGATTGAGATTGAGCGGAAGTTGGGATTGAGATTGAGCAAAAATTTGGAATTGAGATTGATAGAGAACAAGGCTGTTCCCTTTTTAAAAAAAAATTATTAAAAAAACACGTTCAAAACGATGTCGTTTTACATGCCCGGCGGTTAGTCCACGTCTGCAATTTTCGGCTGCCACGTCAACTACGCTTAAGGTGATAGTCAACGCGTGTGCAAATTGCAACTAAATTAAAAGGTGATGTATTCTGAGGCTAATTTTGAAGGTCATGTGCAATTTGCAAATTCGGTGATACTTGGTGTATTTTTTGGCTATTAACCCCAATATTAAACCCTGTTCTTACCAATATTTAAAATTTAATAAAAAAATTAGCCAGGACAATAGTTCATACACGATTCAATTTCTTCCATATCATGAAACCTGTTCTTCATTGATTCATGAAACAAATGGACCAAGCCCATAACATCACTTAACTTAATACAACTAGCTTTGCCTCTTTCTCTCTCTGGATTCAAAATAATTCACTATCAACTCTTAAAAAAAGATAAAAAGAATATGAAGATTACATTCTATTTGAACATATCAGCAAGCTCACCTTTCTCATACATGGAGGTCAGTATATCACAGCCCCCAACCAATTCACCATTAACAAAAATCTGAGGGAATGTAGGCCAGTTACTGTAATTCTTCAACGTCTCCCTCAAACCGAAGTTATACTCTTCATCAAGCACATCAACGCTCTCGTAATCCACCCCTTGATTTTCAAGAATCGCCACGACCCTCTGTGAGAAGCCACACAATGGGGCACTTCTTGAACCCTTGATGAATGCCACCACTTTGTTCTCTTTCACTAGCCTGTCAACGAGATCCTCCAGAGGCACTGTCAGTTGAACATGGCGGCCTGGTGTTAACCTCAGATCAGACTTCTTTCTCGGAGCCCTTTTCACCCACGTTGAATTCCCGGGTTCATTCCCTGGTGGAACCTTCCCAGTAGCTGCTATGTGTTCTTGCAACCATGTCTTCCACGCTTCAGTTAGAGCAGTTTTATCGGGGTCCTCTACGACTGCAACCTACACAATGGCAATCCACCGATTTTGAAATGGTAAATGATAAACAGGAAATTACCCATAGTGAAACAAAACCTAGAGAGATCAATAAAATGGTGCATATGTCGCTATTTGTAATCAGAATCTTGTCCAAATATTTCAAGCCCACAGTTTGCAAGTGCTCACTGATATATCTCAAACAATAGAGCTGCTATAAGCTACATATCAGAAAGTGTGTCAGTAAGCAATCTCTGCGTGGAATGATATAGTTAAGTAATAGCTATTCTTACCATTAGAGTAATAGGTTCCCAAACAGAAAAAAATAAATAAAACAGCAAATCAAACAGTGTTCAATCTCTTCACTGTATGTATGTTCATAGTCTTGAATTTCAATTTAATTTTGATTGACAATATCATTGAGCTCAATGACACTGTTAGTAAGCTTAAATTCAATCAATCAAGCCATCAAGGGACTTCAAATAAAGCATGATCGAATTTGAAACAATAAAACAGAAAATCAAACAGTGTTTCTACTTTCCAGTGCTATATTTCTATCAAAGTTTAGTCGGTACAGCTAGTTTTCAAGGACAAGCCGATTGTCAACCACATATCACTAACAAATTTTAAGCGAGTAAATATAATATGAAACCTTCTCCGCGTATTGATTTCCAATGAAAAGTTGAAGTAAAAATAGAGGGGGAAAAACTTAGAATTGGAATGGTGATTTCATCCACGTAAATACACTATAACAGCTATAAATCGGTAAGTGATAAAATTAAAAACCTATATACGGTCTAAACTCAGTGCTGAAGATTAATCCCTACTCGATAAAGCAATATCCCTCTCAATTAAGCTTTATACAGAAGTACAGATTCTTCATCCTTCAATATGCGTTCTCGCAAAATTAACTACGTACAAAACACGATACCTTCACGGCGCAACAAAGCTCTGGCAAGGACTTTTTGTGAGCGAGAACGCTGACGGCGAGATTTCGCGTTATCCCGACGAACTGAAGGTCGCCGCCGCTGTCGTAAATGGCGTAAACACCGGACTCGGACGGGAAGTTTCCGTCAGAATCGGAGGAAACCGTCACCGACTCAGTCTCCGACAACTTCTGCAGCGCGGAGACGACGAGGCCGGGGCGGCGGCGCTTCGCCGGCGATCTGTGCTTGAAGGATGCGGAGTGGAAGAAAGCGGTGGGGTTGGGAAGGGAATTGAAAGAAAGAGCGGGGGCATTTCTGGAATTAGAAAAATTGGAAAGCAGTCGAAGAGAGTAAGGAGAGTGTGTTGGAGATGAGAGGTTTAAAGCAGCCATTTTTGCGAGCGTTCTGATTTACAGATGAAGTCTAGTCTCCGATATATCAGGCGAAGTGCTGTCGCTTTTCTCCGGTGTTTAGTTATCCGGTATTGTGCAGTGATTTCTAAAGTCGAAAATTACAAAAAGTGACTCTTATTTTCCTAAAATTGCATTAGTGTTGCATGGATTGCGCTGAATCATGGGCCTTTTCTTTGCACTAGTAACACTTACACCTCGCTATTTAGGCCCATAAGACAGAACTGGCTAATAAGTATTAACGCAAAAATTGATTTATTTTATTTTTTTCAATAATTGCAATTAAATAAACAAATTTTCACTCTATTCTGAATTTGTATATAAATTAAAATATATACTTCTAATTATATGAACTTTCAATTGTTATAACTTCTCACATAATTATCATTTTTTATCGAATTAATATCATAACGATAAAGATGAAGAGATAAATTGATGTCATCAGTACTAACTAAGCGACCTAAACATCTAACTTCATCCTTTTAAATACGTCAGGCGTATAAGTCATGTAGACATTTCATGCTTTCACCTAACCAGTTGTGTAGTAGATTACTTTTTTGGGGAGGGGTTAATTATAGTTTATAACTTGAATTTCAACGGATTTTAGTTTATAGCCTCAAATTTGATTTATTGTTTGCATAGCCTCAATTTTAAGAAATTATTTAATTATGACTATAATCATACCAAAATTATAATTGTTCTTTATTAAAAATTACACCTAAAATAATGATCAATCGTAATTATTTTACATTGAATGGTTTCCAACAGTAGGTAGTCTATCATCATCGATCACCGATGTGGTCAAAATTAAACTTGAAAATTGGCTCACTTACACTAACTTTTAGGCATGATTCTGACCACGTCGGTGGTCCGATGATGATAGAGCTACCTATCGTTAAAAATCTCATTCACGTGTATAATATATTAAGTGTAATCATGACCATAATTAAATAATTTCTTAAAATTTAAATTATATCAAAAATAAATTAAAGTTAAGGCTATATATAACCATTATAGTATTACTATTAAACTTGGATATTCTAATGATAAATGACATCTCAACTTCCTCCCACACTATTGTCATCCAACAATAGAAAATTCCTGTAGAAGTTGAAGGGTCGATTCAAAAAAATTTATCATGCAAAGTTACAAAAAACTTGGCAATCAATTGATCCAATCGATGGGTTTTAATTTTATGTAATCTACCAATTTGAACAAAACTGGCAAACAACTATGATATCAATATCATTTTCTTCTCATTAGGATTTATCTTCCCATTATCCAATCCTATTTATGTCGAGCAATTTGACAATAAATTCAACTAATTTGAAAGAAGAATACACCAAATCAATATTGTTACTTTAAGTGCAAGTCATGTGAACTGGCAAGGATCCCAAATATTTCCGTGTCTCTATCAGTAGTTGGACCAACCAAGTAGCCCCTGTTTGCACACAAAAGAACTCTTAAAATCTTGCAATATTTGATTCATTAATTAATCTCAAGAAACTAATCAACTATGCCTTTGGCTTCACTTCTAATCAACTTCACATAAAAATATCTCTTCAAACAACATTTCATCACTACACAACTTGTTCTGCAATGGCCAATTTCAAAGGAAATCTGCCATTTTCCATACTCACCATCGCAATCTTGGCTTTCGTCGCGCTCTTGTACACTGAAAGATTAGGTTCTCTATCTTCAAGAGCCATTTTCAGGTTGAAGCCCTGCGCTAGAAGTAACGCTGGTGAGAAAAATCTGTTTTCACCTCAACATATCGAAGTGGTTGAGAGTTATTACATCATAGTATAGTTTGTTTCGTTGATGTTTTAATCACAATCTACATGCCCTTCGCAGTTGAGAAATTAGTGGATGTCAATGGCTTGAGTTACGAAGGTGATGAATTGTTCGATTTTGATCCTGATCAATGCAGCCTGCATCATGGGAAATGGGCGTTCAATCGCTCCATCGAGCCCCTGTATTCGGACCAAACATGTCGATTTTTGGACCGGCAGGTCGCTTGCGTTAGGAGCGGTAGGCCGGATTCGGATTATATGTACTGGGAGTGGCCGCCCGACGGCTGCAGGCTGCCGAGGTAATATACCATTTTGGAATAGAAGATCTCATCCGAATTAAGGGTGGGGTCGATGCAATATATAGTGTCAAAATTGGTATTGTAGTACATCGTAACAAAGCCTTCAGTATCAAAAATCTCATATTGATATTTTACCGAAGAACATTTTAGTATACTACAGATTGGGAGTCAGACAGTGTTTTAGGACAATAACTTATGTCAATTTGGAAATTATGACAATTTTTTTTGAATTTGTAAAAATAGGACTCTAATTAATAAGTGTTGCAGCTGCAGGACATTTCTTGGCCTATAATTCAATTTTTGGGTTTACCTGCACGAACCAAGCACGTGACAACCCGCACGGAGGGGTTGATTATGTAGCAAGCACGTCATTTTTAGGGCTCCAGATAGGATGTCATGTGTTGGTCCGTGCGGGTAAGTCCGAAAATTCGATATTGGGCAGAGAAATGTCATGCGGGTGCAATGCTCATTAATTAATGTCCTATTTTTACAAGGAAAAAATTTTTTGTCCTAATTTCCAAATCTACCTAGGTGGTGTTCGGTTTCTTGGACAAAATAGTACTGAGATATAATATGTGATAAGTCAAGATTGAATCTTGGCTAATCAAAACCTGTTCGGTTTAGTTGTTAATTTTTATATAATTGAAAGCATGTTTGGCTTGTGAGATTATATAATATATTAAGTTAATGCACATTTACTAATATACCCCTCAAAATATTGTTTTTAAAAGATGCCTAATGAATGCTGGTTTAAAAATTTTGTTCAATAATGAATAATCACTACAATTTTTGTTTTAGACCTTTTTTTAGGGGAGTTTTAGATCTTATTTATTATATATTAATAATGGAATCATATACAAATATTGGAATGTGAATTTTTAAAAATATTAAAAAGTCAAAAAGTAAGCAAAATGCCATAAGATACAGAATGAGAATGGGAGAAGAATTAGACTGAAACAAGAAGAAAAAAAAGTGTCAGCGACATTTGATTTCCTGAAGTTTGATCGGTGGCAAATTTGGAATTTACAGAAAAAGTAAAGGATAAAATGGTATTAAAAAATTATTCTTGCTCCGGATGAATTATGTCGCAGGGGTAGAGCTCCGACTTGAAAACGTGAGATAATTCATCAGAGATAATATCAGGGATTAAGTATTGGAAATAATATAATTAACCGAACGTGGACTTAATTTTATATGGGCTGGAAATAATATAATTAACCGAACGTGGACTTAATTTTATATGGGCTGATATCAGGGCATCCGAACAGGCTCATAAGTTACTGTCCTAAAAAATCCTCTAAATCTATAGATTGGTATGCCAAAATTTCGGTACGAAGTATATCAAATACAAATATGTACCATCTTTTCGGTATTGCTGTATTTATCGATATCATTTTCATGGTATACCAAAATTACTGGTATTTAATGTGTAATTATGAGCATGGGCAAGGGTCACCGGACCCCCTAAGATTTTCAAAAGGAGTAGGCATATTTTCGTAATTTTATAAATATATTATAAAAATAAAAATATATCATTTTTATGACCCCCTGAGATTTTCAAAAGGAGTAGGCATATTTTCGTAATTTTATAAATATATTATAAAAATAAAAATATATCATTTTTATCTCCGTTGTTATTAAGTTGACTTATTTTACACTGTGATTGATATGCAAGTTTTAGAGTTGAACCGATGTTTTCATGAAATGAACACATAATTAATTTATGCATGTCATGATTGGAGCCAAAGATTTATTTTTTAAATTTTATATTGAAAGCTATTTCATTTTGTAAAATTTTATCCATCTTAATTTTTTCAAATTGTTGTGTATGAACTTGAAAGACAGTTGAAAATATAGTTTCAATGACATTATAAGTAGTTATTATTAATTTAATTTAACTTTGAATTTAATTATTAATATTATTGAAAGAAAAAAAAATTGGACAGTCCCAAACTAAAAATCCGGCTCCACCACTGATTATGAGTATATATATACGACAAACGGTCCATGGTTTGGTACGATAAAGGTGTAGCACGCCGTTACCTTACCGCAAATTATAGTATATTAAAAAATTTGATATTTTCCCTGATACTATAAACATGGCATACCAAATTTTCGGTATTTTTGAAACTAGAGTTCATTCGAAAAAACAAATGTATCATATAAAATTTGATTTATAGGTTTGATCCAAGAATGGTGCTGCGGAAACTTAAAGGGAAGAGGCTAATGTTTGTAGGGGATTCACTGCAGAGAGGGCAATGGCAATCCTTCGTTTGCCTCGTTGATTCTGTGATACCGAAAGGGAAGAAGTCGATGAAACGAGGTCGTTTGCATTCTGTTTTCAGAGCTAAGGTGATTTCGAAGTAAACTTCAGACATCATCTGCAAGAAAAGAATTGTGTTTGTGTGCATTAATTTTACATTTTTCTTTTTGTTCAGGAATACGATGCCACGGTGGAGTTCTATTGGGCTCCTTTCCTCGTAGAATCCAACACAGATATTCATATAATAGCAGATCCAAAGCAGAGGATTTTGAAGGTTGATTCAGTTGAAAAGCATGCCAAACACTGGTTAGGCGTCGACATCCTCGTCTTCAACACTTATGTTTGGTGGATGAGTGGCCTCAAAACTAAGACATTGTAATATTATTACAAATTTACAACCTCTCTTCCTCTCTTTCTCTCATATGCAATCTTATGCGCAGATGGGGTTCGTTTGCGAACGGAGCAGAAGGGTACGAAGAGTTGGAAACACACGTTTCCTACACGTTAGGGCTCAGAACATGGGCAAATTGGGTGGATTCAAACGTTAATCCCTCCAAAACACGAGTGTTCTTCACAACCATGTCTCCTTCACACCACAGGTGAATTTAGGCCTAATTAAGGGGTGTGGTTGGTTGAACTTAATTATAAGCTCTTTAAAACACTTTATAATTGTTTCAAAAAAACACTTTATAATTTAAAAGTTTATAAACTCTTATTTTTTTTTTGACAAAATAAGTCACTAATCAACTTATAATTGTAAAAGAAAACATCTTTTAACTTTTTAACTCAGTTGTGTGCCCGTCTTGAATTGGAACTCAACATTAGGACAAACAACTCCGAGGCTTAGCTCTCAACCACAACTGATTTATTCATAATTTTATAAACAATAATCATTTTATTAAATGATATTACTATAGTTTTTTTTATTTCCAACATATACTATAAATTGTCGGAGCTTATAATCTCTACAAAATAAATTTTGCCAAACACCCCCTACCTACCTGAACGAGATCTAGTGTCCCAGAATGTGCTACCGTGTCTCATTATTATTTATTATTTTAATAATATTGTTTATAAAAATAAATTTTATTATAATATTATGAACTATTCTTAATTTAAAAAAAATTAATTTTATATACTCCCTCCGTCTCACAAAAACATGAACAAAGAGAAATGCACGGGTTTTAAGAAATGTTAGTTGAGAGTTAAAGTAAGTGGAAAATGGGTTCCACTTTAAAAGGTGTTGCGAGAGTAATAAATTAATTAAAGAAAAGTAGTGGTGGGCCATGATGTACTAAAATAAAAATGTTCATGTTTTTGTGAGACACCCCAAAATGGAAAAACGTTCATGTTTTTGTGAGACGGAGGGAGTATAACATAACTTTGAATTTATCAACCTATTATTAACTAATCTATATAATATATAAAATAGTGAATTTTTAAAATGACCACTTTCATATTGTAAAAATAAAAAATGTCCACTAAAATAAAAAACTTAAAAAATGTCCACTGTTACCAAAATACCCTTCACATTAAAAATTAAAAAAATGTCCACTTTACATCACCCCTTTAAAAAATCCCGCAATTCACAACCAGTGTGAATTGAGAATTCACAACCAGACGAATTCACAACTAGAATTTTTTGTTTGTGAATTCACAACTAGTCGAATTCACAGCCAAAATTTAATTCACAATCAATCGAATTCACAACCAAAATTTAATTCACAACTAGAATTATTTGGTTGTAAATTCACAACCAAACGAATTCACAACCAAAATTTAATTCACAATCAGATTTATGTTGGTTGTGAATTCACAATCAGTCGAATTCACAACCTGAATTTAATTCACAACTAGAATTTATTTTGGTTGTGAATTTGAGTTTTTAAAGCTTGAATTCACAATTAAAACTGTAATTTATTTTGATTGTGAATTTATAGATTTGGTTGTAAATTCAAGAATATTAAGTTGTGAATTCAAGAATATTAAGTTGTGAATTCATCGACCTGGTTGTCAATTCATAAATGTATTCTTAAATCTAGTTGTGAATTCATAAATGTGGTCGTGAATTCAGGAACATTAAATTGTGAATTCATAAATTTGGTTGTGAATTTAAGAACATTAAAAAAATTATTTGCTCCCTCTCTGGAGCACGAACAAAATTATTCATCTTAAAAAAAAAAACGGAAATCCAATAGTCCAAATATGAAATTCTTTCGTGGATGAAGGGAGTAATTTTTATTCATGACTAAAAGGTTTGATATTCATTTTGATCCAACGATCAATTACAGTATCTGAAACCCGTTTAATTAAGTACATTAACTTCAATTTTATTCTGTGCATATGATTTTTTTCAGAATTTCAGATTGTAGTACTATAAAAATGTTTCATTTCAAATTCATTTGATTCTATCACATAAGAGTAATAATTCAACCTGCAGTGCAATCTTGTAGTATATTATTTCTGTTGATCTTATATAATTGCATGTTAACCTTCTCAAATACATAGATTATTTTTCCTTTAAATTTTCTTGTGCAAAACTACTCTCTACATTATTGCCATGTCAAGAGTTGGGATATGTCCTTACTAGATTATCCAACAAGAAACCAATAAACAGCTATTTCAAACATAAATCAATAAACCTTCATTACAACAAATCACAGAAGGCCTTGCAACACTTCCAATACAGGTAAAAAAATGATTTTTTTGTAGAAAACCATATCAGCATTTGATCTGTTTTGGAAAAACAGTCTCTCTATGTTTCTTCTGTATATATGTATACATAAACAGCTCCTGCTTCAGTAAGTGTATTTACATTGGAGCAAGATGATTATCTGCTTGTGTTAATTTCCACTGCATCCACCTCCTCAGCATTTCCACCGATGCTTTTGGTTGATCCATCGGAACCATGTGGCCCGCATCGTGCACCTTGAGGAACGTAAGAGGCCCGTAGCCCTTCTGCTGCCCGGCCTCAGCCCCGTCTACAGAGAAAGACGCAGTGGCAGCTGCTGCAAACTTCTTCTGTCCAGACCATTCCATGGCATGCACCCATCTCGAGTTCCCTATCCATGTCAAATCAAGTGTGTTTTTCAGTTGTTTATGTGTTTAAGAATAAAGGCGAAATGTAAGAATCCTTACCTAGCCAATTGCAGATGAGATCATACTCTCCTGCATACACCAGCAGCTTGATTCCATCCTCCAGCATTGCAGGGATTCCTACTTCAAGATTCCTCATCCAGTCCGTCACCATAGCCTCGTACACCGTGGAGCTACAAGACACGAAGTCTATGTCTCCGACACCAAGAGCGTCTCTCACTGATCTGAGGGGTTTTGAAATTTGAATCACACAATGCTTCGATTTCTACAATATACTCCAAAATTAACCTCCAAATCTCCTTCACCAATGACCTCCAAATCTCATCAATCGACGAGCTCTATGCCAACGGAAAAAATCATCCCCATTCAGATCAGAAACACATCTCCATTGAAGCAAATCGATCAACTTTGATTTAAATCTGAAGCTAGCGATTCGACTTTGATTTGAATCTGGACATGAATTTGAGAAACCATCAATACCAAATCTGGACGCCGGTGAAGACTTTCATTTCTCGAATTCGGTGCTGCTCATAGGAGGATCCCGCGGCACCGCCGCCTTTGCTACTGAATCAGTCGTTGTTGACCTAGGAAGTGCTCAGGCCTGCTGGGATGTTCTATTCTTTCTTCGAGCGTCGCCAGTTCTTCTCCAGCGGAGGCGGCGCAGGGATGAGCGTCGCCAGTTCTTCCTCCGCGCTCCGACATCGTCGCGGATGTTTCCACGATCTCCTCCGATTTAGATTGGCTAGCAGAGAGCCGCGCCGTCGTCGTCGATTCCAATCTGCTACTTCAGCGATGCCCTCGACGACAGAGCCTCCTCGCCGCCACCGCCGCCGCTCGATTTCGGCGGATCTGCATCCGGTAATTTTTCTCCGCTCTCCGACATCGCCGCGGATGTTTCCAGGATCTCCTGCGATTTAGATTGGCTGGCAGAGAGCCGCGCCATCGTCGTCGATTCCAATTTGCCCGATCAGGATTCTATAAACTTCCATCAAGTTCTTAGGGAAAGAAGGCGAAATTCTTCGGTTTACGCCGCTGCCGTAGTGAAGAAAACTCGCGACCGCGGCGATCTGAGCTCGAAGGGAGGGAGGGAGGGAGAGAGAGAGAGAGAAGGGGGAAGGGAGTACCGTGGAGAAGAGAGAGAAAGAGAGTGGAGAGAGAGAAGAGAATGAGAGAGGCTGGAATAGAAATTTTATTGAAGAAAAGCAAAAACCCTTGAGAGCACAGGCGCAAACAAGGAGAGTCCGAAAAAACCAAAACAAGAAGAAGACAAAAAAACCAAGCGTAAGGAGAAGGAAAAAACAAGAACGAACAAAAGACGGGACCGCAGGCGCCAGAGGAGTCGAGGCGTCAGAGGAGTCGAGGCGCCAGAGGAGTCCAGGTGCCAGATGAGAGAATGCGCCTGAGGATACGAGGCGCCAGAGGAGTCAAGTCGCCAGAGGAGTCAAGGCGCCCGAGGAGTCGAGGCTCCAGAGGAGTCGAGGCTCCAGAGGAGACGAGGTGCCAGAAGAGTCGAGGCGCCAGAGGAGTCGAGGCGCCAGAGGAGTGAAGGCGCCAGAGGAGTCGATGCGCCAGAGGAGTCGAGGCGCCAGAGGAGTCGAGGCACCAGCGGAGTCAAGGCGCCAGAGGAGTGAAGGCGCCAGAGGAGTGAAGGCGCCAGAGGAGTCGAGGCGCCAGAGGAGTCGAGGCGCCAGAGGAGACGAGGCGCTAGAGGAAAGCATCCTCGTCCCCAACATCTTCATCATCCAGCATATCACCCCATTTCTTCTTTTTGGCTACCGCCGACATAGCTCGGGCAGCATCGAAAGAGGAGTGAATCACAAAGTTTTGCAGAATTGCTCCTCCAGATTGAGCATGTTGTACTTTATTCAAGAACTCCACCGGCACCGAAGAGTTAAGTACGGCCTCCTGCAAGACACCAGTAGCCCGGCCAGCTTTTAGTGCATGGCCATGCTCTATAATACGTCGGAGGCGGTGCTTGATAGAGGAATCAGGAACCTTCCCATTCTTTTTAGCTCCCTTCGGTCGCCCTCGTCCGCGAGTTATGGGAGGATCCACTGGCAACTCCTTCTCAGGAGTCACCACACTACAACTCGGAGCTGGAGAAGTCAAGTCCGAATCATTCTGCAGAGGAGGAATCCTATCAGATTGCGCAGAGCCCATAGTTGGAGATCCCGTGTCTTCCTCCTCATCCACATCTTCCACCACCCCCTCTTGAAAATTCATTCCTTTTCCATTGTCTATAGGATCCTCAGTCTCAAGAATAGCAAAGGAATTTGATGTCGCGACGCCAAGATCCGGAGCCACGTTCAAGTCTTCCCCAGTTTCATTAGGACAATCAGCGCTATGAGGAGTCTCCTCATGGAGATTCTCATCGACGGCTTTGGGAATTGGCCGCCAAGAATCAACAGATCTCCTCTTGCCTTTGAAATTCTGATTCTTTCTCTGGTTGACCGGAGAGGAAGGTTCAGTTTCAGAGCGATTTTTCCTGCAATCATCAACAGCATGGCCCACCACGGAGCAAATCTCACAAAAATACGGTAAATTCTCATAGCCAAATTCAATTTCATAGATATCATCACCACATTTCACATCCAAAAATTCTGGAATATCAGAGGCAACATTCATCTCCACGAGCACACGCGCAAAATAACCCACCGAAGCTCTAGCAGACATACCATCAATGATAATCGGTGTTCCAACCTGCCTAGCGATGCCAGCGAGGACCTCGGGGTGCCAATAATCATGTGGGAGATTGAATATACGAAGCCAAACCTGAGCAAGAGTGGACGTGGCCTTATTAGGATTGAACTTGGGAACCCAAGCCTGAAGATGTAGGATTCCAGTGCTTAGGCGCCAAGAAACCTTAGAGAAGGCAATGGAATAATCCTCCTGCGAAGAGAATTTCAAAGTGAAAAAACCCTTTCCAAGAGGAATGACCTCCCAGGGATGCGACGTATTCCACATAACAGTGAGCTCATTATGAATATCAGCAGCGAAACGGGGAGCATCCCCTTTGCGAAGAAACAATCGGCCATGCACGGCAAATTGGAACGAGCGGACTTGTCGTTGATGGAAAGCCGGAGAGATGTTGAGGCAAGGACGACCGTCCTCCATCGAAGGCTTTAGGACAGCAAAGTCGTGAGCCGGAACGTCGGCAGGCCGTCCCGACTGCCATCTTAGAGTCTCGGCGAAGGATTTAACCCTAGCACGCCTATCAGTTGGCAGAGGGCGAGAAGGCTGCCCATCTCCAGAAAAACCCGGTGGCGGAGGCATCTTGGTATCCGGGAAACGAATTCCGGCATGGTGAGTCTGAACTCCTGACTGCTGCACCGGATCATGAAGCACAAGCGCATTGGCAGGAACAGCCGAAGAGGTGTGAAGCGCAGAAAAAAAGACCGCAGTAGGCGGCGGCTGCTGGGAACTGCCGAGCACCGATGAATCGGACGAAGGAGTCTGCGACAGCGTCCCATGGAGAGGCAACGGTGGGACCGCAGGAGTAGGCTGAGCATCTAACGTGGAAACCCTAGTAACCAAGGGTGGCGGCTGAACCCTAATTTCTGGAAACAACAAGGCATCAATAGAATCGGACTCTTGAGAAAACCGATCAGCCAAAGGATGATTCCCAGCAGGATTGAACGGCAGCCTCGTAGAAGGCCGAGAGAAATTAGAAGAGATAGGAGGAAACTCCGAAAGAAGTAGGCGAGAATCCATGCCGGGCTGGAGAAAGCCAATCCGGCTGGTGAAGAGCAGTTGGCGTCCCTACCGCAGCCGCAGCGGCGCGACGGAGATGGAGAGTGCATGAGAGAGAGAGAGCACCATGCGGCTGCTAGGGTTGTGAATTCTGAAGAGAATGAGAGAGGAGAAAGATGCCTGGAGAGAAAGAGAGTGTACCTATATTTAAAGAAGGGTATTTCTGTCTTTTCAATCAAAAAGTGGACAGTTTTTATTATGTTTATCTTAGTGGACAATTTTTATCAATACAATATGAAAGTGGATAGTTTTATATATTAACTCTTTGTAATTTCCCTCATTTTCCATATCAATTAATCTAGTCATACATAATATGTATATACATAATGCCCCTAAATTTATACCAAATTAGTTCAGTTTTTTAGGGACTAATTCAGATACTAATTATCAATTTTCATGACTAATGTACCCTTTTACAAATTGACGGTTGAATTTGAATTTGGAAGATTTTGTGTTTCTTTTTTCCTTTTTCTACATAATTAGTTTAGAATTTTTTTTAATTCTCGCTAATCTTAACAATATCTATGCATCAAATTTTTGGCATTGGAAGTAATTATGCTATTTTATTTTCTTTTTTTATTATTAAAAAGCCAATTTTCTTATTATTAAATCAAATTTCGATCAATTAAATATGAATACAAACTCTGTTGATTAAGCTTAGCTAAATAATTTTCTCAATCCTGCAAGGGTTATTATTAAAAAATAGCATGGACTTTGACTTCATAGTGATTTTTTAATCCAAATTTATAAAAATTACAAATAAAGCCTAAATTTATCTAGATTGTTCAGCTTATAACCTGAGTTAAAATTTCATTCGCAAACGTACTTATTTCACTTAAGAGTTTAAATTTTAATGTGATTTACAGTTAGACAGTTGTAGCGGACATAAAGATAAAAAAAATATAATGTCATTTTTTTTAATTTTCAAGTCAGCTTTCGACGAGCCATATCAACCCTCAGTTGGCCGAAATTTTGATTTGGGCTATAAACTTAACAACGTAAATAAGTTTAGGCTATTGACTCAACTAGAAACACCTCTAAGTTGACTTGCAATAGAACAAGGACATCCTAGCGATGGTAAGTTGACCCAGTGTCATCTCTCAAGGAAAGTCTTTAAGGGCTTTTAGTAGTATCGTAAGAAAAAGCAATAAAAGAAAGCAGTAAAGGTTTTGATTTAAAAACGTAACTTAAACTTAAACATAAATTGAACTTAAACTTAACCTAGGCAATAATTTAAACAACTCGAATTAAACCTAACTTAAGAAATTAAATACTTGTAAATTTAAAGACTTCTAATCTAGGCGTGAAACTAAAGTGCATAATTTAAATTGCATAATTAAAAAGAAAGCATAAACATGAACTAAAACCATAAACATGATTAAATGAAAATAACTTGAATTTAAATACGAAATACCGTAACGTCTGGAACGTGTAATTGTGTCACTCAATCACAATCCAAGAATAAACCAAAAACTGAATTGAAATCTAACTTAAAACAATAAAAACTTGAAACTATGAAAGCAATTAAATTCCTAAGCTTCGGAGCATTGCAGCGCTGAATGCTTCTTCACGGCAGAACTCCAAAAATTAGGGCAAGGGATTGATATTTTACAATGAAAAGTATGGCCCTATTTATAGACTTCAAAACCTTCTGGATCACCATGAAAGTTGCCATGCAAAGCCGGACTCTAAAAGGAATAGAATCGTGCAAAGGAAGGTAAGTCCAGCTGTGATGCGCGCTCTGGAAGTAATCTCCACTCGGGCGGAAATCGCGGCTCTCGCCAGAGAAATGGATATCGCCAGGGGAACAGATGATTTCTCTGACTTCGCCAGCGGAATGGGTTCCGCTCTGGCATTGATTCCTCTGGCGTGTCTCTCCCCTCTGGCGCTTTTATCTCTGGCACCTTGACTCCTCTGGCGCCTATGTTTCCAGTAGCGAAGTGATTTCTCTGGCGCTTTCGCGCTCGCTTCGATTCCTCTGGCGCTTCCTTTTCTCCCCTCTGACTTGTGATTTCGCTGCTCTGGCGAATGACTTCTCTGGATCTGAAGCGCTTGATTCCGCTGCTCTGGCTCTGGGGCATTTCTCTGGCTTCCCATTTCGCTGCTCTGGCATGCGGGGCTTCGCTTCTCTGACGTGCCAGAGTATGCACAAAAACGTAATTCTTAGCCCAAACTCTCCAAAATTTGCACTCTTCATCTTGAAAATCTAAATCTCCTGCAAAGCATAAAATACACCATAAAACGCACCAATTTCCAGAAGATTTAACTTAAAATATGCAAATGCAAACCCCTAAAATTAGAACAATTAAGCATAAATCAGCTATATTTGTAATTTTCATAAATTTAAGATTAAAAAGTCATCATTCCCTAAAAAAAAGATTAAAAAGTCATCATGAGATTAAAGTTCGAACTATTTTAACACTCTCTTAAAAAAAATATTATGTTTTCCACTTCTCAATATAACTTCTTGATTTTATTTCTCTCTTTTCCTTCAATATTTTTCAATTACATAAATAAATAATTACTTAGATTATGTAAAAGATTATAATTTCTATATACACATAATTTTATTAATATACATATATACACGTACACACAATATTATCACATTTCATTATTTAGATTGTAGAGGCTAAAATCTACAATTGAAGTTGACGTCTGCACGTCCGGATAGATTGGGCAATAGCAACCTGTCAACACAAGAATACGTAAGAGCCCTAGGTTGAGCACTGGGTGGGGGTGTCAACCGTAGAGCCTCCGACGCTCAAGTCAGTAACGGAATAGAAAATCGGAATTACAAATGAAATTAAATGAGAGAGAAATACAGGTTTGAATTCGTGATTCTTCCAAGCTGTCGACGACGTTGAAGGGTGGAAACGGTGACATCGAGTTGTGATAATGGAAGGTGAGAAGCGGAGACATGCCAAGTTAGCTATTTCCGGTTCGGAAGAGTATTCAGCGTGGCGGCATAGTAGAGAGAATTCAAGAAGTAGCGAGCAAGTAAGATTTTTCGTGTCCCCTCTTTATGACCTAGTCGGGCTGTTTATATAGTGGTCATCCAGCCGCTAGGGTTTCTACAGTCTGGCCCCGTTCAAACCCTTTTCTCCCAGGTTGTTGCGATTTGGGCGGGATCTTAAAGTTTTACCTTCTGACTGCGTCAGCTTGGCGGAAGACGTCTTTTAGGGTTTGCGTCGTTTGACGACTGGGTTTTGTGACCTTGTTAGTTAGGTTGATGGTAACCCTTAAACTGGATGCGAGATATCCTGCTTGGTGGTCGATTTCAAGTTGTTGTATAGCTTTTCGGGCTAGATGGGCCAACCTATTTGATTACTTGGGCTTTTTAGGGTCACGCCAGATTAGGAGTCAAGCTTGATGGATTGTCTTTATGGGCTCAGGCTGAGTGCGAATTACTCAGCCTGACTGCTTAGACAAGTTGGACTTGAGGTGAGATAGTCAACCTGGGTCGGTCCAGGTAGGTCTTGCAATAAGTATAACCTAACTAATCGAGCCGGGCGAACAAGTTTTCTTAAGTAATTCGGCTAGCCTTGTTATCGATCCAAGTTGGTTCTAAATTTGTCGGATTGGATGGGCCGAGTTGCTTGACTTATTGGGCCAGCTTGGAATGTTAATTGGGCTTGAGCCAAGTTGACGGATTTTGCCCACTACATTTAGCCCCCCACTCTACAATTAGAAATTTCTAATTGGAGAGTTAATTGATTATAGTCATTCCGTATAGGTGGACTTGTAGGATATCGGACTGTCTCGGTTGGTAGAGCCAATCATTGCATTGACCGACTACTGTATTGTCAAGATGAAGGAGATTGCAAAATTAGCTTGCAAGTTGGATGCAAATTCTCCTTAGTTTGGCGTGAGACTAGTGTATTTGCAATTTGGACATATGTTAATTGATTTGTCAAGTTGAGGAAGATATAATTGGATCATGTCTTTTTTCTAGTTTGTTTGACAATATTGCACTAGGTAAAAATGTACATATATAACTTGGCTTACCAGCTTGTAAAAAGTACCACGAGAGTAGACAACGTGGATCAATTCGAATTCTAAATGTCAAGTTGTAAATACGTGAGCTAGGTTGGATTGGTTTGCCAACATGGAATTTGGAACTTTATCAGCTTGGAGTGCTCAAGCAGCTTGAGGTTTATTTTCTTCAAAATACAGCTTGTACAGCTTGGAGTTTATTAAGGAAGGAATAGTGTTTGTAGTCATTTGCCAACATGGATTGTGATGATTTACCAGCTTGTAGTTATTACAAAGAAAAATCATAGGTTGCAGGAATTTTATCTTAACAAGTTGAGATTTTTTCCCAACTCTTTTTCTGTTTTTTTTTTTTGGCACATATATACATATATATAGCTTGGCTTGTTAGCTTGGAAAGTACCACGAAGGTGGATGGCAGGATCAATTCGAATTTTAATGCTACCCTGTAAATTCGTGACTCGGGTTGGACTTGTTTATCATCGTAGGATGAAAGTATCGGCTTATAATTAAATGAGTCGAGCTACAACCGTTTAACAACATGAAATTTGATACTTTACCAGTTTGAAATTATGCAAAGAAATAATACAGCTAGTAGAGATGTAGAGTAGTTGACAAGTTGGATTGAGATGAAAATGCTTACTTCCAGATGAGCCATGATGCACGAGGTCGGGACTCTCTCACACATTTGCAGAAATGCACGGCGGCTATCCGCCAATTAGCCACTGGCGTCAGTGTGGATACTTTCGACGAGTATCTCAAGGTCGCCGAGACGACGGGGCGTCTATGCCTTAAGAAATTCTGCACGACTGTCATCCGGGCTTTCGAAGCCCATTATCTTCACCGTCCAACGCCGGCGGACATCCAACGCCTTACTCAGATGCACGAGGCGCGACACGGATTTCCCAGGATGCTCGGGAGTCTTGATTGTATGCATTGGACGTGGAAGAATTGCCCAAAGGCGTGGCACAGCGCATATACACGCGGTGATCAAGGGGAGTCCACCTTGATTTTAAAGGTCGTTGCATCCCACGATCTGTGTATTTGGCATGCCTTCTTCGGCGTTGCTGGTTCGAACAACGACATTAACGTTCTAAACCAGTCGACTCTTTTCTCCGACGTGTTGGATGGAACGGCGCCGCCGGTGATCTTTCAGGACAACCGACGCTACTACTTGTGCGATGACATATATCCGGAGTGATGTTGTTTCGTCAAGAATCCACTGATGACGACCAATCCGAAGGAGGCGAGGTTCAAGAAGATGCAAGAATCGGCACGGAAGGATGTTGAACGTGCCTTTGGAGTGCTTCAAGCTCGATAGGGAATCATTTGAAGTCCGGCGCGAGGTTGGTACGTCAAGAATCTCAAGGATATCATGATGTGTTGCATCATTCTCCAAAACATGATTGTGGAGAACAAAGGTGATAGAGCTGCCCATTGGAGAGATGACGACGCAGGACACGAGACGTCTAGCAGTGACTCAACGGAGAGTGCTCGAGCAACCCCGATTTGCTTCGAAGAATACGTGCAAAGAGATGCAATTCTCCGAGATAGGTAGATGCATGCTGTGCTTCAACATGATTTGATGGAGCACGTTTGGGTACGTTTCGAACCTCTAGAGCTGGATGTCTTTAAATTTTTAAGATTTATGTAATTTTTAGGATTTTAAAATTAATATAATTTAAATTTGAAGTAAATTGTGTTATGAAGTAAATTGTGTTATTTAAATTTGTGTAATTAAAATTAAATATAAAATACAAAAATTAAAACTAAAAAAATCAGGTCAGCTATCATGTCATTCGATTGCAGCCTCCTTTTAATATGGTCCCCCCTCTATCAGGTCATCCCCACTGCTGATGCTCTAAAGAATCTAAACCCATGCGGTTATACCGTGCCACACACCATTGCACTCTTCTTTAGTGTTTTTCTTTTCGTTCACGAACAATCGTGTAAAGACCAGATTGTAAATTTAAACCCTAATTTCACAAATTCTCGATTTCTTTCTAATTGGCTCTCGAGAGATTGTTTTGGTTCAGCAGAAAGAGGAGAAGAAGAAAAACAATCCATAACTTAGGGTTCAATTTGGGGGAATGGCATCCGAGAAGAAGGCGTCGGAGGGCATAGTGTTGCTCTCGATGTACGGCGACGAAGATGACGAGATGGAAGAACTCGATGAGGAAGTAGAAAACATTCATGAAGATGGAATTCCCCCGCCGGCGTCGGATGCCATCGCCGTGAACGAGAATGATGGTATTAGCGATTACGGCAATGAACAAATGCAGCGGCAACAGGAAGAGAGAGGTCAATTCAACGACTATACTCCTCCAGCATCCGCGACTCCGCAACAAAATCTCTTCTCGCCCCAAGAGCGGATGCAAGCACAACATTTTAGTTCGGATTTGAATAATGTTCAGAGCCAAAAGAGTCGACTGACTATTGTGGATTATGGCCATGAAGAGGGCGCGATGTCTCCGGAAGCAGAGGTTCTTATGTTTATGGCGTATTTTATTTTATTTTCTGAAATTAGGTTGTTAACTTATATAATTGTAGGAAGGTGAAATCATGGCAACTGGTCGAGTAACGTATGGAGAGCAACTTCAAAGTAGTGATGGTACGTGAAGCTTTTGATTATCTAAATAGGGTCGTCACTGTCTCCTGTAGCTTCTGTATTTATCCGAATTTTCTTGCATAAAATGTGTAGAACTCGATATAATATCTAGGATTCTGATGTGGTGTAATATTGAAGTTTAAATCCCTAGCAAAATAAAAATTGTTAAACCCAACATTGTTTAGAAGTATGGTGCACTGATAAATCAAATGGTTAAGAGTCTCTAGACTTCAACTGTATTGTTTTGTGTGTTCTTGATAGTCATAGTTATACCTTCAATCCTACCCTACATATTCTCTATAATGCATGTCTTGAGTTTCTTAAAACGATGTCCTTTTCTTTTGGTGTATGACTCGGGAAAAATTAGGGCAAGACAATATGACAATTGTGTGGTTCATTATATATTATGAATTTACTATGAGCCATTGACTGTGGAGTTCGAAAACTTCACTTGCTTTTACATGCAAGCTAAATAACATTTTGAAGTTTCTTTGATGTCTTTCCAACATTTGTTACAGTCACTGCTTGTGCTTTAGGTGAATCGCGAGAAAAGATATCACCAGGTATGGCTCGGCTTCCAACACCTAGCACTCAAGGTGCAACCCCCCAATCATTGGAGCCAGCTGATCAGCCTGAATCAGATGCCATGAATTATGCTACAAGTGAATCAGAAGCTGCAGGGACTGAGGATGTTGTTATGGGTTCTGTCGAGGATCAAAAGGATATCGATCCATTGGATGACTTTTCACCGTTCCAACGAGCAATAACGGCTCGCCGACCACTGGCATAGGGGAAAACCCCCAATTTTCTTACTCAATATGAATTTGTCAGCAATTTATTGCAAATCTTGGTAAATTTTGATGGTTATTCATGTTTCCCTGTGTCTCCAGTCAAATTCCGGGCGGCACAACCTGCTTATCTCATCGGGTTTATTCCTCATAGGAGGCAGGTCTCCCGAATTTCTTAGGAACATTTTGGATCTAATCTGGGAATCTTCGCGTCGACAACAGATATTCTGAAGGCTTTGGAGAAAAGGCAGTAGTTGACGATGATGATGTTGACTTCACCACTCGTTTACCTTGGGTTGATTCGTCTCTCTTGTCTGATCCTTACCTTAATGATCAGAAAAACAAAGCAGGAAAACGGCCTAGAACTCTGTTTGTCTCATCACCTAAGTTTGCCTAAAGCAGCAATGGAAAGGTTGCTGCAGGATTCAATTCCTTGCAAAACCAGAGCTGGAGTTGTGCTACTCTGACGGGTATTTCTCTGCTCTGACGGGCATTTCCCTGCTCTGACGGGCATTTCTCTGCTCTGACGAGTATTTCTCTGCTCCGACGGGCATTTCTCTGCTCTGACGGGTATTTCTCTACTCTGACGGGTATTTCCCTACTCTGACGGGCATTTCTCTGCTCTGACGGGTATTTCTCTGCTCTGACGGGCATTCCTCTGCTCGGACGACTATTTCTTTGCTCTGACGAGCATTTCACTGCTCTGACGGGTATTTCTCTGCTCTGACGGGCATTTCTCTGCTCTGGCGGATATTTCTCTGCTCTGTCGGGTATTTCTCTGCTCGGACGGGTATTCCTCTGCTCGGACGGGTATTTCCCTGCTCTGACGGGCATTTTTCTACTCTGGCGGGTATTTCTCTGCTCAGACGGGCATTTTTCTGCTCCGACGGGCATTTCTCTGCTTTGACAGGTATTTCTCTGCTCGGACGGGCATTCCTCTGCTCTGACGGGCATTTCTCTGCTCTGACGGGTATTTCTCTGCTCTGACGGGCATTTCTTTGCTCTGACGAGCATTTCACTGCTCTGACGGGTATTTCACTGCTCTGACGGGTATTTCTCTGCTCTGACGGGCATTTCTCTGCTCTGGTGGATATTTCTCTGCTCTGTCGGGTATTTCTCTGCTCGGACGGGTATTCCTTTGCTCCCTGCTCTGACGGGCATTTTTCTGCTCTGGCGGGTATTTCTCTGCTCAGACGAGCATTTTTCTGCTCCGACGGGCATTTCTCTGCTCTGACGGGTATTTCTCTGCTCGGACGGGCATTCCTCTGCTCTGACGGGCATTTCTCTGCTCTGACGGGTATTTCTCTGCTCTGACGGGCATTCCCCTGCTCTGACGGGCATTTCTCTGCTCTGGCGGGTATTTCTCTGCTCCGACGGGCATTTCTCTGCTCCGACGGGTATTTCTCTGCTCTGACAGGCATTCCTCTGCTCGACCGAACCACGTAAATCCGGTGTCGTTTACTGCTTTTATTTACCGTATTATTTCTCGTTTCACCAGTGTTATTTAAATTTGTGTAATTAAAATTAAATATAAAATACAAAAATTAAAACTAAAAAAATCAGGTCAGCTATCATGTCATCCGATTGCAGCCTCCTTTTAATATGGTCCCCCTCTATCAGGTCATCCCCACTGCTGATGCTCTAAAGAATCTAAACCCATGCGGTTATACCGTGCCACACACCATTGCACTCTTCTTTAGTGTTTTTCTTTTCGTTCACGAACAATCGTGTAAAGACCAGATTGTAAATTTAAACCCTAACTAGTATTATACCCGTGCTTCGCACGGTCTGATTATTCATATGTATTTGTAATACATAATAGATGTATTATATAATTCTATAAATATATTTAAGTGTTACGAATAAAAATACAGAGTAATGAAATGAAATTGAAAATTTACATTATATAATACAAAAAATAGGATTTCGTAAAAGAAAAAAGTTTCATATCATAAGACAGTAAAATGTAAACATTTTTGAGAAAGTTAAAAAAAGAACATTTCAAGGAATATCAATATTAGACAAAAAAAGAAAATTAATGTTACTCATAATTTTACTTCTTTGTATTTTTAATACAATATCTAACATAAAAAATCTAGATGTAAACTAACATTAATAATATAATATTTAATAAATCTAATATATTATATTATGACAAAAAAATTAAACACAAATATTTAATTTTGTGTATGTATGCGAGTATATATATATATATATATATAATGGTTTATTTTCTAAAAATATAATTAATAATAAAATAATTTAAGTGGACCTATAAGTGTTCATAATTATCTAATTATCTTAGGAGTATTAATTTTAGTTTACGATTTTAGTATTGTTCGTAAAATATTGCAGTTATGTCATCATTTTTTAAGTGGTTGAACTCTTAACATTTTCAAATATTTTAAAACGTCGAAAAGTTTACGTAACCTGCTTGATAAAGTTAGTGTTGTCATATTGTTGTTGCACGATTTTGATATTTTGGATTCAGTTAGTAATACGTTTGATATGTCAACTTTCAATAACAAAAAGAATGGAGATTTTATTTTTATAACAAATTGAAGGTTGATGGCATTATTTCAACCTCTCAAAGTTTTTGTTAAAAATTCAAAATAGATCTAAAATATGGACCATGCAATATGTATATGTGGCGCGCTAGGAGTGTGACACGTTGCAAATGCCTTCTAAGGGCTTCCATGGCAAAATACACACAGGGGTAAATAGGAATAACAATTTTGAATTTTTTTTTAAAAAAATAGTAATAATTTTTTAATTTTTTTAATAAAAATTCATTTTTTTTCCCACAACCGCCATCAAAATTATGCTTATAATTGAACACAATTATACATAAACATAAACACAAATATGTATGACGTTGGATAGAAATATGCTTGGAAAAGTATCACTATGCGACCCTCTAGTGCCTCTCGCGGCTGCTCATTGCCACCATAGTTATGCATATAGTCGAATATTATTATACATATTTGTGTGTAACGTTATGCATATTTATGTTTAGGGATGTCAATCCAGCCAGAAACCCGTGAGCTGATTCGATTAACCCGCTAATCTGAAAGGGTTAGGGCTGGAAATTTCAACCCAATAAAAATTATAATCTGAATAGCCCGACACCCGATAGGGTCGATCCGAAACTAACCCTAGACTGACCCGAAAATAATTTATTCACTTGATTATATGAAAATTTTCTTCGTATTTGATTTTCAATTTCATTACTTTGATTATGAAAATTAGTATAATAAAATATTTTTTTCAAAAGTTTGCAAAATATATTTTGTTTCAATATTAGAAATTCAATGTTACTCATCATTTTACTTATTTGTATTATTAATTCAATAGTTAACATAAAAATGTTGCATCTTCATATCTCTAAGACATGCATAAGTTATTATGTAATTTTTGAGCCCGATTAGCCCAATGGGCTATAGCCCGAAACCAGAACATTTAGGGTTAGGATTAGAAATTTCTAATTCAAAATAAACTTCAACACGATTAGCCCCCACTCGAATAACCCGTAACCCAATAGGGCTAACCCGAAACCCCATGGATTGTCACGATTGACATCCCTATTTATGTTTACATTTATGCATATTCTTTCTCAACTATATGCAGTACTAAGTGACACCATCAAATGACTATCGTAGCTGGTCACTTGACGGATCATACTTTCCTAGAGGGGTCATATAGTGATATTTATTTAAAAATAAATATTTAACCATTTTTAAATAATAAATATTGACGAATATTTCCTTAACTCTAATATTAATGTCTATTCAATTATAAAAAATGAATTTATACTTCTAAAGGATATTTATATATTTTAGTTAAATTATAATGTACGCTTATACAAATTAAAATATAAGAGCTACTGATTATTAATTATAAAAATCAAGATCAATTGATTACAAAAATAATTCGTACATTTTTATAAATGAATAAGTTATTTAGCTCATTGAGATATCTCATAGTACAATTCATTGAATAAGTATTTTTTATGTAATTTTTTTTAAAGTGAACATTTTGGATTAATTTAAATTGAGCAGCGTGAATTACTTTAGTTATAAAAATAAATTTACAATCAAAATAACAAAAATTTCGTCAATATGAAATTCATATACAATTTAATCATAAAATCATTAATGGGTGTTAACAATTAAATGTATATTAAACAACAAAACGGGTATTACCCAATAGATTTTTGGATGTTGCTTTGGAGGAAAATTCTTTGCTTGTATACACGAATAATCAATATATAAACATATGTAAAAAAATAAATATAATGATATAAAAAATAATATTATATATATATATATAATAAAATAATCTCTATATCCACGAAAATTACAATGCGATCTAAGAGTATGGGTTTTAATAATTGATAATTGCGGATAAAGGATCCATCAAAATTGATGTGTTAAACGATTGGATTTTTTTTTTATAAATGTGGAGTGTTAATGAGGTATTAAATTGATTTGTTAAATTGTTGATGAAAGTATCATTTTTTGTTAGTTTAAATGTGATTTATGTTATATAAATGAACTGGCCGGAGCGGGGCAAGGAAATGACGGGTCAAATCAAGGCGAAACCCGAAGCCACGGTTCGCATAGTGATGGAGGATTGACAGGAATTATGCTCTAATAGTTATACACAATAAATACAAAATTCTTCATTTTTAGAAGAAAATCATATTTTTGTGCAGCGACACCTACCACATTATTAAACACCTTAAATTTTCTATACTCATCTCTCATGTTTCTCTAAATATATGGATCCATAAATTAATTTTTTTATTAAATTATTTAGTTAACTCATGAATTATTTGTTTATTTCTAAAGTTGGAATCCAATCATTTTTAACTAATAAATAATTAAATCGTAAAATTATAAAAAAAATACCATTCATGCACCCTGTTATTTAATTCAAATTTTATAGTTTGCTTTTTTGAATCAAACCATTTTATTTTTCATTTCTATGGTTTATATATTTGTAATTACTTATTTTACTAATATTATTATAAATAAGTGAAGATGAATCATTAGATATCTTGTACAAAAATAATATAATTCACATATTGATTAACTAAATGAATTTTGATTTACATTGCTACATTCTCAAAACCTTCTCAAAAAAAAAAAAAAACTAATTTCTCAAAACACATATTATTATTTGTAGTGACCCGCTCTTTTAAATACATATTAGATTAAATATGTGCATTAGTTATAAAATTCTTTTAATTATTTATTGTGACTATTTTGTTAAGATAATACTATTTCAGCAAAAGTCTGTATAAGATATACAGAGCTGCGATTTAATATTCAGTCATGAATCAAATCAATAATTAAATTATTGGTTTAGCTACACGTTTGAGACTTTGCATTACCAGTTGATTGATTCAATAGTATTAGAAATTTTAGATTTATAACCGATTTCATAAATCGTGTTATTTAAATCGAATTGTTAGAATTATAACTTGAGCTTATGTGAATAATAATTTTATTATTTCACGCTATATGTGTTTAGTATTAAGTCGCGAATTAATTCAGACTTTCACGTATTAAATCCCAAGTTAAGGATTTAATTAATACGACGAGTATTTAATTAGCAAGAATTGGATAATTATTAAGAAACGAATACGAACTATGAGAAATTAGATCTCGATAAATAGTCACATCAAACCTTCCCCTCCAATACACCATTACTGCAGAAGTTTTTCTAAAGATTGCAGATTTCTTCCTGTAGCATATCTGAACTCCATCACACCCCAAAGTTTCCTGTAGCAGATCAATCCATAGTTTCCAAAAGCTGTTGAAATCCATCACACCCCAAAAGCCCCAATTTCAGGAGAAGATATTCAAAGATGGCAGGAGAAAATCTTCAGCAATCTACAAGTTTTCAAAGATGGCAGGAGAAAATCTACAGCAATCTACAATTTTCAAAAGCTGCATTTAAATTCTCCTACTCCCTTCAAAAATTTCAACCATCTTAAATTCCGTTGTCTGCGGAAGCTCCTCTATATATATATACTCACAATTATCAGTTCAATACTCATCACTTTCACTCCCGCAAAAGCAATACTCCATTGTATTGAAAACCTTAAATTTCTTAATTGTAGGAGCTCAAGTGAGCTCCCTTCGCCGGGCCGTTTATTCGCCGCCCGGCCACTAGGCTCTGAACCGAGAACGTGTACTCGTTCCTCCATCTTCAAGCTACCAAATCCAACAATCGAAAGGCCGAAGCCTTCTCTATATTTTCCTGACCAAAGGCCGCAATATCCTTCGGCGGCCAATGTCGAATTCCCGACTTAGCCACCGGCCAACTTACGGCCTTCGTTTCTCACTATCCTTACGACGAAAAAGGATCGAGAAACCACCGTTGTGTAGCCTGATCTACCTCGCACGAGGAAAACTAAGTCGTAGACCTTCGCGGCTAAACACCATCGCGGAACGACGACCAGAAAAACCCCCGGCGAACAACTTCCATTAGTGCTCACTTGGACAAGGGTAAGTTGACGCCCTTATTTCGATGCATTCCCGTTTTTATTATATTATGGGAAATTTCTGGGGTATAAATGGGAGTGTGGTGAATATTCGTACAAATTTTCATGTCATTTGAACTTCGTTTACTACCCTTTTAAAATTCAAGAAGTCTACTGCCCATATCTGCTGAAACTGTCGTGAGGCAGATGATTAGGTTAATTATTTCAGTAACCATATGTTGATATTTAGCTCTCAAATTTTTATTATATGAAGATATATGTGTTACCTATCTGTATATAAAATTTGAGGTCATTCAGGTAACGTTTGCTATTTTTCAAAAATCTGGTCTTTCAGTTGGCAGAAACTGCCGAATCTGGTAGGCGATGGGAAAATCGCTATATCTTTTAAACTACTTGGAGTTTTTCAACATACTGTTTTTTTTTCAATTAAACTAGACTCAAAGAGGTTTCTATTGATATAAAATTCGACTCCATACGAGTTCGGAGTAAAAGCAGTTTATTTGTTGAAGTTGAATCTATACAGTTTTGTTGAGATGGAAATGATTCAAAATAATTCCTATTAAGGATTTTAAAGTTTTATTGTTGATAAAATATCACTTTTAGTTTATAAATGAGCTATTGAGATATATAAATATTTTGAGAAGGATTTCATGAGAATTTGTTAGTAGAATTATATTAGATGGAATAGTTGATAAATGAAATATTAAAGATTTATTAATTTATTAAATGGTTAGTAGTTCTTGAGAAAGATTTTCATGAGAAAGATTTTCCTAAAATCTCACAATGAAATTTTCATTAGGAATTAATGTTTAGAATTTATTAATGACTTATTAGTTCTTTTAATAGTAGCAATATATATATATATATATATATATATATATATATATATATATTGGCATTATTAAATGGGAAAAAGGAAAACGTTTTATGAATTATTCTTTATTTATAATAGATAAATAAATGAATAATATAAAATGGGCTTTCCTACATCCTCAAAGGTACATGAAGTATTTCGATAAAGGAAGAACGATTGTATATGAGTTAGCTACAGTCGTTTAAGGAAATATGGGTAGTTAGAGAAATGAGTGAAGTGATTCACTGCATTTGTTGTTATCTTTTCTATTATTCACTCGAACACATGTTTTCGTGTTATCAAAGGTTCAAATAAACAAAAGCGCCTGAGTAACATATCGCGCTAAGGAAAGAGAATCATTGTCTTAAGTAGCAAAACACTGCAATCAGGTGGGCATTACTTTCATATATATCAAATGAGTTTAAATGTTACGTTCAAGCAAGTTATTTCATGATAAAATCTTTGAGTTAAAGTTATTTCAAGTATTGTCTTGCCATAAAATGTTACAATTTTAGTATGATATCTATCTGCTTTGGCTTTGCCAATGATGCAATCGAATTCGGGTCCTGAGCAGTTGATAGCTATCCTGCCAGGGCTAGTGTACACCAGTGACCGTGAGTCATCTAGCGGGTTGGCCGGTCCAGTGACCGTGAGAGGTGGCCACCTCTCCGGCACAAAGTTCCAGATATGATAGATTACAAGAGAACTTAGTCTGCAGACGAACTTTAAGAATCACAAATGAATTTAGTAAGCTTGGGCCTTTTTAGCGAAAAACTCCCTTGTTGTACTGTTTATGATGGCATGACAATTTACAGTTTGAAGCATGTATTTTTATACCTAGGCATACGTGCCCACTGAGTGCTCTTGTACTCAGCCCTGCATATGTTTTCTAAATGTGCAGGTTGAGCTGATGTGATGATGGTGCTGCAATGAGCGGAGTCTCCAGGGTTGTTAATAAATAGTTAACCTGTCTAGAATATGTCTTCATACATATGTCTAGCTACTTTCCGCTGCAAGATGTTGTTGATGTTATAGTATGTTATGTCATACTTTGAGTCTTAAGAGAATGGTTTTATATGATGTATAACTTGATTAATAATATTAATTAAGTTTTATGCTGTCTTTCATAGACTGTTTTCAATTGAGTATTAATGAATAAAAATGACGAGTTTTATTAAGATGAGTAAGTTTTACGGCTATAAATGACGCCCCTTTTCTTCCCCTTCTTCTTTAACCCCATCCCAAGTCGTGGATCACTCGGCCTAACTATCCCTAGTTAGGGCGGGCTGCGACAGAATGGTATCAGAGCGAAGGAAAGCTCTGAATTATAAGTCTTGAGTTTAGTCTAGAATGAGTCACTAGACTAATAGTTATTAACAACCGTGAGCTTAGCGCACCATCACACCAGGCTCAACGAGGTATGTAAAATTTCAAAGTTTATTTGACGTTAAATTTTGAAGAGCATGATGTTGAGGTTATATGATGAATTATGATGTTACACTTTGAAGGTGCATAGTTTGAGTTTGAGGATGACAACATGATTAATAATGAGTTATTATGTTGTAAGAGCATATGTTGACGTTACATGATGACTCATGAGAGCGTTTATATCATATGATGTTATATGATTGAGGATGCATAATTATGAGTTATGATGTGATGTATTTGAGATGTTTTGTGATGAGAATTGTTTGAGCAGTTATGATAAGTCACGATGATTTAGATGAAGGAATCTAATGTCATTGTTAAGAGAGATTTTTTTTTTTTACTAAGCAGAAGGATGAAATGAGAACTTAGAGCTAAAGCTTGAGAGAATTAGCAATTGCTTTCAGTACTTGTTGGTTTGAGTTATGAGCTTGAGTATAATAGCATGATTAATGATGAGTTATTAGCATGCTACAATGAGATATTGTACGATATGTTGAGTTGTTTTGTGACGCGAGTTTTGCTCACGCAACCTTAATGGTACTTGAGGAGGTATCATGAGCCATAGTCTTTGGAGATGGCTTTGAGAGAGAATTGTTGAGTTGTCTTACTGAGTCACGATGATTTAGATTAAGGGATCTAATATCATTGTTTAGAGAGATTCCCTACTGAGTAAAGATGGGACGAGATGAGAATTTAGATGTTTTGAGCTTGAGTTTTAAGATAACAGTACTACTTAGTAGGAGTTTTGCTAAGTTATGTTTTGTTTATTTCTGTTGCTGGAGCCAAGTAGAGTTAGTTCCTAGAGTAACCTTTAAGTTCTCCTTATAGGTTGGCCAGGACTGTTGGCACTGCACGAAAGTGGACTGTTGTGAGATCGAACTCAGGGAAGATCGGATACGAGGACGAGGCGTACAGTATGTGGTACAGAGATACCCTAGCAGATTTTCAAACACATGTTCATAGACTATGAAAGGATGAGAAAGAGCCAAGGAAGGCTAGGGTTGAAAGGATGAGAAGTAGCCGAGGAGGGCTAGAGTTGATGAGAATGAGAAGAGAAGGATGTAGGCTAGAGCTAAGGATGATCTTGAGAGTATGAGCAGTACACCCTTGTTTTTGATTAGTTTCAATTATATTGCGATGTATATAACTTACTTAGGAGATATTGATACTTGAGCTTTTGACATGCTGATAGATAAGCATGCGAATATAGTACCCTACTGATGTTAAATAGATGGATGTTCCTAGTGTGCTAAAGTAGCAACTAGATGAGTTAACTGGTAACAATTACCGTAGGAAGTCCAAACCGAGACATAGTACCATTAATGGTGTCGGTTTAGAAGGGACATTACGATAGATACTATGGTTTTTGTAGGGTTTATATAACTCCTTTATGTAAGTCCTCTAAAAAGAGGCATTCTACTGATGGATATATTAGGTTGACCGGAGTGGTCTTTTTGTTAGCATTTCGTGAGTGCTTATTGCCTTACAGATGAATGTTAAGGTGACCGTGAGGGTTTCCTTAAAGTTGAGTTAGTAAATTGAACTTGAGTTTCGAGGATGCTTAGAGCGTTGGTCGAGTTGAGTTTTCCTTTTGTAATTTCAAAAATGCCTCAAAAGATGTCATCAATAGTGTGATGTGAATGATAGGCGGGATAATACTCCGCCACCACCAGCGCAACATGAGAGGAGAGTCGAAAAATATTGAACTTTCGAAACAAGAGTCTAGAACACAGGACCCTGAGTTTAAGCTTTTAGCTTGCTGGTGTGAACTTAAGTTTTGTTATGTATAGTATGTTGAGGGTTTAGAAGACACGGAATTTCCAAGTTCGGGATAGTATATTCCGTGTGACTGGGGAGTGATTATGTTGGACATGGCCAGTCCGCATGATCCAAATCTCAGTAGACGTGTTTTGGGTTTATAAACCCATGTATTTCAACTTTCGGTTGAAAAGCCAGATGGGTTCTTACTCTAGGTCATTTTTGTTCGACCTGGTAGTTACTTCATTCTACCCTCTGGTCATTCATTTAAGTATTTTGAACAATTTGTTTTGATGTCATTCTAGGGTTGAACCCTTACAACTTTTGAGTTATCCTAGTAGATTCTTTTGATGTATAAGACTAGTGAGAGGCACGTCAGAGGACTTTAACACCCGAGCAACTGGTAAACTACACCTGAGAACAATTCAAGGCTACTCTTGAGAAATATGTACCAAGGAGTACAGTAAGCAGCGAGAGGCTGATTATCGAAGTTTGATGCAAGGAAAGAAATCGGTTGTAGAGTATAACCGAGAATTCTGTGAGCTATCACGATTTGCTCATCAGAAGATGGATACTGATGAAGAGATGTCTGAGTTTTATGTGCCGGTTTAAGGCAGGACTTTAAGGTAGTATGGGCAAGTTATTGGATGCACCAGTTAGAATCCTGTTTAATACAGGAGCCTCGCATTCTTTAAGTGTTTGAAGCATGTTACCTTCAAACTCGAACCAAAACGAGCTAGTCCCAAATTGAGAGTAATCACTCCTGTAGGAAGAGCTACTATAGTTTCTCACATGATTTCTAAATTAGAGTTTGAGTTAGGATCACTAAAGATGAAAACAAGAACCTTGCACTTAATGCCTATGTGGAACGTAGACATTATTCTAAGGATGGACTGGTTAGCAGAGAACTTTGCCCCGATTGATTGTAAGAAGAGACAGATAACTTTCCAAACACCTGGGAAGGAACAGACATGTTTTCACGGCATTGATAGAAAGAAGAGAGTTCCAATCGTTTCGACACTTCAGGCGTCGAAATTGGTAAAAAAGAAATGAGCACAGGTTTACCTAGTTTACTTGAATGATGAAGGAGAATCAAGTAAAAAAAAAAAAAACTTTGAGGATGTAGCAGTGGTAAGGAAAAATAGGGGTGCAACCCGAGGACTTCCCAGGGGGTCACCCATCCTAGTACTACTCTCGCCCAAGCACGCTTAACTTCGGAGTTCTGATGGGATCCGGTGCATTAGTGCTGGTATATTTCCGAGGTCTTACCAGGATTGCCACCAACAAGACAGTTGGAGTTCACTATCGACCTAGAACCTGGATCAGCACTAGTGTCGAAGACACCCTATAAAATGGCGCCTAAGGAGCTACTAAGAGCTGAAGATTCAGCTACAAGAATTGCTCGAGTTAGTTTTATTAGACCTAGTGTATTCCCGTGGGAAGCACCAGTCCTTTTTGTCAAAAAGAAGGATGGCACGTTGAGAATGTGCATAGATTATCGAGAGTTGAATAAATTGACACTCAAGAACAAATATCCTTTGCCGAGGATAGATGACTTGTTTGATCAATTAGGAGGAGCGAGTTTTTCTTGAAAGATGACTTGAGATCATATTACCACCAGTTCAAATTTTGACAGAAGGATACACCTAAGACAGCTTTTCAAATGAGGTATGAGCACTATGGGTTCATAGTTATGCCATTCGGTTTGACGAAGGCACCAGTAGTTTTCATGGATCACATGAATCGAGTGTTCCATCAATAACTGGATAAATTTATCCTAGTTTTCATAGATGATATTCTCATCTATTCGAAGAATAAGAAGGAGCGCCAAAACATTTGAGAACGATGTTGGAAACGCTAAGAGTTGAGAAGTTTTTGCCAAATTCACCAAGTGCGAGTTTTGGTTGAACGAAATAACTTTTCTAGGACATATTGTATCATCCGAAGGAATTAAAGTTGACCCCGCCAAGGTACCAGCTATACATGAGTGGAGATCACCAACTACGCCTAACGACATTCGCAACTTTTTAGGCTTAGCAAGATACTATGAGAGGTTTATTGAAGGATTTTCCATGATAGCAAGACCGAGAAAAGAAGCTAAGTACAATTGGAAAGAGGAGTGTAAAGAGAGTTTTTTTTTAAGAGCTTAAAGGAAATTGACTACAGCACCAGTGCTGCTAGTCCCGGAAATGGATAAAGAGTATACCATCTACACAGATGCGTAAAAAAAAAAAATGGGCTAGGATGTGTTTTGATGCAAGAAGGAAGAGTTATAATCTATGCATCACGACAACTTAGACCCCACGAGATAAATTATCCAACGCATGATTTAGAGCTTGCAGCCGTTGTGCATGCCCTGAAAATTTGGAGACATCATCTCTACGGAGTTAGATGTGAGATTTTCACGGACCACAAAACTTTGAAATACTTTTTCAAGCATAAGGATATTAACATGAGGCAAAGGAGATGGCTCGAATTAGTAAATGATGTTAACTGCGACATTAACTATCACCCTGGCAAGGCCAATGTAGTAGCCGATGCATTGAGCCGAAAGGTCTCGTCAAAGTTAGGATGTCTTCTCACGAGAGAGGATGAGCTTATAAAGGACTTTGACAAGATGAGGATAGAGATGATAAAACCACCAGGGACGATAGCGAGTATTGTTGCGACGATGCCTAGTTTGAGGAAAATGGTGATTGAAGCACAAGGAAAGATGTGACAATGAACAAGTTACGAGAAAGGATAAGAGCATGAGATCTCAAGAGTTACCAAAAAGCATCAGACAATGCTATCTTATTTGAGGGGAGAATATGCATTCCCCGCGATGATGAACTTAAGAATACGATCATGAGTGAGACTCATGACACGCCTTACACCGCCCACCCAGGAGGCACAAAGATGTATCAGGTTGTGAAAAATAGATTTTTGTGGGACGGAATGAAATGAGACATAGCTTCGTTTGTAGAGCGATGCTTATCTTGTCAGCAAGTGAAAGCATTACACCAACGACCCTATGAAAAGTTAAAACCGTTGGAGATTCCCGAGTGGAAATGGGATCACATAGCGATGGATTTTGTGATAGCTTTACCGAAAAGTCAAAGAGGAAATACAGCAATTTGGGTGATTGTAGATCGACTAACAAAATCTGCACATTTCATATCGATCCTAATCGCGTATGGACCAGATAAGTTAGCACAATTGTATGTTCGTGACATTATAAGATTGCATTGAGTACCGGTGTAGATCACCTCAAAAAAAAAAAAAAAAAATATTACATCACGTTTTTGGATGAGTTACAGAAAGAGTTGGGTACAAGGATGAATTTTAGCATAGCAGACGATAGAAGATATGATAGGAACTGCTATCCTTGATAGAGGAGTAAATCGGGAGAATGTGTTGCCGCTAATTGAGTTTGCCTATAAGATGTGAGACAAAGTTTCGAGATAGGAGACAAAGTTTTCTTGAAGGTTTCACTCTCAAAGGGGATGAATAGATTTGGAGTTAAAGGACAGCTTAGACCCAGAGTTATAAGTCCTTACGAGATATTGCAAAAGATAGGTCCAATAGCGTATAGGTTGGCTTTGTCACCTAGCTTTGGAAATGTGCATAACGTGTTTCACGCGTCACAATTGAGAGGATATATATTTTCGACCCAAACCATGTGGTTTACTAAGAAGAAATGATCTTAGAAACAGACTTGAGTTATGAAGAGAGACCTCAGATGATGCTAGATCATAAAATTCGACAATTGAGTAATAAGTCGATTGCATTGGATAAGGTCCAATGGAGATATGATAGTTAGAAAGAAATGGAAAGAGAGCTTGAAAACAAGATGAAAGAAAAATACCCCGAGTTGTTTTAGCAGAGATATGCAAATTTCGGGACGAATTTTTTGTTAAGAGGGGTAGTATGTAGTGACCCGCTCTTTTAAATACATATTAGATTAAATATGTGCATTAGTTATAAAATTCTTTTAATTATTTATTGTGACTATTTTGTTAAGATAATACTATTTCAGCAAAAGTCTGTATAAGATATACAGAGCTGCGATTTAATATTCAGTCATGAATCAAATCAATAATTAAATTATTGGTTTAGCTACACGTTTGAGACTTTGCATTACCAGTTGATTGATTCAATAGTATTAGAAATTTTAGATTTATAACCGATTTCATAAATCGTGTTATTTAAATCGAATTGTTAGAATTATAACTTGAGCTTATGTGAATAATAATTTTATTATTTCACGCTATATGTGTTTAGTATTAAGTCGCGAATTAATTCCGACTTTCACGTATTAAATCCCAAGTTAAGGATTTAATTAATACGACGAGTATTTAATTAGCAAGAATTGGATAATTATTAAGAAATGAATACGAACTATGAGAAATTAGATCTCGATAAATAGTCACATCAAACCTTCCCCTCCAATACACCATTACTGCAGAAGTTTTTCTAAAGATTGCAGATTTCTTCCTGTAGCATATCTGAACTCCATCACACCCCAAAGTTTCATGTAGCAGATCAATCCATAGTTTTCAAAAGCTGTTGAAATCCATCACACCCCAAAAGCCCCAATTTCAGGAGAAGATATTCAAAGATGGCAGGAGAAAATCTTCAGCAATCTACAAGTTTTCAAAGATGGCAGGAGAAAATCTACAGCAATCTACAATTTTCAAAAGCTGCATTTAAATTCTCCTACTCCCTTCAAAAATTTCAACCATCTTAAATTCCGTTGTCTGCGGAAGCTCCTCTATATATATATACTCACAATTATCAGTTCAATACTCATCACTTTCACTCCCGCAAAAGCAATACTCCATTGTATTGAAAACCTTAAATTTCTTAATTGTAGGAGCTCAAGTGAGCTCCCTTCGCCGGGCCGTTTATTCGCCGCCCGGCCACTAGGCTCTGAACCGAGAACGTGTACTCGTTCCTCCATATTCAAGCTACCAAATCCAACAATCGAAAGGCCGAAGCCTTCTCTATATTTTCCTGACCAAAGGCCGCAATATCCTTCGGCGGCCAATGTCGAATTCCCGACTTAGCCACCGGCCAACTTACGGCCTTCGTTTCTCACTATCCTTACGACGAAAAAGGATCGAGAAACCACCGTTGTGTAGCCTGATCTACCTCGCACGAGGAAAACTAAGTCGTAGACCTTCGCGGCTAAACACCATCGCGGAACGACGACCAGAAAAACCCCCGGCGAACAACTTCCATTAGTGCTCACTTGGACAAGGGTAAGTTGACGCCCTTATTTCGATGCATTCCCGTTTTTATTATATTATGGGAAATTTCTGGGGTATAAATGGGAGTGTGGTGAATATTCGTACAAATTTTCATGTCATTTGAACTTCGTTTACTACCCTTTTAAAATTCAAGAAGTCTACTGCCCATATCTGCTGAAACTGTCGTGAGACAGATGATTAGGTTAATTATTTCAGTAACCATATGTTGATATTTAGCTCTCAAATTTTTATTATATGAAGATATATGTGTTACCTATCTGTATATAAAATTTGAGGTCATTCAGGTAACGTTTGCTATTTTTCAAAAATCTGGTCTTTCAGTTGGCAGAAACTGCCGAATCTGGTAGGCGATGGGAAAATCGCTATATCTTTTAAACTACTTGGAGTTTTTCAACATACTGTTTTTTTTTCAATTAAACTAGACTCAAAGAGGTTTCTATTGATATAAAATTCGACTCCATACGAGTTCGGAGTAAAAGCAGTTTATTTGTTGAAGTTGAATCTATACAGTTTTGTTGAGATGGAAATGATTCAAAATAATTCCTATTAAGGATTTTAAAGTTTTATTGTTGATAAAATATCACTTTTAGTTTATAAATGAGCTATTGAGATATATAAATATTTTGAGAAGGATTTCATGAGAATTTGTTAGTAGAATTATATTAGATGGAATAGTTGATAAATGAAATATTAAAGATTTATTAATTTATTAAATGGTTAGTAGTTCTTGAGAAAGATTTTCATGAGAAAGATTTTCCTAAAATCTCACAATGAAATTTTCATTAGGAATTAATGTTTAGAATTTATTAATGACTTATTAGTTCTTTTAATAGTAGCAATATATATATATATATATATATATATTGGCATTATTAAATGGGAAAAAGGAAAACGTTTTATGAATTATTCTTTATTTATAATAGATAAATAAATGAATAATATAAAATGGGCTTTCCTACATCCTCAAAGGTACATGAAGTATTTCGATAAAGGAAGAACGATTGTATATGAGTTAGCTACAGTCGTTTAAGGAAATATGGGTAGTTAGAGAAATGAGTGAAGTGATTCACTGCATTTGTTGTTATCTTTTCTATTATTCACTCGAACACATGTTTTCGTGTTATCAAAGGTTCAAATAAACAAAAGCGCCTGAGTAACATATCGCGCTAAGGAAAGAGAATCATTGTCTTAAGTAGCAAAACACTGCAATCAGGTGGGCATTACTTTCATATATATCAAATGAGTTTAAATGTTACGTTCGAGCAAGTTATTTCATGATAAAATCTTTGAGTTAAAGTTATTTCAAGTATTGTCTTGCCATAAAATGTTACAATTTTAGTATGATATCTATCTGCTTTGGCTTTGCCAATGATGCAATCGAATTCGGGTCCTGAGCAGTTGATAGCTATCCTGCCAGGGCTAGTGTACACCAGTGACCGTGAGTCATCTAGCGGGTTGGCCGGTCCAGTGACCGTGAGAGGTGGCCACCTCTCCGGCACAAAGTTCCAGATATGATAGATTACAAGAGAACTTAGTCTGCAGACGAACTTTAAGAATCACAAATGAATTTAGTAAGCTTGAGCCTTTTTAGCGAAAAACTCCCTTGTTGTACTGTTTATGATGGCATGACAATTTACAGTTTGAAGCATGTATTTTTATACCTAGGCATACGTGCCCACTGAGTGCTCTTGTACTCAGCCCTGCATATGTTTTCTAAATGTGCAGGTTGAGCTGATGTGATGATGGTGCTGCAATGAGCGGAGTCTCCAGGGTTGTTAATAAATAGTTAACCTGTCTAGAATATGTCTTCATACATATGTCTAGCTACTTTCCGCTGCAAGATGTTGTTGATGTTATAGTATGTTATGTCATACTTTGAGTCTTAAGAGAATGGTTTTATATGATGTATAACTTGATTAATAATATTAATTAAGTTTTATGCTGTCTTTCATAGACTGTTTTCAATTGAGTATTAATGAATAAAAATGACGAGTTTTATTAAGATGAGTAAGTTTTACGGCTATAAATGACGCCCCTTTTCTTCCCCTTCTTCTTTAACCCCATCCCAAGTCGTGGATCACTCGGCCTAACTATCCCTAGTTAGGGCGGGCTGCGACATTATTAGATCGTTGTATAGTTGTGTTTATAGATTGAAAATGTATAAGTTGTTAAGTAGTATGATAGTATATTCATTTGTAATCAAAAGATAAAAATATATATGTTCACATCAAAAATTTAATTTAGAATATTAATTGACATATCATATTTTGATTAATTGTGAGATACTCATCTCAATTCTCAAATATTTAAATTACAAATAAATTTCACTCAATTACAATATTACATCGTTAAAATTATAAAATTAAATTATTCATAAACAATTATATAAAAATAATAATTCATATAAAATTCAAACGAACAATAAAAACTATGGCAGCCCAACAACCAACAATTCCAACTAACAAATTATAACAATTTGGGCCACTAATAAAACTAAATAAACAAAGAGCCCAAACTAAAATTATACTACTAACAAACAAACTAAAATCCAAACAAATGTAAAATCTAATCCTTTGCACCGCTTATTTCTGGTTTCTCCCTTCTCACTCTAGCATTGTTCTCCTGCTATATAACGCAGCTCTCTGTCTCTCTCTCACGTCTCCGGCCACTCTGTGTTGCCGTCGTCGTCGGCTTGCCCAACCCCTCGTCTCCCAATCTCCCTCATCACGTGTCGCCGCCTTCGCTCAGCCCCCTGTGGCCCCGATTCGTCCCCCCTTCTCAATCCTTGGCGCCTGCGTCTGCAACAGGTAATAATATATATATGTAGCTAAAAATAAAAAAAAACGTTGTTTCTTCTTCACAGTAGCTTCTTCCTTTTCAGCGTTTATTCCTCTTCACTTCATCATCTCGGTCGATTTGCTGCCAACGCCATCGAACCAACACAAGTTTTCTACAACAAAAAAAGAGAAGATTTTTCGAAAATATAGGACATAAGAATTACAAATCTAAAATTGCACAATGGAAAGATGAAAAATTAGCAGATAATGATAATCTATTTATAGATGGTAAATAGGGCTTAGTAGATTCAAATTCAAATTTGGGCTCCACAAATTGGAGCCAAAAGTGCATGGAATCAGATTACCCAGCAGATAAAGATGATCCAACATTGCTTTAATATTAGTATAGATTTCACAAATTCTCGATTTCTTTCTAATTGGCTCTCGAGAGATTGTTTTGGTTCAGCAGAAAGAGAAGAAGAAGAAAAACAATCCATAACTTAGGGTTCAATTTGGGGGAATGGCATCCGAGAAGAAGGCGTCGGAGGGCATAGCGTTGCTCTCGATGTACGGCGACGAAGATGACGAGATGGAAGAACTCGATGAGGAAGTAGAAAACATTCATGAAGATGGAATTCCCCCGCCGGCGTCGGATGCCGTCGCCGTGAACGAGAATGATGGTATTAGCGATTACGGCAATGAGCAAATGCAGCGGCAACAGGAAGAGAGAGGTCAATTCAACGACTATACTCCTCCAGCATCCGCGACTCCGCAGCAAAATCTCTTCTCGCCCCAAGAGCGGATGCAAGCACAACATTTTAGTTCGGATTTGAATAATGTTCAGAGCCAAAAGAGTCGACTGACTATTGTGGATTATGGCCATGAAGAGGGCGCGATGTCTCCGGAAGCAGAGGTTCTTATGTTTATGGCGTATTTTATTTTATTTTCTGAAATTAGGTTGTTAACTTATATATTTGTAGGAAGGTGAAATCATGGCAACTGGTCGAGTAACGTATGGAGAGCAACTTCAAAGTAGTGATGGTACGTGAAGCTTTTGATTATCTAAATAGGGTCGTCACTGTCTCCTGTAGCTTCTGTATTTATCCGAATTTTCTTGCATAAAATGTGTAGAACTCGATATAATGTCTAGGATTCTGATGTGGTGTAATATTGAAGTTTAAATCCCTAGCAAAATAAAAATCGTTAAACCCAACATTGTTTAGAAGTATGGTGCGCTGATAAATCAAATGGTTAAGAGTCTCTAGACTTCAACTGTATTGTTTTGTGTGTTCTTGATAGTCATAGTTATAACTTCAATCCTACCCTACATATTCTCTATAATGCATGTCTTGAGTTTCTTAAAACGATGTCCTTTTCTTTTGGTGTATGACTCGGGAAAAATTAGGGCAAGACAATATGACAATTGTGTGGTTCATTATATATTATGAATTTACTATGAGCCATTGACTGTGGAGTTCGAAAACTTCACTTGCTTTTACATGCAAGCTAAATAACATTTTGAAGTTTCTTTGATGTCTTTCCAACATTTGTTACAGTCACTGCTTGTGCTTTAGGTGAATCGCGAGAAAAGATATCACCAGGTATGGCTCGGCTTCCAACACCTAGCACTCAAGGTGCAACCCCCCAATCATTGGAGCCAGCTGATCAGCCCGAATCAGATGCCATGAATTATGCTACAAATGAATCAGAAGCTGCAGGGACTGAGGATGCTGTTATGGGTTCTGTCGAGGATCAAAAGGATGTCGATCCATTGGACGACTTTTTGCCCCCACCTCCCAAGGCCAAATGCTCAGAAGAACTACAAGTAAGCGCTTGCTCTCTACTTGAACAAAAACTTAAATGAAACTACCACTTCATGATTCTCTTATGCTAAGCAAGGTCCTGGCATTTGAACATTAATTAGCTGTGTATTCTGATGAGGCCTGTAATGCATGTGGTTTCATCACATGTAATAAGTAAAGCTACATAAGAAGGATGATTTTATTAGTGGATCATGAAAAATAAATTAATGTTAATGAGACAAGCCATAGTCTAAAGTTACTCTGAAATGTGCCTTAGAAATTCCTGCCTGGCAACCAATAGGTGAAGGGATTAGCTGTGATTCAGTGAAACTAAGCTTCTGGTTGGTGAATGTCAGAAACATTAACACTTTGCTGGTTTATCTCTTTACCTTGTATTATTTCAAACATAGTCTAAAGGTTGTCTGAAATGTGCCTTAGAAATTTTTTAGATTCTATCTTGTTCTGCTCTTGCATATTTCATTTTGGAATAGAGCATGCCTGCTGTCAATGCAGAAATTAAGACACCTAGGCAGAACAAGTGGTGTGATTGATAAATCAATATATTAATGTGCTGTATGTTCTCACATTTTGGTACTTCAATCTAGAAGACTACTGGAAGAAGCTTTCACTTAATATCTAAACCCTAATCTAGAATAGATTATTTATGTCATGCTGCAGAATCTTCTTTTTTCAGCTTTCACTTGATATCTATATTTTTATTTCTGATTTGTTGCTTCAGGAGAAGATTAGTAGGTTTCTTGCTCTAAAGAAGACTACTGGTAGAAGCTTTAATGCAGAGGTGCGGAATAGAAAGGAATATCGAAATCCTGATTTCCTGCTGCATGCTGTGACTTACCAAGATATTGATCAGATAGGATCCTGCTTCCGTAAAGATGTATTTGACCCTCATGGATACGACAAAAGCGACTTTTATGATGAAATAGGTTTGATTGCTAGTCTCCCCGATTTAGCTTACATGTATTCTCATTGTTAGCTGTCATGAGAAGAATTTAGAGTTTTATATGATTTTTCCCCACAAAAGACCACCTATGCCTAGATGGGTTTTTTGTTGGAGTGTATTTATCAAATCTTAAGCTGATATACATTGGGGGCATGAAGAAGTGAAAAATGAACTACTAATTATCTTACAATTAGCTCGAATTAATCTAATGCTTGTAAGATTAAGTAAATCAACATCGATTGACCACAACATTTTATGTGGAAGATGAAGTTGGATGATACCGTGGCCATTGAATACAATTTTAGGTTTTTGGTTATAAGTAAACATAGTCAAACCATCATGAGATATTTAATCGCTTATGAAATTTAATTGTGAGTGTTAGATCCCAGCTTCCTCTTGTTTGATTTTCGTATATAGTGCCTCTTTTCTCTATTAGTTATATTCAATGGCTATCTAAACACAGCTTTATTAGGAACTAGTTCTTGTGGATTTTATATTATACATCAAGTTCTAGACACGTTGCAGGTTTAAACCTGCCAATTTTCCATGGAAAATTAACCTGAAGTTTTCAATGCGTTGCCTCTTAAAATATGTAAATTATGTTCGTGGGGCTAGTTTGATCTGAAAATTGAATCACACAAAGAAACATTTCTAGAGTATAAGTTTTGTGGTCTTAGAATAAATTGTTGTTTCACTTTTCCGCAGCTGCATTTGTCTTCGTAAGCAGCAATTCATGATCAAGAATCAAAGATTTTTTCTTGCACAAGAAGTCCATATACTTATTGCTGGTTCCAGTTCCACTGAGATAGGCACATCACTATCATTTCCTTTTTGCTCCTTTATTATTCCCCTCATGCAAAAGAATCACAGGTTTGATATGTGTCTGCCACATGTATTCATGTGCAAATTGGTTCATGGACATGATATTTTTCTGTTGGAGGCGGGTAATTGTTTTTTTGAGATGTTGTCTGCTTTGTTCTTACTTCTTAAGTGCATTTACATCACGCGGCACCTTGAGTAATAGTGTAATTATGATAATAAGTTTGTATAGGCATCTATACTATTATCATGATTATAGTTGTCACCTAATAACTTTCAGAATTAAATTATTGCTTGTATATACTGTTACCATAAACTTGTGATGGGTGAATTTGTCAGAAGATTCTTTTCCACTTGAGATAATTATGGGTTTGAGAGATTTTGGGGCCTTCATGCAGTGTCTAGTCACAAGGGTCTTTTCCATGATATTGGAAAAAAAGAAGTCCATTCCGCTTATACAATGATGGATCTGAGACATTGCCTACTATTATGCACTTAGCGTTTGTCTATGTCTTATTGTTTTACTAACTTTGGTTGTTACTTGTTAGTCGTTCTTTTGAATTTTGCTGGCTGATTGTACAGTTGCTGTTGATTTTATCATATTAATTTTAATTGCCGTTTTTCCTTGGGGAAGAGCAACCATATTATCTGTTCTGATATTTCCCTTTTGATTGTGCAATTAGAAGTTGACATGAGACGGGAAATGGAAAGGAAAGAGCAAGAAAGGAAAAAAAGTCAGAAGTTAGAGTTTACTCCTGGAGGAGTACAACCGGGAAATGTTCTTCCTACATCAAAAATCAACATACCAACTCCAGGTACCCGTCTTACTCTTCGGCATGTATTACTCTGTGACTTCCGCTTGATGGTTTAGATTTTTATTTTAGCCCGTCTTCTCGGGATTGACTGTTGTTTCTGGTGTAGGAAATGTACCACCAGCTACTTCAGACGGCGGCATGGCTCGGGATGGTAGACAGAACAAAAAGTCAAAATGGGATAAGGTTTTGTTTTATTGGAAATGATTTGCAGCTCTAAAGCTTATTATGTGTTTGAGATAATCAATTCAATTTCAATGTAATGGGTTTCAGGTGGATGTTGACCAAAAGAGTTCTTTGACCGCTCAAGAAAATCTTTCTGCTGTTGGTGCTCATGCAGCACTCCTATCTGCCGCTAAAGCTGGTAGTGGATACTCAGCATTTGCGTAAGTCGTCCTCTGAGAATTGGGAGTTTTTTTTTCCTGTATTATCTCCATGTATTATTCCCTTTACGTTAATCTGCTCTAATTGGGAATGAGTTTTAAAATGTGTACATTGCATGATCCCTTCAGTCATTGGTTTTTGTTCAGTTGTGTTTAGGTGCTTGGGTGTTAAAAGATACATTTACAATTACAATGCCTTTGCATTCTGCAATATTCTAGTATTTAGGTAACGAGTCAAATTTGGTTTGATGACAGGCAACAAAGAAGGAAGGAAGCAGAAGATAGACGATCTAGTGATAGAAAATCGGACAGAAGATAGTGAAGTTGTCCTTTTTGATGATAAGGCCTGGACTTCCATATTAACCATAAGGATCGGCTAGTCACGAAGATTTCAAGACCGCATCCTATCTTCAGAACATACGTTATACGCATGGTCATCGGCAAGTTTTAGATAACATCACTAATGGATCGTATATACTTGAAAGTTGTACACTCAGGATAATCGACATATAGTGAAATGCTTGATCATGTGTTGTCTCTATTCGGAACAATTTTTGGGGCGGGATAGTTCAGTGAGTGTCAGGTAACGTTTTGCTATTTAGTTTTTCAACGGTTGTTGATTTTGTGAAATTTATTGCCTTGGTTTATATAATCTTTCGTGTGTTTTGTGTCATGATGAGTTGTAATTGGTTCTATATCCATCTTGTGTCACTGTCAGCAGTCAAATGCCATCATTGATGATATGGAATCAAAGCAGAAAAGAAGACCAATCTCATCAATCTCCTACTTTATATTTATTGCTAGTTGTTTACATTTTTTTTTTTAACCTTAGTGCACACTCTTTTTCTACCAACTGTGAAGATGTCCGCTCTCTTTCTCTTTGCCTTTAAATAAGAGTCCGAAGTTGGAGGATCAACGTAAGGAAAGTTGCTCTTTTGTTTCTAATTATTATGAAAAATATGAAGAGTTTGCAATATTATGATAGTAATGGAAAATTAAACAAAGCGGAAAAGCAAGTTTTACATCATTTTGTTATGCATTGAATTTTAAAATATAATACTCCCTTTATTTTTCTTTTTTGTCTATCCTATAAGGAGGGTGATAAATAATTTACTCATTTGAATGATCAGATGCATGCTTGAGTTATCGATCACATGTTCAATCATGCATCTCAAATACCTAATTAAATTGAATAATTTTATCAATCATGCCTTATCACTCAAATCAAACACCTACCAAAAGTATGCACAATCCATTTTTGAATATGACACCACCGTTATTATGACTCACTATTATTTCTCTACTCCATTCACAAAAAATGGACAATTTCTCATTCACAACGCATTTTTCTAATACTCCATTTGTCCCACTTATTTTGGCACAATTTTCTTTTTAATTTGTTCCATTTATAATGACACTTTTCAAAAATAGTATGTGATCTCTAGCTTCTCTATACACATAAAATAAATGGACCCTATCCATTTTATACTTTTAACCCTTTATTTTTAATCTTCATGTCCAAAACATATGTATCAAGATAAAATGAGATGAAAAGAGTATTTATTAAAATTTGTGCTGAACAAAATATTCAAATCTTCAGAACTTATTCAGGTTCAAGACTTTTTTGTCAAAATGACACGTACTCGAGTACATAGAAAAATATTATGTAAAAATTGTACTCCCCTAATATCAACTATTTATACACAATAATAATTGAAACCTCAATTTCTCCCAATTACTCTTCATTTTAAAATAAAAATAAAATTGCGCGCAGTTTCTTGATGATCTTTCTGCTTTAAGTATTGTACGATATAGTCTGAATAAATTCAATTTGTATGGCATAACGCGTGTCTATGCTGGCGACCCGTAATTTTCATAATGATTCAATTATAGTGGTACGAATACCATATGTACTCAAAATCCAAAGAAACACTGCCCAAAATGTCATGATTGATTTGCAATATCGATGCCATTGCTGGTTTTACCATTTTCACATTTAAATAAGAAAAGAAAAAAATGACAAAGTGGAGTAGCATTAGTGAGCCACTTTCTTTGAATTGTTTGTTGGGCTGAGAGAGAGGAGGCTTAAATTCGTCACCACCATGCAGCACTCCTTCCTCGCCGCCTCCACACCCACGTACCCGATCCGTGGCACCAGATGATCGAATCCGGAATCCCTCAGATGAACGAGGCTCACCGTTCCGTCGGCGGGATCGAACGCGCGAATTAGGGCTTGGACATCGACGAACACGGTGTCACAGATGTCGAGCATACTCTCGAGCGTCTCCGGCAATATTTCCCCGTTTGAGGACCCGATCGTGCCGCTGGACCTGCGATGAGAAATGGGCGTGGAACGCCGTCGTTTTGGAGGACTCGAAAACGGAGGGGGATCGTGCGACGGAGTAGGCGAAATCCGGGCCAACTTTTGACACGAAGGTGGAGGGGATGGCGACGCCGTCGAGGGACTCGGCGAGAACGACGCCGTCCATGAGGACGTCGTCGCAGTAGTTGCCGACGACGTAGCAGGAAGTGAGGCCTTGATTTTCGATCATTTTTTGGGGGAGGGGGAATCAGAGGCGTTATGAATATAATTTGCACTGATCAAAATCTATAAATTTGCATTTTCGCCATATATCTGTGCAATTATATGTATTATAATATCCGTGTAATGATTTTTATTGACTGTGCAACTAAAAATCACTATTAATGAGACGGTGTTTAATTAATTAAGAATGTTAGAAATTACTTAACTAACCTTTTAATTATTTTAAAAGAGAAAAAACAGCCCTATCTAATTAATCCCTTACTAATGAAGCGTGTTTTTTAAGTGATTTAATCCTAACCACTAGATTTAAATTTTAAAAGGTCAAGATTAGTTCATAGTTCTCATTTCAATAGAAATTTTTATCAGAACCTCTTCTTATATATATATATAATGAATTAATTTATTCTTCGTAAACTCTTTTGAGTCTAATTCTTCTTTTGTCAGAACAGTAAAGTACAACTGTGGATGGATCAATATTGAAATTTCCATTAATATTAGCCCCAAAAGTACATGTATAATAAGGATAGAATTTATACGATGAATTAATATAATCATGCAGTATTCTAATATTATAATGATTAATATATTCTTCTTAATATATACATTATTATTTTACACAATTGTCCTTAAAATTAAATACATAATAGAGATATAATAAGCTATATATATATATTTTATAAACATGTCACTTTTTATAGTTTTAGTATTTATATAGATAAGATATAGATTACAAAGGAATTTGTAATTATTTAATTCTACACCCTCTTAAAACCTAAACAATCATGTAGCATGTTATATTTAAAAACATATTCTTCACACAACCAAACATCACAATTATCCACACACACACACTAAAAAGAGCCAATAAAATAATCTATATAATATATAAAACACCAGTTTAACGTAAACTTTTTCCCACCAAATTTTCTCTTTCTTCATTTTTCTTTTTCAATTTTGCTTCTTTTTTAAAAATCATCAATTTTAATTCATAAAAATATATTCAATATGGATGTTAAACTAAAGATAACGAAAAGATCTTTAATTTGATGTAAAAATTACAAAAAATAAATTTAAAATAAATAAGTTATTATCATTTAAAGTCATAAATTTATTTCTTTTTCTCTCTCCTCTCTCATCTATCATCTTTTCTCTCCTAAATCCATTCTTTTGAATTTCACGGTTATATCTTTTCCCTATTTCATTCCCTTTTCTTTATTAATTTAATTTTATTTTTATAGTATTTTTATTAGACATCATTTTTAATATTTATGCGACTAAAAAGATTAAACTTATAATTTGTTCATTTTAGAACTCTTTAGCTTAAAAGTAAATTTTTAAAGGTGATATTTAGATTTGTATAAATTTATAGGAGTAAATCTTAGAATATTATATGATACATAATGATACTCATTATCATTTACTTGCTTTTGATATTTGATGATTTTTATATTTATACACAATATCAATTATATTTACTTACATTTAATATGTATATTTATTTATTTAAAATATCACTCACTTTTAATATTAGTCGTGCATCGCACGAGCGGGCGTACTAGTAATAATAATAATAACGAGTGTATCACATAAGTGCAGTGCTATAATGATGATGGAACAAGAGTTTGGCATTTCATCTGATCTTCTTATAGTGATACTAACATCCAACATTTCAATTTCGCTCACAAGCATATCAAAGGTTATATATTTGGCAAAATCAGACATAGGGACAATATTGCATATTTGTATGAGCAGTAGTTCACTTGTGTTGATGAAGGGATCACTGTAATAGTTGTAGAGTCAGCAGCAGCCATCTTCTCTGGAAGTTGAGAACTTTAACAGAAATGCTTGCTTGATATCAGAAGCTTAGTTTACTTGTCCTACCCTTGCCTAGTTTAGAAGCTCAATGGATATCAGAAGTGTCGGGATTGAGAAAGGAAAGTGCTGCTGTCACTGTAATGTTGAAAACCAAAGCATATCCTAGTAAAGCAGCTACTCCAAGCCAATACCAATAACCATTACTGGGTAAACTATGAATCTGCAGAATCATATTTCCAAGCTGACCTCTGTGATATCAAGTTCAATAAATACAAGCAAAAAGTAAAATTGACATATTATCTATTTGGACTCTGCCACTGATCAAATCATTGCAGGATCTTACCTCCATCCATCTTTTAGCAGTATTGCTTGCTGCCCATAGGACAGTGAAGACACCCAGAATGCCCACAACCACCATGGTTTAATCATCTCTAAAATAGAAGGTCATCACCAAGTATAAAACAACCAGGTAAATGTTTATGATGACAAACAATGCTTACCCTTTGGTAGAATATATCCACCTAACAAAAAGATTATCAATAATGCAGCTGAACCAAAAGTATTAGCAATGATGATATCACTTGCCAATGCAGCCATTGTCCTGAAGAGCCCCAATGCCATTTGGTGCACAGAAAAGAGTACAAACATATAACGCAAAAACCTGAAACAAATAAAATGACACGATGAGCTTTGGAAATTGAATTTATAAGTCTACAGGACAAACCTTCCAGCCTCAGGACTAAATCCTACAGCATAATATACTACACAAGACCATACCATAGCTTCAATCACAGAGTATGAAGCTCGGTAGAGACCATGCCCATGCAGGATGAAAAAGATTATCTCTCTGCTTCTACAACACTGGAAGTCTAAAAATCATAAGTGGCAGCTCAGAAAATCCATTGATAAACATATTGTGGCACTTGGAAATATGAGAGAGAAAGAGAGTATATTTCGAAATATCTACCTCGAAAATACAGAGGAAAAAAAAACAACACTAAAACTAGAATCATAAATATGTTTCTTGTGTTCAAAATGGCAAAAGGTTACAATTGATCTTGTTGGCATTCTCGGACTGGAAACGAGTGCCATGAGGAAGTCCTCGTGATCTATAGGCTTCACAAACACTAGTTCTCCGTTTAGCCACTCGTGGCCGAGCATTTTCAACCTCCTTCGTTGGAGCTCATCCTTAACTGCCTAGAAGGAAATTGTAAAGTACAACAACCATCAGCAAAAGAAATAGTCAAGTAGCAATACAAGCATAATGCAAGATGCCTAATATCATCAAAGGATTCCCTATTTTGGGTGAATTTTTAGACCATTGATTTCTTTCTTAATTCCTTAACTCGAACAATTTCAATACCAAACCAAGTAGATGAAGTAACATTACATCTAAATCCACGAGTAAAACACGAAATTGAAGACAGGAGATGAAACATGCAAACGATTATACATTGTTTGTGTATTTGCATACGAGTAAATGAAATTTGCAAATATCATCACACGATGCGGACCAAGAAATAGATGTACATGAACAAAGAGCTAAAGGGCCTTGAATTATACAAACTAAAGAGCTAAAGGGTTGGGCAATTGATCGGTGGCAACGCGTGGAGGAATATAGCAGTGGTGGCGAAATGATGAAAAGTTCGTGGAATCAATCCGTAAATTCATTTGGTAACCAATCTAACCCAATTGTCTAGTCCGTTTCAATTTTGAGTTATAGTAACATTTTTTAATTTTTGGATTTTGTGGGTCAAGTTATAAGTTTTGGGCTGTATTGTCACTTTCTCACGTGCTCGAAGACCAAATGGGATCCTCTGTCCCAAAATATAGTGTGTACCACGTGTACCACTCTTCATTTCTTTATATTTATAAATTATTTTTTATTCCATTTTAATTTATTATGCTTTTATATATTATAAAGATAATTAACAAGGGTTCACTCATCTATTTAGGGTTTATAATTATTTTTTTATATTTATTTGAATTAATAATAGATTATTTGGGTTCATTAATTCAAAGTTAGGGTATATAATTTTTTAAATTTTAATTTTTCAATGATAAATACTAATTAGAGTTTATAATAATATAATAATTTTTATTTTTATAAAAAACAATTTATAAAATAAAGAAATGAAGAGTGGTACACGTGGTACACACAATATTGTGGGACAGAGGATCCCATCTGCTCGAAGACAAACTCGACTAATTTTGTAATTTCCCTCATTTTCCATATCAATTAATCTAGTCATATACATAATGCCCCTAAATTTATACCAAATTAGTTCAGTTTTTTAGGGACTAATTCAGCTACTAATTATCAATTTTCATGACTAATGTACCTTTTTACAAATTGACGGTTGAATTTGAATTTGGAAGATTTTGTGTTTCTTTTTTCCTTTTTCTACATAATTAGTTTAGAAATAATTTTTTTTTTAATTCTCGCTAATCTTAACAATATCTATGCATCAAATTTTTGGCATTGGAAGTAATTATGCTATTTTATTTTCTTTTTTTATTATTAAAAAGCCAATTTTCTTATTATTAAATCAAATTTCGATCAATTAAATATGAATACAAACTCTGTTGATTAAGCTTAGCTAAATAATTTTCTCAATCCTGCAAGGGTTATTATTAAAAAATAGCATGGACTTTGACTTCATAGTGATTTTTTAATCCAAATTTATAAAAATTACAAATAAAGCCTAAATTTATCTAGATTGTTCAGCTTATAACCTGAGTTAAAATTTCATTCGCAAACGTACTTATTTCACTTAAGAGTTTAAATTTTAATGTGATTTACAGTTAGACAGTTGTAGCGGACATAAAGATAAAAAAAAATATAATGCCATTTTTTTTTTATTTTCAAGTCAGCTTTCGACGAGCCATATCAACCCTCAGTTGGCCGAAATTTTGATTTGGGCTATAAACTTAACAACGTAAATAAGTTTAGGCTATATTTGTAATTTTCATAAATTTAAGATTAAAAAGTCATCATTCCCTAAAAAAAAAAGATTAAAAAGTCATCATGAGATTAAAGTTCGAAATATTTTAACACTCTCTTAAAAAAAATATTATGTTTTCCACTTCTCAATATAACTTCTTGATTTTATTTCTCTCTTTTCCTTCAATATTTTTCAATTACATAAATAAATAATTACTTAGATTATGTAAAAGATTATAATTTCTATATACACATAATTTTATTAATATACATATATACACGTACACACAATATTATCGCATTTCATTATTTAGATTGTAGAGGCTAAAATCTATAATTGAAGTTGACGTCTGCACGTCCGGATAGATTGGGCAATAGCAACCTGTCAACACAAGAATACGTAAGAGCCCTAGGTTGAGCACTGGGTGGGGGTGTCAACCGTAGAGCCTCCGACGCTCAAGTCAGTAACGGAATAGAAAAGCGGAATTACAAATGAAATTAAATGAGAGAAATACAGGTTCGAATTCGTGATTCTTCCAAGCTGTCGACGGCGTTGAAGGGCGGAAACGGTGACATCGAGTTGTGATAATGGAAGGTGAGAAGCGGAGACATGCCAAGTTGGCTATTTCCGGTTCGGAAGAGTATTCAGCGTGGTGGCATAGTAGAGAGAATTCAAGAAGTAGCGAGCAAGTAAGATTTTTCGTGTCCCCTCTTTATGACCTAGTCGGGCTGTTTATATAGTGGTCATCCAGCCGCTAGGGTTTATACAGTCTGGCCCCGTTCAAACCCTTTTCTCCCAGGTTGTTGCGATTTGGGCGGGATCTTAAAGTTTTACCTTCTGACTGCGTCAGCTTGGCGGAAGACGTCTTTTAGGGTTTGCGTCATTTGACGGCTGGGTTTTGTGACCTTGTTAGTTAGGTTGATGGTAACCCTTAGACTGGATGCGAGATATCCTGCTTGGTGGTCGATTTCAAGTTGTTGTATAGCTTTTCGGGCTAGATGGGCCAACCTATTTGACTACTTGGGCTTTTTAGGGTCACGCCATATTAGGAGTCAAGCTTGATGGATTGTCTTTATGGGCTCAGGCTGAGTGCGAATTACTCAGCCTGACTGCTTAGACAAGTTGGACTTGAGGTGAGATAGTCAACCTGGGTCGGTCCAGGTAGGTCTTGCAATAAGTATAACCTAACTAATCGAGCCGGGCGAACAAGTTTTCTTAAGTAATTCGGCTAGCCTTGTTATCGATCCAAGTTGGTTCTAAATTTGTCGGATTGGATGGGCCGAGTTGTTTGACTTATTGGGCCAGCTTGGAATGTTAATTGGGCTTGAGCCAAGTTGACAGATTTTGCCCACTACATTTAGCCCCCCACTCTACAATTAGAAATTTCTAATTGGAGAGTTAATTGATTATAGTCATTCCGTATAGGTGGACTTGTAGGATATCGGGCTGTCTCGGTTGGTAGAGCCAATCATTGCATTGACCGACTACTGTATTGTCAAGATGAAGGAGATTGCAAAATTAGCTTGCAAGTCGGATGCAAATTCTCCTTAGTTTGGCGTGAGACTAGTGTATTTGCAATTTGGACATATGTTAATCGATTTGTCAAGTTGAGGAAGATATAATCGGATCATGTCTTTTTTCTAGTTCGTTTGACAATATTGCACTAGGTAAAAATGTACATATATAACTTGGCTTACCAGCTTGTAAAAAGTACCACGAGAGTAGACAACATGGATCAGTTTGAATTCTAAATGTCAAGTTGTAAATACGTGAGCCAGGTTGGAATTCACAATTAAAACTGTAATTTATTTTGATTGTGAATTTATAGATTTGGTTGTAAATTCAAGAATATTAAGTTGTGAATTCAAGAACATTAAGTTGTGAATTCATCGACCTGGTTGTGAATTTTTAAATCTAGTTGTGAATTCATAAATGTATTCTTAAATCTAGTTGTGAATTCATAAATGTAGTCGTGAATTCAAGAACATTAAATTGTGAATTCATAAATTTGGTTGTGAATTTAAGAACATTAAAAAAATTATTTGCTCCCTCTCTGGAGCACGAACAAAATTATTCATCTTAAAAAAAAAACGGAAATCCAATAGTCCAAATATGAAATTCTTTCGTGGATGAAGGGAGTAATTTTTATTCATGACTAAAAGGTTTGATATTCATTTTGATCCAATGATCAATTACAGTATCTGAAACCCGTTTAATTAAGTACATTAACTTCAATTTTATTCTGTGCATATGATTTCTTTTAGAATTTCAGATTGTAGTACTATAAAAATGTTTCATTTCAAATTCATTTGATTCTATCACATAAGAGTAATAATTCAACCTGCAGTGCAATCTTGTAGTATATTATTTCTGCTGATCTTATATAATTGCATGTTAACCTTCTCAAATACATAGATTATTTTTCCTTTAAATTTTCTTGTGCAAAACTACTCTCTACATTATTGCCATGTCAAGAGTTGGGATATGTCCCTACTAGATTATCCAACAAGAAACCAATAAACAACTATTTCAAACATAAATCAATAAACCTTCATTACAACAAATCACAGAAGGCCTTGCAACACTTCCAATACAGGTGAAAAAATGATTTTTTTGTAGAAAATCATATCAGCATTTGATCTGTTTTGGAAAAACAGTCTCTCTATGTTTCTTCTGTATATATGTATACATGAACAGCTCCTGCTTCAGTAAGTGTATTTACATTGGAGCAAGATGATTATCTGCTTGTGTTAATTTCCCCTGCATCCACCTCCTCAACATTTCCACCGATGCTTTTGGTTGATCCATCGGAACCATGTGGCCCGCATCATGCACCTTGAGGAACGTGAGAGGCCCGTAGCCCTTCTGCTGCCCGGCCTCAGCCCCGTCTACAGAGAAAGGCGTAGTGGCAGCTGCTGCAAACTTCTTCTGTCCAGACCATTCCATGGCATGCACCCATCTCGAGTTCCCTATCCATGTCAAATCAAGTGTGTTTTTCAGTGGTTTATGTGTTTAAGAATAAAGGTGAAATGTAAGAATCTTTACCTAGCCAATTGCAGATGAGATCATACTCTCCTGCATACACCAGCAGCTTGATTCCATCCTCCAGCATTGCAGGGATTCCTACTTCAAGATTCCTCATCCAGTCCATCACCATAGCCTCGTACACCGTGGAGCTACAAGACACGAAGTCTATGTCTCCGACACCAAGAGCGTCTCTCACTGATCTGAGGGGTTTTGAAATTTGAATCACACAATGCTTCGATTTCTACAATATACTCCAAAATTAACCTCCAAATCTCCTTCACCAATGACCTCCAAATCTCATCAATCGACGAGCTCTATGCCAACGGAAAAAATCCTCCCCATTCAGATCAGAAACACATCTCCATTGAAGCAAATCGATCAACTTTGATTTAAATATGAAGCTAGCGATTCGACTTTGATTTGAATTTGGACATGAATTTGAGAAACCATCAATACCAAATCTGGACGCCGGTGAAGACTTTCATTTCTCGAATTCGGTGCTGCTCATAGGAGGATCCCGCGGCGCCGCCGCCTTTGCTACTGAATCAGTCGTTGTTGATCGAGGAAGTGCTCAGGCCTGCTGGGATGTTCTGTTCCTTCTTCGAGCGTCGCCAGTTCTTCTCCGGCGGAGGCGGCGCAGGGATGAGCGTCGCCAGTTCTTCCTCCGCGCTCCGACATCGTCGCGGATGTTTCCACGATCTCCTCCGATTTAGATTGGCTAGCAGAGAGCCGCGCCGTCGTCGTCGATTCCAATCTGCTACTTCAGCGATGCCCTCGGCGACAGAGTCTCCTCGCCGCCACCGCCGCCGCTCGATTTCGGCGGATCTGCATCCGGTAATTTTCCTCCGCGCTCCGACATCGCCGCGGATATTTCCACGATCTCCTGCGATTTAGATTGGCTGGCAGAGAGCCGCGCCATCGTCGTCGATTCCAATTTGCCCGATCAGGATTCTATAAACTTCCATCAAGTTCTTAGGGAAAGAAGGCGAAATTCTCCGGTTGACGCCGCTGCCGCAGTGAAGAAAACTCGCGACCGCGGCGATCTGAGCTCGAAGGGAGGGAGGGAGAGAGAGAGAGAGAGAAGGGGGAAGGGAGTACCGTGGAGAAGAGAGAGAAAGAGAGTGGAGAGAGAGAAGAGAATGAGAGATGAGAAAGATGCCTGGAGAGAAATAGAGAGTACCTATATTTAAAGAAGGGTATTTCTGTCTTTTCAATCAAAAAGTGGACAGTTTTTATTATTTTTATCTTAGTGGACAATTTTTATCTTTACAATATGAAAGTGGATAGTTTTATATATTAACTCTATATAAAAGAGGAGTTTTTTTCCTTTATATTTTACCTTTTTTTTTTCTCTTTCTTCTCCCGTCAATTTTTTTCTCTATTTTTATCTCTATTTTTTTATATAAAATAATTCTTTTCTAAACATCCTCACATTTAATTTATGCACAAATATTTAATATGCATATTATTTATAAGTTCATGACAATTTTTTTTTTTTTTAAATTTGTTACAACCAAATAAAGGAAAAAACCCACTCACACTCTAGCTCCTAAGGTGACTCGAACCCCCGACCTATTGGTTGGAGGGGAAGCGTCTTACCAACAGACTGCGCTTCATCGTCAAGTTCATGACAAAATTTTTAATATGGTATAAAAATTATCAAAAATAAATTTAAAACAAATAAATTATGAAAATTTAAAATATTTTATTTTCTCTCTCTTTGTTAAAATTTTACAACTTTTTATTTATGTTTGTGTATGAAAATATTTATTTATTTGTTATGACGTGTAATACTCTATAATAATAATGTTTAATGTTAATTTTTATTATCAAATAATTTAGAGGAATTGATGTGTTTATTTTATTTTTAAAATATATTTTACATTTATTTATATTTTAATTCTATTTAATATTTATACTTAATTATTTAAACATGTCGTTTAATTTCGATATTCGTCGTTTATAGCACGGATGAGCGTACTAGTTGGAGTAAAAAAAAAAAGTATATATCCTAATTGGATTAAATAAATCCTAGAACTGAAGGTCGCCGCCGCTGTCGTAAATGGCGTAAACACCGGACTCGGACGGGAAGTTTCCGTCAGAATCGGAGGAAACCGTCACCGACTCAGTCTCCGACAACTTCTGCAGCGCGGAGACGACGAGGCCGGGGCGGCGGCGCTTCGCCGGCGATCTGTGCTTGAAGGATGCGGAGTGGAAGAAAGCGGCGGGGTTGGGAAGGGAATTGAAAGAAAGAGCGGGGGCATTTCTGGAATTAGAAAAATTGGAAAGCAGTCGAAGAGAGTAAGGAGAGTGTGTTGGAGATGAGAGGTTTAAAGCAGCCATTTTTGCGAGCGTTCTGATTTACAGATGAAGTCTAGTCTCCGATATATCAGGCGAAGTGCTGTGGCTCTTCTCCGGTGTTTAGTTATCCGGTATTGTGCAGTGATTTCTAAAGTCGAAAATTACAAAAAGTGACTCTTATTTTCCTAAAATTGCATTAGTGTTGCATGGATTGCGCTGAATCATGGGCCTTTTCTTTGCACTAGTTACACTTACATCTCGCTATTTAGGCCCATAAGACAGAACTGGCTAATAAGTATTAACACAAAAATTGATTTATTTATTTTTTCAATAATTGCAATTAAATACACAAATTTTCACTCTATTCTGAATTTGTATATAAATTAAAATATATACTTCTAAATATATGAACTTTCAATTGTTATAACTTTTGGCATAATTATCATTTTTTATCGAATTAATATCATAACGATAAAAATGAAGTGATAAATTGATGTCATAAGTACTAACTAAAGTTGTCCCCAAGGAGACATCAAGCGGTGCGACCTCCTGTGTGTGAACAGTGAGGTCCCGGGTTCAAACCCCACTGTTCCCCCTCCCCAACTCCCCCAAGTCAAAAAAAAAGTACTAACTAAAGTTACGTAAACATCTAACTTCATCCTTTTAATACGTCTGGCGTATAAGTCATGTAGACATTTCATGCTTTCACCTAACCAGTTGTGTAGTAGATTACTTTTTCGGGGAGGGGGAATTAATTATAGTTTATAACTTGAATTTCAACGGATTTTAGTTTATAGCCTCAAATTTGATTTATTTTTTGCATAGCCTCAATTTTAAGAAATTATTTAATTATGACTATAATCATACCAAAATTATTATTATTCTTTATTAAAAATTACACCTAAAATAATGATCAATCGTAATTATTTTACATTGAATGATTTCCAACAGTAGGTAGTCTATCATCATCGATCACCGATGTGGTCAAAATTAAACTTGAAAATTGGCGCACTTACACTAACTTTTAGGCATGACTCTGACCACGTCGGTGGTCCGATGATGATAGAGCTACCTATCGTTAAAAATCTCATTCAGGTGTATAATATATTAAGTGTAATCATGACCATAATTAAATAATTTCTTAAAATTTAAATTATATCAAAAATAAATTAAAGTTGAGGCTATATATAACCATTTTGGGTAGTAACTTTATAGTATTACTATTAAACTTGGTTATTCTAATGATAAATGACATCTCAACTTCCTCCCACACTATTGTCATCCAACAATAGAAAATTCCTGTAGAAGTTGAAGGGTCGATTCAAAAAAATTTATCATGCAAAGTTACAAAAAACTTGGCAATCAATTGATCCAATCGATGGGTTTTAATTTTATGTAATCTACCAATTTGAACAAAACTGGCAAACTGTTATGATATCAATATAATTTTCTTCTCATTAGGATTTATCTTCCCATTATCCAATCCTATTTATGTCGAACAATTTGACAATAAATTCAACTAATTTGAAAGAAGAATACACCAAATCAATATTGTTACTTTAAGTGCAAGTCATGTGATTGTGAACTGGCAAGGATCCCAAATATCAACTATGTTTCCCTGTCTCTATCAGTAGTTGGACCAACCAAGTAGCCCCTGTTTGCATACAAAAGAACTCTTAAAATCTTGCAATATTTGATTCATTAATTAATCTCAAGAAACTAATCAACTATGCCTTTGGCTTCACTTCTAATCAACTTCACATAAAAATATCTCTTCAAACAACATTTCATCACTACACAACTTGTTCTGCAATGGCCAATTTCAAAGGAAATCTGCCATTTTCCATACTCACCATCGCAATCTTGGCTTTCGTCGCGCTCTTGTACACTGAAAGATTAGGTTCTCTATCTTCAAGAGCCCTTTTCAGGTTCAAGCCCTGCGCCAGAAGTAACGCTGGTGAGAAAAATCTGTTTTCACCTCAACATATCGAAGTGGTTGAGAGTTATTACATCATAGTATAGTTTGTTTCGTTGATGTTTTAATCACAATCTACATGCCCTTTGCAGTTGAGAAATTAGTGGATGTCAATGGCTTGAGTTACGAAGGTGATGAATTGTTCGATTTTGATCCTGATCAATGCAGCCTGCATCATGGGAAATGGGCGTTCAATCGCTCCATCGAGCCCCTGTATTCGGACCAAACATGTCGATTTTTGGACCGGCAGGTCGCTTGCGTTAGGAACGGTAGGCCGGATTTGGATTATATGTACTGGGAGTGGCAGCCCGACGGCTGCAGGCTGCCGAGGTAATATACCATTTTGGAATAGAAGATCTCATCCGAATTAAGGGTGGGGGGTCGGTGCAATATATAGTGTCAAAATTGGTATATTGTATATCGTAACGAAGCCTTCAGTATCAAAAATCTCATATTGATATTTTATCGAAGAACATTTTAGTATACTATATAGATTGGCATGCAAAAATTTCGGTACGAACTATATCAAATCCAAATATGTACCATCTTTTCGGTATTGCGGTATTTATCGATATCATTTTCATGGTATACCAAAATTACTAATATCAAAATTACTGGTATTTAATGTGTAATTATGAGCATGGGTAGAGCTAGGGTTGGGCAGGGGTCATCTCCGTTGGAATATTTTCGTAATCCAAATATGTACTACCATCTTTTTAAAAGGAGTAGGAATATTTTCGTAATTTTATAAATATATTATAAAAAATAAAAAATATATCATTTTTATCTCCGTTGTTATTAAGTTGATTTATTTTACATTGTGATTGACATGCAAGTTTTAGAGTTGAACTGATTTATTTTCATGAAATGAACACATAATTAATTTATGCATATCATGCTTGGAGCCTAGAGATTTATTTTTTAAATTTTATTTTGAAAGCTATTTCATTTTGCAAAATTTTATCCATCTTAATTTTTTGAAGTTGTTTTGTATGAACTTGAAAGACAGTTCAAAATGTGACATTATAAGTAGTTATTATTAATTTAATTTAACTTTGAATTTAATTGTTAATATTATTGAAAAAAAGAAAAAATTGGACCCTCCCGAACTAAAAATCTGGCTCCACCACTGATTATGAGTATATATATACGGCAGACGGTCCACGGTTTGATACGATAAAGGTATTGCACGTCGTTACTTTACCTCAAATTATAGTATATAAAAAATTTCCATATTTTCCATGATACTATAAACGTGGCATACCGAATTTTCGGTATTTTTGAAACTAGAGTTCATTCGAAAAAACGAATGTATCATATAAAATTTAATTTATAGGTTTGATCCAAGAATGGTGCTGCAGAAACTTAAAGGGAAGAGGCTAATGTTTGTAGGGGATTCACTGCAGAGAGGGCAATGGCAATCCTTCGTTTGCCTCGTTGATTCTGTGATACCGAAAGGGAAGAAGTCGATGAAACGAGGTCGTTTGCATTCTGTTTTCAGAGCTAAGGTGATTTAGAAGTAAACTTCAGACATCATCTGCAAGAAAAGAATTGTGTTTGTGTGCATTAATTTTACATTTTTCTTTTTGTTCAGGAATACGATGCCACAGTGGAGTTCTATTGGGCTCCTTTCCTCGTAGAATCCAACACAGATATTCATATAATAGCAGATCCAAAGCAGAGGATTTTGAAGGTTGATTCAGTTGAAAAGCATGCCAAACACTGGTTAGGCGTCGACATCCTCGTCTTCAACACTTATGTTTGGTGGATGAGTGGCCTCAAAACTAAGACATTGTACTATTATTATTACAAATTTACAAACCTCTCTCCATCTCTCTCTCTCTAGATCTCTCCCTCTCTTTCTCATGTGCAATCCTACGCGCAGATGGGGTTCGTTTGCGAACGGAGCAGAAGGGTACGAAGAGCTGGAAACACACGTTTCCTATACGTTAGGGCTCAGAACATGGGCAAATTGGGTGGATTCAAACGTTAATCCCTCCAAAACACGAGTGTTCTTCACAACCATGTCTCCTTCACACCACAGGTGAATTTAGGCCTAATTAAGGGGTGTGGTTGGTTGAACTTAATTATAAGCTCTTTAAAACACTTTATAATTGTTTCAAAAAAGTACTTTATAATTTAAAAGTTTATAAACTCTTAATTTTTCTTTTGACAAAATAAGTCACTAAACAACTTATAATTGTAAAAGAAAACATCTTTTAACTTTTTAACTCAGTTGTGTGCCCGTCTTGAATTGGAACTCAACATTAGGACAAACAACTCTGAGGCTTAGCTCTCAACCACATCTTATTTATTCATAATTTTATAAACAATAATCATTTTATTAAATGATATTACTATAGTTTTTTTTTCCAACACATACTATAAATTTTCGGAGCTTATAATCTCTACAAAATAAATTTTGCCAAACACCCCCTACCTACGTGAACGAGATCTAGTGTCCCAGAATGTGCTACCGTCTCTCATTATTATTTATTATTTTAATAATATTGTTTATAAAAATAAATTTTATTATAATATTATGAACTATTCTTAATTTAAAAAAAAAATTAATTTGCAAAAATATATATAACATAACTTTGAATTTATCAACCTATTATTAACTAATCTATATAAAAGATGAGTTTTTTCCCTCCATATTTTCCCTCTTTTTTTTTCTCTTTCTTCTCCCGTCAATTTTTTTCTCTATTTTTATCTCTATTTTTTTTATGTAAAATAATTCTTTTCTAAACATCCTCACATTTAATTTATACATAAATATTTAATATGCATATTATTTATAAGTTCATGAATTTTTTTTTAATATGCTATAAAAATTATCAAAAATTTAAAACGAATAAATTATGAAAATTTAAAATATTTTATTTTCTTTCTCTTTGTTAAAATTTTACAACTTTTTATTTATGTTTGTGTACAAAAATATTTATTTATTTGTTATGACGTGTAATACTCTATAATAATAATAATATTTAATGTTAATTTTTATTATCAAATAATTTAGAGGAATTCATGTGTTGATTTTATTTTTAAAATATATTTTATATTTATTTATATTTTAATTCTATTTAATATTTATACTTAATTATTTAAACATGTCGTTTAATTTCGATATTCGTCGTGCGTAACACGGATGAACGTACTAGTTAGAGTAAAAAAAATAAGTACATGTTTTAATTGGATTAAATAAATCCTAGTTAACCAAAATAAATCAAAGCATATAAAATTGAAATTGAAAAAAATACTTCATCCGTTCCGTAAGAGTGTATCACATATGGGGTGACGCGAGTTTTAAGAAAAGGTTGGTAGATAAAGTATTGAGTGGAAATGAGTGGTTGTGGTTGAATTTATTGTGGGGTTATATAGAAATGAGTGGTTGTGGTTAAAAGGAAAAAGTTGGGTCATGTCCCAAAATGAAAGTGATACACTTTTATGGGTCGAACGAAAATAGAAAATGTGATACACTCAGGGCCGGCTCTGAGGGCGGGCGGGCATGGGCGACGGCCCAGGGCCCCAAAAAATTGAGGGCCCAATTTTTTAATATATCTCATTAATTATAGGCTTTATGTATACTAAAAAATATTAGATAACATAATTTATTGTCAAAAATTCAAAGTTCAATTTAAAATCAATTTCAAATTAATTTGATGATAATTTTGTAACATAATTTTGAGGGCTCAAAATTTTAAATATATCTCATTAATTATAGACTTTATATATACTAAAAAAAAATATTAGGCAATATAACTTATTGTCAAATTTATATTATATTAAAACTTCAAAGTTCAAATCGAAATATAAAATTATGCTGACAATGCCAGTTACTGACTTACTGTTCTAAAATGAGCTTCTTAAATTTAAAATTGTTGAAAACGTATTTGAGATCGTCAATGTCCCTAGAGAGATTGAATGATTTGACAATATCTATATACATATATAAAAGTTCAATCACTTTCAAAAATAGTAAGTTAGTTTTCCTACCAAAAATCACCTTACTATTTTTAAAAATAATTTTTTCTTTCTATATTTTTTATCAATCTACTCTAGATAATAATAATAATAATAATAATAATAATAATAATAATAATAATAATAATAATAATAATAATAATAATATTCATACAAAAACATACTAAAAATTTAATAAATGTAAATCATATTAGAAATTCTATTTTTAAGTTATATATATATATATATATATATATATATATACATATAATTATTTATCTACAAATTTATATTTTAAGCTAAAGAGTTCTAAAATGAAAAAATATAAATTTAATCTTAGTAACTGTATTAAATTGTTATAATAAAAAATTTAAATATAAAAATAATACTATATAGTAAAAATATAAAAAAAACAGAATAAAATAAACAGTCAATTAACGCCTCAAAAAAATATATATTATGAAATGCAAATAAGTAAAAAGTAATTAAAAGTTCCAAAAATCCTTTCAAAACTAATAGAAACTTTGAAAGAAAAATATCTAGATATTTGGGTGGAAATTTTTTAAATAGATAATAATAATCGTTAGTTAAAAAGGTTTTGTCAAGATCTTGATCATTCATTTTATATCCTCCCATTATAAAATGGTTTTATCTTCATTTTAATGCTATTATCTTTATTAGAGCTATTTTATATAATAATATAAGTAACTTATAGAATTTTATTTTCTAAATATAATAGTCTAAAAAATATATTTTTTTTACCGTGCATTGCACGGGAGTAATACTAGTTATGTATAGAAAAAGAGATTAAGAGATTTTAGATAACATGCAACTAAAAATGCTAGATGAAGTCATTTTTTATAAGTAATGGAAAATTTTATTTTTCAATATATTGAGGGCCCTTTTTTATAATTTCGCCCAGGGCCTCATTTTTCTCAAGACCGGCCCTGGATACACTCTTACCGTCTTACTGGACGTACCGAGGGAGAATAAAAAATTTAATAGTACAATATCAAATATATACGGTACACTTGATCTTAAGTAATGCTCTCTAAAACACTTCAGTCTAAGAGAGAGAAACATGAAGTGTTTGGTGATCTTTTTGGCCTGCATTTGATTAGGCCTGCCGATTGGGGCCATGAAAACGGCACGAAGTGCTTCGACGAGAGGCAGCCGGTGGCGAAGAAAGGACACTGGGGCAGCGGCTCCGACAAGAGGATGATGGGCGTGGTGGGCGGCGTGGTAGCGAGGATGAAGGTGCCGGTGACGGTGATCAACATAACGCAGCTGTCGGAATACAGAATCGACGCGCACACGTCGGTTTATACTGAGTTGGGAGGCAAAGTGTTGACGGAGGAACAAAAGGCTGATCCCTTGAATTATGCAGACTGCATACATTGGTGTTTGCCTGGACTTCCTGATACATGGAATCAATTACTCTATACACATTTGATGTTGTAACGAGAATTAAACACACACGCGCAGAATGTATATGACAGGAAGAGGAATTTGAATGATTTTGTGATTAATGCATGCAAGAGTTTGGCAGCAACACGTTACCTGAGCACAAACTCACGTTTAGGGGGGTGTATTAGTTCAAGATTTTTATAGATTTCTGCAGACTTTTAAAGTCTGGGTGTATTCGTTCAAGACTTTTAAAAGTCTATGAAAATCTGGATGTATTCGTTCAAGACTTTTAAAAGTCTTTTAAAGTTTGGGTGTATTCGTTCAAGACTTTTAAAAGTCTATAACAATTTGGGTGTATTTAAAAATCTACGGATTTTATCATTGAACTGATTTCCATGGATTTCATTCAAAAAATACACATGAACAAATCCGAGCTCGAACCACGAGAATTCAAATCTTGAGAGTTTCCAACGCTCGCTGGGTACAGCGGACGCGGCTGAAGAAGCCAGCGCCGGCTGGCACCTAGCGGCCGCTGATGAAGGAACGATGACCGCTGGACCCTAGCGGGCGCTGGGTGTCCAGCGCTCACTGGAATCCAGCGCTCGTTGGGTTCTTGGTATGTATTAGCAAACTCGGTGAGATAAATAGCAGCAAAAATCTCACTCCTACGTGTCTCAGCCACAAGTATCTTCATTCTCCCAAACCATTCAACATTTCTGATTCAATTTTATAACACTCACATTACAAAGAGAGACAGAGAGCTTCCTCACTTTCTAGAGCTCTGGACTACCCATTTACGTTGCCATGCAAATTCACTTCTAGTTCAAGTGTTACTGCTTCAAGAAATAATCTTAGATGCCCAACAAATAACACCCCATCAAAATCCTTCTCGAAGAGAGCTATGAATTTTTTCTAAAAAATTATACACTCATAGCTCTACTTTCATAATGAATAACAGACAACTTCTTCAACTCAGACACGAGAAATTTATACATTATGGAGTTTAACATCCCATCAACACTCATAGCTCTACTTTCATTTCTCCTCTTTCTCATCCCGTTTCTTAAATCGCGACGAATCTCAAAATTCGCAAACAGTTACTCACACATCCCAGGTCCCAAAACCCTCCCTCTCATCGGAAACCTCCATCTCATGCTACGCGCCACCGTGCCCCACCACATGTTCAGAGACCTCGCCGCCAAACACGGCCCCCTTATGCACCTCCAGCTGGGCGAGATCCACTTCGTCGTCATCTCATCCGTCGACTTCGCAAAACAAGTGGTGCGAACCCACTACCTCAATTTCGCCAACCGCCCCCGCGGGCTGGTGGCGGAGACGCTCTCCTACAATTACACAGCGATAGTCTTCACCCCCTACGGCGACCACTGGCGCCAGCTGCGGAAGATCTGCACGCTCGAGCTCCTGAGCGCGCGGCGCGGCGCGACGTGTGCAGTCCTTTCGCCACGTAAGAGAAGAGAGCATGAATATGTGCGAATGGATAGCTTCTCGTGTCTGAGTTGAAGAAGTTGTATGAGTTGAAGAAGTTGTCTGTTATTCATAATGTATCCAGCGGTCGCTGGAACCCAGCGCTCGCTGGGTATCCAGCGATCATGGTCTCCCAGTGGGCGCTGGGTTCCTCTCTACCGCCCGTTGAATCCCAACGCTCGCTGGATTTGTGGATTTCAAATCCGTAGAAATCACGTCAAATTCTTGGTAATTCATTAAAAATCCAGGCAGAAATTCATTTAAAATCATAAAGAATCTGAGAGAATTCTATAGACTTTTAAAATCCACGGACTTTTAAAATCTACAAAAATCCTGAACGAATACACCCCCCTTAGTCTCGATGCTAATGCTATTTTTTTCTGGTTTTTATATATTTTTTTTTTTTTTTTTTTGAGGAAAAAAGGAAGCTTGCATTGATTCAAATCGCGACGCACAATATATGTGAGTCCGGAGGAAAATCGGACTTCCAGATCATAACATAGTCAAAAGAAATGGCAACATTTGCCAAAAAATGGGCCGCTTAATTTATTAGCTTCCCTACGAACATGGTTCACCTCGAGCACTATCCTCTCTTTCGCGCAAACGAAAGCATCATAAAGGTCATCGCATAAAGAATCCATCCCTCCCGTCTGCTCGCTAAGAACATGCACCGCCAAGAGAGAATATGTGTATACAAGCAAAGGACATAAATCATTCTCCATGCAATAGCCAATACCCAACAAGATAGCATGTAATTCTCCCATAAGGGTCGTCTCCGTTCGCCCAATACGTCTAGCAACCGCAGCCTGAATCTTGCCTCTGTAATCTCTAATAAGAAAGCCCACACCCACAAGCTGCCCTTCTGCATGAATAGATACATTAAACATCCATCCGAAGCACCCCTCGCCGCGGCTATCACCTTCCTTCGGCATTAAACCCAGCTGCGCAGCAGTACTTCTTCTAGCATCATGGTAAGAACATAGGAAGTTCTCACTTCCCTCAATAAGATCCATCTTTCCAGCCACTATATATCTTGCCATGTTTGACGTTGCACTGATGTCTCCAACTCCACCACAAGCAAATGATAAACAACTCTAACTCATTAGGACCGAACTCCTTCATGAACTCCCCACAAAAATCACACACCTCCCAGCGAGCCCTCTCCTTCAACCACATCCACCATCTAGTTCCCTTCCACTCGGCAAATGGGAATATGATGGCGTTTTAGATTCAGATCAGTTGCCAACATACCCTTTAACAACCCTGATTTTTGGTGGAATGTCAAGCTTCCACCATTCCTCATTAACACTAGACGTTGTGTAAGCATTCGGCATGTAGAACTCTGTCTCCAAAAGATATCCCGATTTTACTGAGTAGCGCCCATTTTCATCAATCGAAAGAATAGCATGTTGTTCGTGCGTGAGAAAGTATTTCTCGAGCTCACTGAGTTTCCATCGTTTATCCTGGTCAATTAGCTCAGACACAAGAGGGCTTTCATCTCCTTCTAAACCCTTTGTTATGATTTCAATACTTTATAAATTATTATTGACACATGAAAATTTATAAAAAGCAAATCTAAGTTTTGATTTTATATATATAGTTTGTAGAATTATTGATGTCAAAGACTCAAAACCATTTATAAAATATTAGAATAACAATAAAGATGAAAAATAAAATATAATGTTAATGCGACTACATATGATTTTTAGTAATTGTATTGTGAAAATCTATATAGATTAATGATAATTTATAAACTATGATAAAGTCCCAAGCCACACTTTCTTCCCATGCACTATAAAAAAAATTAATCATCTCAAAATTCCGAACATTCCCTCTCAAAATGGTTGTTACGACAGAAAAGCGACTGAACAAGAGAGACGCCAAAATGTGGTCGCTAAATTTGGTAGCGATGGATTTCATTTTCCGTCTCAAACCTTACAATGGAATTGCCATAGAAATTATGTCTCTGACCTGCTAGTGGCCATCTTCACTTACCGAATTTTGAGATGGAAATTCCATCGCTAGTTGAGACGGAATTAATTATGTCATTAGATATTCAGGTGATCATTTTTCGACGCCGGCGGCCGTGATCTTTAGAGACGGAATTTCCGTCATTAATTTTTCCGCTTTTGCCAATTTTTTAATTCTATCTTTTGCTTTTGAACGGAATTTCCGTCGCAAATATTGCTAGTTTTTTTAATTTTTGTTTTTTATTTATGTTATTTACATGTATTCTAACACATTTTATCATGCAACATAATCGAAATTTAAATAAATTCAAGTAGTTCCTAAAACAAACATAAACAGTCAACGATAGTCAACAAAGTTAAGTATCTAACAATCCAAATTCTAGTTAACTTAGCATCTAACAAAATAAATTCAAGTAGCTAGTTCCTAAAACAAACATAAATAAACATAATCAATGGGGCGGTAAATTCCTCATCTCAGCTAGCATTTTCATGAACTCGGCTTGCTGTGCCTGCACGTCTGCACGCATCTAAGCCTCTCTAGCTTGTGCCTCCTCTCATATCTGCGCCTCTCTAGCCTCCATCTTAGCCTCGTACTCCTTCATCTTATCAGCTAAAACTGCATCAAACTGAGGCTGTGAGCTAAAACTGGCTCCTTGGTTGGATCTAGAGGTGGAGGTGTAAGCATGAGAACGTGATCCAATCCCAAAAACTCGCTTCTTGGCCGATACGCCTCCAACTGCATTCAGTAGTAACATGTTCATGTCTACCTCCTGATACTCAGAGCCATCATTTGACTGAGATTGAGATAGCTCTGCAGCCATGGCAGTCACTTGGGCTTATTTTTGTAGTTAATAATAACTTTATAAGTTAATCATTACGTATAGATAGATAAAAATGAATTTGTGATGACTTAATTTAAAGATTTCATACGTATGCATCTCGAGCTGTAGGATAGGTGAATTCTCCACCCTTCGCGTGCAAGACATTGACCACACCCCAATCCACTTTTTCAGCTGGAACTCCTTGCTCTCTCTTCAGTTCAAACAATTAATAACAGTTAATAAAAATTTAAAGAAATTTAAGTTGTATTTAATTAATAAATGACTTACCAATACTACAACATCTTGTAGGGCATTTCTCGACCCTCTTCTATGGATGGAAATATCAGTACCAGGCCCATCAGGCTTAGACATCCTATTCTTTTGTGCTTTGGCTGTCATAGCCTTCACTTCGTCCTTGTTCCAATATTCTAACCATTTTTCCCACACATTCTCCCTCGTCCAAGGAGGTCACGTAGGTATGCTCTTCTTCATTTTGTGGACCATATCTTTATAACGAGCAGAAGCCGTAGTATACCACCTAGCACATACCGCCTCATGAGTGAGGTCAACCTTCCACCAATACACTTTCTGCAAGCATAACCCAACAAACAAATCAAAACAATACCTGATGTGTGTATTTTAGTTGTTCATAATCTTGAATTATTTTGTGCTTTAATTGAATTTAATATATACAATTAGGTGATTTTTGATGCAGGAATTAAAGAGATTGATGTCGTTGGAGTCGAATAGAAGAATGATGGAAAGGAAGTGATTTTTGGCTCAAAATTAGAAGATTATTGTTATTTAGATTTTTGATTAGTTTTTGATTAAGGTTAGGAGTGTTTTGGCAGAGAACTACTCTTTGGCAATTAACAAACTACAGGAGAGCAGTCGGGATTGGCGGCTAGTTTCAAGAACAGTGGGAGTTTATTTTATTAGTTATCTTCCTTTTGTTTTAATAGCTTTCGTAGGAACAGTGTGAGATTCGTTTTCTTCGCGTGGAATCAGGATTTGAATTACTGGTGATAGATTTCTATTTTATTTCCGTTTATTTAATTATTAATTTATTACTTATGTTTTCTTCGTTCGATTTTATTGTGTTTTATTTCATTCGCATGAGTAGCTCAATTTTTTGATTCAGTGAAAATAATGAAGCACTAGTCTAAAATCTTTGAGACCTAATTATGTTTTTAATTGATTCAATTGGATTTTGGTTTGTTCCCTGAGCAGAGTGTTTTTTTTTTTTATAAGAAAAAGCTTTCATTAGGGCACCAGTGATGCCAAAAAGATAGCAGCTACATCAGTTTAGAGAGTAAGCCCGAAGAGCACCAATCATCAAAACTACAAACACTCCCAACAACCTTAAACTCACAATACCAACTCCAACTTCGAGCTTTAACATCCGACACCATACCTTCAACAGACCAAACCTTACCTTCGAATCGACTAAAATTCGTTTGCTTCCCATAACAGCCAACAAGTACACATCCAAAGTGCTTTAAGTAGATTTCGGATCTTCTTCCCTTTCCCAAGATGTGAAAAAGAATCAAAGTGTACCGTGATGTCGTGATGCCGCGCCGATTGGCATTCAAGCCAATTCTGGATTCTGAGCAGAGTGCTTTAATCTGGTTTTCTTGAGCATAATCACCTTAGGTTAATTCAGATTAGTGTCGATCAGTGATGAAGCTATCATACCGCGGGTAGTAGGGAATAAATTGGTAGATAAATTATTACTTGCGTTTCTTGGATAATTTGTCTAAATCGAGTTCCTTCATCTTAATGCCATTGAAACATTAAATCTAGGTCTGGCGTCTACAACTAGGTTATGTTTTAATAAGAAAAATAGTTCAGTATGGCGTCTACAGCTGACTATCGATAAAGTAAGTGGAATTGGGTACGTCCGCTGCATTCACGGTTTCCTATAACTCGTTGGTCCATGAGAATTACTTTATCTTTGCGTCTATGATCAGAGTAGTGACTAGTGTGGATTTATTCGAAGTCGAGTTTGTTTTATTCTTGATTTATCTCGTATTTGATATTTTAGTTTGTTTTTCTTAGTTTATAATCAATCTCTCCAATTTAAGGCGTGGTGGCTACACCAAACTCAATCTTTAGGAATTTGAATATTTTTACCCGTTCTCTGTGGTTCGACCCTGCTTATTGCTATACTAATTTAATTCTTGGTAAGATTGCAGGAATTATTTGGTGGTAAACGACGATCACCAATACCGATTCAATAAAATTATACAAATCAATATATATTCATATAAGGGGCACAATCCAACAAATAAATGAAGGGACACAACCCAACAAACAATTCAAAACCAATTTGAAATCAACTTAACTAAAATGTATCATTAAATTAAGGGACACAACCCAACAAACAATTGAAAACAATAAGTAATTATACCTTAAATTTGGCCCAATAATCATGTTTCGTCGCATTTGGCACCGCTCTCCACGTCCATTAATTCTAAATTAATTTTTTAGACGGAATAAATCCATCATTAACTTTTAATTCTAAATTAAACTTTGAGATGGAACATTTTCGTCATTAGAATTTTGAGACGAAAATCTGACTGAACCCATCTTTCTGTCGTAGGTGACGACCCGTGTTTAGATCGTCTCTAATTTCGTTGCAAAAAGAAGTATTTTTTGTAGTGCCACATCAACTTGATAATGATCATGTCTCTAATATATAACTAATTTGGAGTTCCCTCTGCTCTTATGATGCCTCTTAGAGCACCCATTATGGGGGATGCGGAAGGCGGTGAGCACCAGGCCCGCGCGCACCCCCTCCCATTGTTGAACCCTCTCTTCACGCGCCCGACCCCTCCTACGCACCCGGTGCAGACGGCAATTTGATTGGGCGTGTGTATAATACGATCCAATTATCACCTAATTTCTAGCATTTTAATTTTTAAAAAAAAATCGAACATTGGTGGCAGCAGAAATATTCAGAAGCCGTTGGAACGACTATATTCTCCCTTTTTTTTCCCCTTTGTTTCTTCTATAAATTGCATCATTTTCTCATTCAACTTCTCACAAAATTTGCATCTTTCTTCTTCATCTTCTTCATCTTCTTTTTCTTTCTTTCATTTTTTTTTTTTTTGTACTAAAAACATGGATGATAGTTGGGGAAAATATTGGAGCAATCACCCCCAAAGTTCGAGAACATGGTGAAGGTCATGTGAATTTTCTCCCATACCCAATGCGATCTCGCGGACGAGATCATCATGGGCAAGGACACATCTACTATGAATCCGGACGAAATGGCGTTTCACTTGAAGAAGGTGGAAGAAATCAAGAAACACAATGATCTCCCATAGACTGTAGGTTTTTTTATGTTTTTTAAATTTGAAGTAATTTAGGACTTTATTTTTAATGTAATGCAATTTTTAGTTTCAATCAATGTAGGCTTAATTTTAATTTCAATGAAACTAAGTTGTTAATTTTCATTACAAAAAACATTAAAATTAATGTCACAGCCCACTATCCCAATGACGGGTTAACAGGGGTTATGACTTGGGGTGAATAATAAGAAATGGAAATGGACAATTACTTAACATTAAAATATATGAAAATGTCACTTATAGATAAAAAGCTAGGATCATATATGATCATTTGGATACTTATAAAACATACACATAAAAGAGAACTGATTAAGGTGGTTTACCCAATAACACGTGTCACAATTTCATAACATAAAGTTATCCTAATCAAAGTGTTTTGCAGCGGAAAACATGTGAGATATACATATGAAGATGTATACTCAAGGTTACATTTCTTGAAATGATCAAAGGAACACCCGCTCAACATCATTCCATTCCATCAGCTGCTCAACCTGCACATTTAGAAATACATGCAGGGCTGAGTATAAAAATACTCAGTGGGCATAGCCGAAAATACAACATGCATACATATATAAATTGAACTGCCATAACAGTAACACACAGGGGTTTTCTTAAATGACCTGCACTTACTAAAATATTTCTTTCATTTTCATAAAGTCGATCGGCCGATCATTTTCCTTCATATGATCCATATCTGTTCCTTTCTGTCACGCGCCGGGAAGGAGGCCTCCTTACCACGGACGCCAAGACCGGTCGCAAGCGACTCGCGGTCTCCATAAGTGTACACGTTAACCCTAGCTAGCGACCTTTGTCTAGCATAGGATCCCAATTGGATTTCCTTTAAAGTTGGCGAACCAACACAGATAGGATACATATAAAAACATAAACATTTTTGGCAGTCAATCATTTCATAAACATTTCATTTCATTTCATGAACATTTCATTTTCATTTCATAAGAGTCATTTATCATTTGGGCATAATAATAAACTGAAATTAACAGTTAAAATCATCTCATGCATATATTCGTATAAGAGGCCTACGACACGCAGGGGATCTCTATATACGTATAGTAAAAGTAATGCCCACCTGGATAGGCAAAGCCTGAAGATCATAATCACATAACCTGTCTTGGGAAAGCAGTGCTAATCCCCTTGGTCCACAAAGCCTACAAGAAATTCTATTCTTAATAGGTCTCCTTGAATCTAATCTTAAGTCATGGTGTAGTGCTTAACATTCTATGATTCACTTAGCCGGGTTTTTAATGAATAAATAATTAAAAACATTTCTCTTGAGTTAAGAACACCAACAATATTCTTACTCATCTTTCTTTAATAATTGGAATTATAAATAAAACCAATTGAATCATAAATACTTTTTATTTCATGATGCAAGTGAAATGTCATGTCATGCTTAGCATATGATAAGTAATTACTTAAAATATGCACTTAATAATAATTTAATATTATTATAAAAATTATCCTTTAAATAAATTAATCAAACTAATAATAGTTCAATTAATTAAAAATAAGAAAGCCTAATTTAATTAATTGAAGGCAATCCAAAGTCTTCAAAAATAATTAATCAAACTAATTAATAGTCTAATTAAATAAAATAGGAAGCCATTTAAATAGATGAAATAGAGCTCATGCTTAAATAAATAATAGCCCATATAATTTTAAAAGATGAGGCCCAACTCAATAAAATATGAATGGCCCAGACTGAATAAAATAAATCGGGCCCAGCTAAATAAAATTAAAAATCGACCCAAGTTATTTTTTTAAAAAAAATCGCAGCCCAAATCTATTTAAAAATCGAAGCCCATCACTCATAACAATCGGCCCAAATACTCGGCCCAAATTCAAAGCCCAACCCCTAACCAAGCCCTAGCCCACACTCTACCCCCTTTTCTCCCCCCCCTTCAGCCGCTCACACACACACACGCATAACATATCTCACTCTCTTCCTCTTCACGCCAAACTCAACTGCAGCAGCAGCGCACGCAGCCTTCCTCCGGCGAAGAGCCGGCGACTGGACCTCTCCCTCTACCTACACAAACACACGCACCCAGCGGCTGCGCCGCCCAACCCTCTCTCCTTCACGCAGCAGGCGCAATCGCCGCGGAGCGCTGCTGTCTCCGGCGTCCTCGCAGCAGATCCGCCGTCGCCTCCCTCGGTTTCTCTCTCGGCGACAACAGCCGAGCCACCGTCGCCGCCGCGCCTGGTTCATCTTCTCCAGCCGAAGGCTGGAGCCACCACGACCGGTGCCGCTTCCGTCGACTCACCACATCATCTTCCTCTCTCCTTTGCCTCGGTTTCCTCTCTCTCGACTCCGGCAGTAGCAGCTTTCGTAGCCACCACCACCGCCGTCGTCCTCCGCCGAACAGCCCCGCTGTCCAGCCGCTCACCACCATCTCAGCCCCGACCATCTCTCTCAAACCTTTTTCCCTCGCTCGTTCTTCTCTGTTAACGGAAACAGGACAGCAGACGCCCCGCCGTGGTGCGCCGCCGCCTTTGTCGCCGGAAAATAAACCCTAATTTCACTTCCTCTTTCTTTAATCTCTCATTTTCAAATAAAAACTGATATCTCTCCCCTTTTCTTTTTTTTTTTTTTCGACAGGTTGGAGTCAACGGCGGGTCTGCCGCCGCCACGCCATCACCGGCGAGCTTCCCGGGCCGCCGACTTCTGCCCTCGACACTCACACACATACACATGGGCTTAGCACAAAATTTAACCACAATTAAAAGTAGGATTAGGGCAGATTTGTATTACTAAACTGTAAATTGTTTAATGACAATTTCTTATTAAAGCTTCTAGATCTGTAAATTATTATTCTTCCTTCAGTTATCTGTACAGTAATTTCAATTCAAGAACAACTCATAACGTATTCATAGTTATGTGAATTCTCGTGTGTGTTGGTGGTGCTCTGAACGTGTCTTGTATGGATCATAAAAAAAATAATGATAATGGAACATTGAAATATAGATTTTCAGTATAGGAAAAACCTTGAGATATGAGGGATGTATATTGTGAATTTGTTGTTTCTGCAGAATAAGTAATCACCAACACATTAGTAGTGGATGAGGTGAAACAGTTTGTGAAAGGAGGAACATTAAATCCTTACCCCCTTCTTGATCGAAAGCAGCGTGACTTGAGGAGAGAAAGGAAGTGGTGATTGATCTATACTTTGAGGGTTATTTAGAGGAGTAGTTGGGTGGGAGTAGCTGAAAGTGGGAGGAAAGGTGGAGGAAGTAGGTGGGTGTGGAAGAGTAGGTGAAGGAAAGTAAAATAAAATAAAAAGTCTTCCGGGTTGTATTATGAAAACTGTAATAATTCTTCAGTGTTTGCTTAAATAAATAGCTCGTGTAGATACTAAATGCTCAATTTAAATAAATATGAAATGCATAAGAATTTAAATGACTGACATTTACAAAAAGATTTTGCAAATCGTTTGTTGGAATTAAAATAAATTCATTTTCTTTATATCCGGCGTGAATCATCTTACTTCTAAATTTCGAAAATAAATTCTAAATTTAACTCAGGGAAACGGGGTATTACATTCCTCCCTCCTTAAAAAAATTCCGTCCTCGGAATTGCATATCTGGTATTCTATCTTGTTATACTAGTCATTCGTTTATTCATCTCTTTTGTGGCCCTTTCCATCCTGTGATGGTTCCACTACATGACGAGAACAATATTATTGCTTCGTAAAACTTGAATCTTGCGATCAAGTATTTGGACTGATTTCTCTTCACAACTTAGGTCCTGGCTAGGACTACTTTATCTTGCTTAATCACATGCTTTCTTAATTGCGAGATGCTATACGTATTGTATACATCCACAATGCTTGGTGGCAGAGCCAACTTATAGGCTACAAAGGCCTAACTTATCTAGGATCTCAAAAGGTCCTATATAACGGGGTCGTAACTTGCCCTTCTTTTCGAAACGTATAACTCCCTTTGAGGGAGAGACTTTGAGGAAAACTCGATCCCCAACATTGAATTCTAATTCCAATCGGCGTTTATCGGCGTAAGACTTTTGTCTATCTTGAGTTTCTTTGATTCTTTGCTTGATGTGGTCGACTTTCTCAATCATCTGTTGGACCAGTTCATGACCTAACAACATTCTTTCACCCACTTCATCTTAGTAAAGTGGTGAACTACTTTAATTGTTTCCTTCGTCCTAAGTCACCTTCTCAGATTTGACTAGGGAATTCTAATATCAAACTTTTCTCATCATCTTGGTAACTTTCACTTAAAGATTAATGGCACTCCTTCTGCCATGTAAACTCATTTTCTCATTTCCAAATGATTATTTAATGTGGTTTTCTAAGTTTCCATTGTGGTGGCGTTCCAACTTTATTCTTGCTGTAGCTTCTGGCACTTTAGTCAAAGCATTCACTCTCTTAGCTTGAGCCTACTAGCCTTGGGGTTGGGTTATACCTTAAGTTTAGTTCTATTGCTTTCCTTCCATTTTCTTTTTCTTTACCTCCATCTTGAGGTGGTATACATATCTTGTTTGTGCGTGAACTTTTTCCTTCTCCAATTGTTGTAGTGACTCGGTGGTGAGAGTCTCGTTCATTGCTTGTTCCTTCATAATATCTCCCTAGTTTACTAGGGAAATTGAAAATCTCATGCCGCGATTTATTTACGAACTCCTTTACTCATTTCTCATTATTCATTTATAAATGACTTAAATAAGCATTTTAAACTCCATTAAAATGGAATTGATTTAAAACATTTTAATTCTTTTAAAATCCATACTCATAAAGCCTTAACTCATGCTCTATCTCATATTCTATCTCTTTACTCAACTTTATATAAACTCTCCACTCATCTCAAATCCTTAAGTTCAAGGATAGGTTTCAAGAAAATCATGGTACTAAGTCTCGATTTATCTCTCATATAAGGCTCGTCTAATCTCATTCAACACATAGACAACACAATCACATAAGGCACATAAGAAAACACAATCAAACATTATCAAAACATGCTCTGTTTTTACACTGACTCAACTTCAAAATCTAACCTGTTCTTACTCCGACACCTCCTGGACTCGAGACTTATACCAAAAGAAAGGTCATCGAGTCTATTTTCATATAAAAAAAAAAAATAGAGTCAAAAACTCCAAGTATTGTAGGAGATATGACTGTTTTACTACAGTCTACCATATTCGGCAGTTTTGAGCAATCGAAAACTTGGATTTTTTGAAAAATAGTAAATGTTGTCAAACTGAGCTCAAATTTTGTGGATATCTAGCTAACACAATAAGGTTAATACCATAAAATTTTGGAAAGCTAGATCACACAGGAAGCTACTGAAATGAATGACTCTTTCCCCTGCTCTCTGAAACTCTCGGTAGTAATGTGCAGTTTTGGTTTTGTATTTAATAAAAATAGTAAATGAAGTCCAAATGACTTGAAATTTTACCGATGTTCTCAAGACTCATGTAGAGACTTGGTATAAAATTTTCAAAGCTTTTTAACATTGAAAAACCGTCGATCACAGTAGGTCAGTAGGCCTACGAAATTCACCACAATCTCATCTCAAACTCTTAAAATACTCAACTCAACATTCCTTCAAGGAAATTCATTAAAGCTCATTTTAAACACATATAACACTCACAAACATTCAAGCACATTATAATGCTCATCATACTCAAATCTTGACTCTCTTCTTACATCATAACCTCAAATCTCTAGTAAAACGTTTCAATGAACGCATCATTAAAATTCTCTTTTCATTTTCATGCACAAAATTACTCAATTATTCAAACATGATCTCATTCATCATATAAATCATTATACACATATAGATTCCTTTTTATCATGTACTAAACTCTAATGAAACTTCATGTATCATCATAAGACTCTTAATAAAACATGACAAACTTTCACATAATGGTCATAAAGCAATTAAACCTCATTTTATCAATCATCGACTTCTCAAAATATGAAAACTCAAAAACTCATATAAACTAAACTAAGTCAAAAATTTTCTTAGCCAACAAAAGACTTACTCAAACATAATTATACACTAATATCATGCTCAAATACATATATCTTAAGCCAAAATCACTTTAATAACACATAGGCAAAAAGTCCTAATTTTTATTAAACTAAACTCTTTTGAAAATATCACTAATCATGTATAACCTATTGATCAAATCATAGATCTAACATCCTAGGTTACCAATTAGCATAAATCAACATCATAAAACAAGATCACATATAGATACATATGTATGTCATCTTCTTCCTCAAACTAACACTTTTCATTTTTCATTTCTCAACCTCAAGCTTCAATCTCATCCATCATTAATCATCTAGATCATCACATAAACTCAAATCCATCATCAATACATCAATTGATTCATAGGATCTCAACATCCCAATTTTAGGTAAACTAACCTAATAGAAAAATCTATATCTCATGGCTAATCATCAAGATATTCATATATATTAACTCAATAATCATCAATCATCATATAAATCATCGACTCACAATTTCCCAATTTTTTTGTAAACTAAACTCAATCGACTTTCACATCTCAAAGCATATACTTTCACAACACACATCAATCATCAACAAACACCACATAGATCTCATTTTTTTTTTTTTTTTTTCCCCAAATCAAGGAAAGAAAAAGAAAATTTTTGAAGGGTAAAGACCCATTTTTTTGAAAATTTTAAGAACAAGGGAGAGGTGATTTTCTTTCTTCATACAACATCATTCAAGCAAGATTTATGGAATACATGACCACTTACCCAAATTTCTCACCAAAACTCACATTTTCTCACTCTAGCTTGGAAGCCTTTCTTCAATGATTCTCTTGAATATAAGTAGCTAGGATGTGTTTATGGAAGATTTTAGAGTGGATTGAGGTGTTTTAATTTTTTTTTTTTTGGAAGCTTCGAAGGTCTCTTCAGTGGAGGAAAATGGAGGAAAGTGAGAGAAAGAGGGAGAGAGGTGTTGGTCGAAAATGATGAGTGAGTAGTGAGAGAGGATTTTGCAAGATTGTAAATGATCTTGTGATCTTTAAAGAGGATTTTGTAATCTTAAGGAAATATTGGCAATTAATGCCTTGATCTCTCTCTCTCTAATCTCTACACTCTCTCAATAATCTCTACACTTGGCAAATTGTGGTATTTAGTCACATGGTAGGGAAATTAAAGTAATAGTGTGAGAAGGGTGATCAAAAATAAATCACAAAAACTATGGAAATGTACTAATTAATAAAATACCAATACATAATTATTCATGTGACCACATAAAATAATTATAGCACTAATATTAGTGCACTCACTCAATTATAATATTCCTCTCATAGGAAAAATAATTTTAAAACAAAATATATGCTTGGAAATATTTTCATTAACCGGCATTCTTTGATTTCTCGGTAAAAATAAACTGCACTTGCTTTAGAAACTTAATTAAAATTCCAAGTGCTAGTATCCTCAAATAAAAATCATAATAACTTGCTCACAATGACATACGTAACAAAACTCACATAATCAATCAGTCACGTAATTTCACATAATATCACGTCAAAGCAGTTGGCAAACACAGACAAACTAGACGTCTCTCCGACCGATTTTTTTTTTTTTTTTTTATCAAGGTTTTTCACTCTTTCTTTCTCGACTCTATTTCCAACTCATTATTCCTATTTTCTTAATAGGACAGTCAATCTCTCTGACATCTCAGTATTCTCAATAGTGTTAAGACACTATCTCACAACATAGGGAAAAGTACGGGGTGTTACATGTACTATCAAATTTCGATAAAATTCATGACTTCATGCATAATTTAAAATTCATGTGGCTCATATAAATACACTTAACTCACCAATTAAAACTTATGCACCACATTTATAAAAATTTTCCTTTAACTAAGCACACTAAAACACATATATAATGATTAAATCACATCAGATAAATCAAACCAGTTTTTATTATAAATGGATGCCAAATCCTAATTATTAATAATTAAGCCCTTAATCAGGGATTAAAAGTCGGGTATGACATACTATCCACTTTAAAAGAAGTTTCGTCACGAAATTTGTATCACAGGAAATAATTCTGGGTATTTCTCCTTCATGCTAAACTCGAGTTCTCACTTCGCCTCTTCTTGGTCATGGTGCTTCCAAAGAACTATTACTAAAGGTATCGACTTATTCCTTAGTACTTTAACTTTCCGATCTAGAATAGATTCGGGTCTCTCCTCATATCAATTGGATTCCTAATTCCAATTTATATACACGAGATTTACTTGAGAATAAGTTCCCTCGTCCTTTTTCGGCGGTTCATTTTGCTCCTACCTCATTCCTAGGGCTCATCTACGGGGTATTCTTTTTTTTCAAAGACTAAAATAGTCATCAACCCATTTCTTGTTACCTATCACATGAATAACACTTTCCTATGAATTTATCTTAAAACTATCATAGACCAATTAACTTAAGTCCTCGTACTCGAACACTATATTACGGTCTTAGCTTGAACTCTGAATTTCTATCATAATGAGTGGTCGATATCATTTATAGGACAAAAACTAATCTCAACCAATCACAATGAGACACATTTATACGAAGCCATAATTTGGGTAGTATACTACATCGGTAGACTAACACTTCTTGGTCTTATCAAACAAGGGAATCTATTATGACAACTCACGAGTTGCAAGGCTCAAACTCAACACAACATCAAAGTAAGGTGTTGTAGAAATTGTTCAAGAGAATCAAAAGAATGACCAGAGGGTATGAAATGATTAACTACTAGGTCGAACAAAATGACCTCGAGTATGAACCCATCTGGCTTTTCAACCGAAAGTTGAAACACATGGGTTTTCAACCCACAAGACGTCTACTGAGATTTGGATCATGTGGACTGGCCAGGTCCAACATCATCACCTCCCAGTCACCCGAGAAACATCGTCCCGAACTTGAAGAGCCATGAACATATTATACGTAACAAAACATAAGCTCATTATGACAACTAAACTTATCTTAAGGTTCTCTATCCTATTGATCTCAAACCCCAAACCTCTTTTAAGACATATACACACAGACATACGTACACAGGCAAAACACACTATTCTTAAAATCTATCGTGTAGCAAAAGTCGATTCGATATTCCGTCGCACTTGAACATTTGAACGTAGAGACTATGGTTCAACCTTTGATGCAACGTTTACCTTGAATTCGTCGCGTATCGTCATTCTGTGTTTTTCCTTTACCTCGTACATATCTTTCCATTCCTCTTTGTAGTTCAAAAGAATCATTGTTTTCTTGAGGGAGCTGAAATGCTCTAAGTTCTCTTTCATTCTTCTACATCATTACCTTAAGAATCTAGATTGTAGAGATATCCTACTAATCTAGTAGTCTATGTTCTTTTGAAATTGTGATCATGCATCTTATAGCAATCTATGTTCTCTGGGAAAACATATGTCAATTTTTTTTTTTTCATTCGTCTGATCATAACATCATAGATTACGAAAATATGCCATGAAAGGCAAAACATTCAACATTTCATCATAACCTGCTCTTCACATAAACATATTCATGAAGCATTTTAGAACATTAACATCTTTAAAACATTGAAACTGCAGTTACCTTCTTTCCTTGATTGAGCACGATGCAATGGAGTGTTGAGCGGTGCCATATGAAGCCATGTAAGTATAAAGAATCAAACTAAACTCGACTCTTTAGAATAAGATTTCTAGGGCCAGAGCGAACGAACCGCTCTGATACCACTCTGTCACAGCCCACTATCCCAATGACGGGTTAACAGGGGTTATGACTTGGGGTGAATAATAAGAAATGGAAATGGACAATTACTTAACATTAAAATATATGAAAATGTCACTTATAGATAAAAAGCTAGGATCATATATGATCATTTGGATACTTATAAAACATACACATAAAAGAGAACTGATTAAGGTGGTTTACCCAATAACACGTGTCACAATTTCATAACATAAAGTTATCCTAATCAAAGTGTTTTGCAGCGGAAAACATGTGAGATATACATATGAAGATGTATACTCAAGGTTACATTTCTTGAAATGATCAAAGGAACACCCGCTCAACATCATTCCATTCCATCAGCTGCTCAACCTGCACATTTAGAAATACATGCAGGGCTGAGTATAAAAATACTCAGTGGGCATAGCCGAAAATACAACATGCATACATATATAAATTGAACTGCCATAACAGTAACACACAGGGGTTTTCTTAAATGACCTGCACTTACTAAAATATTTCTTTCATTTTCATAAAGTCGATCGGCCGATCATTTTCCTTCATATGATCCATATCTGTTCCTTTCTGTCACGCGCCGGGAAGGAGGCCTCCTTACCACGGACGCCAAGACCGGTCGCAAGCGACTCGCGGTCTCCATAAGTGTACACGTTAACCCTAGCTAGCGACCTTTGTCTAGCATAGGATCCCAATTGGATTTCCTTTAAAGTTGGCGAACCAACACAGATAGGATACATATAAAAACATAAACATTTTTGGCAGTCAATCATTTCATAAACATTTCATTTCATTTCATGAACATTTCATTTTCATTTCATAAGAGTCATTTATCATTTGGGCATAATAATAAACTGAAATTAACAGTTAAAATCATCTCATGCATATATTCGTATAAGAGGCCTACGACACGCAAGGGATCTCTATATACGTATAGTAAAAGTAATGCCCACCTGGATAGGCAAAGCCTGAAGATCATAATCACATAACCTGTCTTGGGAAAGCAGTGCTAATCCCCTTGGTCCACAAAGCCTACAAGAAATTCTATTCTTAATAGGTCTCCTTGAATCTAATCTTAAGTCATGGTGTAGTGCTTAACATTCTATGATTCACTTAGCCGGGTTTTTAATGAATAAATAATTAAAAACATTTCTCTTGAGTTAAGAACACCAACAATATTCTTACTCATCTTTCTTTAATAATTGGAATTATAAATAAAACCAATTGAATCATAAATACTTTTTATTTCATGATGCAAGTGAAATGTCATGTCATGCTTAGCATATGATAAGTAATTACTTAAAATATGCACTTAATAATAATTTAATATTATTATAAAAATTATCCTTTAAATAAATTAATCAAACTAATAATAGTTCAATTAATTAAAAATAAGAAAGCCTAATTTAATTAATTGAAGGCAATCCAAAGTCTTCAAAAATAATTAATCAAACTAATTAATAGTCTAATTAAATAAAATAGGAAGCCATTTAAATAGATGAAATAGAGCTCATGCTTAAATAAATAATAGCCCATATAATTTTAAAAGATGAGGCCCAACTCAATAAAATATGAATGGCCCAGACTGAATAAAATAAATCGGGCCCAGCTAAATAAAATTAAAAATCGACCCAAGTTATTTTTTTAAAAAAAATCGCAGCCCAAATCTATTTAAAAATCGAAGCCCATCACTCATAACAATCGGCCCAAATACTCGGCCCAAATTCAAAGCCCAACCCCTAACCAAGCCCTAGCCCACACTCTACCCCCTTTTCTCCCCCCCCTTCAGCCGCTCACACACACACACGCATAACATATCTCACTCTCTTCCTCTTCACGCCAAACTCAACTGCAGCAGCAGCGCACGCAGCCTTCCTCCGGCGAAGAGCCGGCGACTGGACCTCTCCCTCTACCTACACAAACACACGCACCCAGCGGCTGCGCCGCCCAACCCTCTCTCCTTCACGCAGCAGGCGCAATCGCCGCGGAGCGCTGCTGTCTCCGGCGTCCTCGCAGCAGATCCGCCGTCGCCTCCCTCGGTTTCTCTCTCGGCGACAACAGCCGAGCCACCGTCGCCGCCGCGCCTGGTTCATCTTCTCCAGCCGAAGGCTGGAGCCACCACGACCGGTGCCGCTTCCGTCGACTCACCACATCATCTTCCTCTCTCCTTTGCCTCGGTTTCCTCTCTCTCGACTCCGGCAGTAGCAGCTTTCGTAGCCACCACCACCGCCGTCGTCCTCCGCCGAACAGCCCCGCTGTCCAGCCGCTCACCACCATCTCAGCCCCGACCATCTCTCTCAAACCTTTTTCCCTCGCTCGTTCTTCTCTGTTAACGGAAACAGGACAGCAGACGCCCCGCCGTGGTGCGCCGCCGCCTTTGTCGCCGGAAAATAAACCCTAATTTCACTTCCTCTTTCTTTAATCTCTCATTTTCAAATAAAAACTGATATCTCTCCCCTTTTCTTTTTTTTTTTTTTCGACAGGTTGGAGTCAACGGCGGGTCTGCCGCCGCCACGCCATCACCGGCGAGCTTCCCGGGCCGCCGACTTCTGCCCTCGACACTCACACACATACACATGGGCTTAGCACAAAATTTAACCACAATTAAAAGTAGGATTAGGGCAGATTTGTATTACTAAACTGTAAATTGTTTAATGACAATTTCTTATTAAAGCTTCTAGATCTGTAAATTATTATTCTTCCTTCAGTTATCTGTACAGTAATTTCAATTCAAGAACAACTCATAACGTATTCATAGTTATGTGAATTCTCGTGTGTGTTGGTGGTGCTCTGAACGTGTCTTGTATGGATCATAAAAAAAATAATGATAATGGAACATTGAAATATAGATTTTCAGTATAGGAAAAACCTTGAGATATGAGGGATGTATATTGTGAATTTGTTGTTTCTGCAGAATAAGTAATCACCAACACATTAGTAGTGGATGAGGTGAAACAGTTTGTGAAAGGAGGAACATTAAATCCTTACCCCCTTCTTGATCGAAAGCAGCGTGACTTGAGGAGAGAAAGGAAGTGGTGATTGATCTATACTTTGAGGGTTATTTAGAGGAGTAGTTGGGTGGGAGTAGCTGAAAGTGGGAGGAAAGGTGGAGGAAGTAGGTGGGTGTGGAAGAGTAGGTGAAGGAAAGTAAAATAAAATAAAAAGTCTTCCGGGTTGTATTATGAAAACTGTAATAATTCTTCAGTGTTTGCTTAAATAAATAGCTCGTGTAGATACTAAATGCTCAATTTAAATAAATATGAAATGCATAAGAATTTAAATGACTGACATTTACAAAAAGATTTTGCAAATCGTTTGTTGGAATTAAAATAAATTCATTTTCTTTATATCCGGCGTGAATCATCTTACTTCTAAATTTCGAAAATAAATTCTAAATTTAACTCAGGGAAACGGGGTATTACAATTAAATACAAATTGAAAATCAAAATTTAAGAGTTGGGGTGTTGACTCTCCCATAGTGGAGGGTGTGCTCTTAAATGGTGGAGACCATATTTAAGAGTCCACCTTGGCTCTCTATAGTGGATGCCCTTAGAGCAACTATAGCAGAGAGCCAATGTTGGTTCTTAAATGGTAATCCCCACCATTTAAGAGTCCACTCTCCATAATGGGAGAGCCTCCACCTTGACTCTCTAATTTAGTTTTATTTACCTTTATTTTTAATGTTATTTTTAATTAAAATTAACATTAAATTTAACAACACAAATTGTATTTAAATTAAAAATTAACACTACATTGATTGAAAATTAAAATTGCATTACATTAAAAATAAAATCCTAAATGAATTAAAATAAAAATAACATAGAAAACAACCTAAAAATTTAAAGATCATTTCGGAGTTTTGATTTCCTCCACCTTCTTCAAATGAAACGCTAACTCTTCGGGGTTCATTGTGGAGGTGTCCCGATCCAAGAAGTTGTCATCTGCGAGGTCACGTTGGGTTTGAGAGAAAATTCTCATCACCTTGACCATGTTATCCATGGCCTCCACTGCCCGTTTATGCTCCGACGACGATTCCGCCTTCTTGCTTTTTTCTTTGTCCTTTTTCATCGCCTTTTGGCCTTGGGACTGTGTAGTGATGCATAAGTCACTCTCCGTCGTCGTGTAGCCTCCGCATGAGCCCTTGAAACGCTTCGAGGAGTGGACATCCTTGCCAATGGACGCGAACTTTTGAGTTTCGCGTAGCACCTTCCAAGCATGTGGATACTTGAACACACCACCATGCTCGGCAGCGTACTACTGTGAGGCTTGAGCGGTGATTTGCTCATCGCTCATGCTGGATGCCCAATTTGCGCAACACTTGTCGTATATCGCCTCCCACACCTTCACATAATTTTGGACGCATTAAAAGTGCGACTTTATTTGCTTGACGTCGCGTGGAATGGTGCCTGCGGATCGTTGCGTGTTGTACTTGGTGATGATGGAGCCCCAATACATGGCTCCCTTTTGGCCAGCGCCTTTGACGGGGTCGCATGTTGCCTCCATATAGAGACGACAGACGTGTGTCGTCTCGACCGGGGTGTATCCACCTTGTTGTTTGGTGGATACCGGCACCGCTATCTCCTCCACTTCGGGGTCCGCCGCCGTTTCTGTGAAGTTGGCATTCAAATTGACCCGGCGGTGGAGCGAGGATCGATTCTTGCGAGAAGGACGAGAACGTTCCACTAGAGGAATAGCCTGAATTGGGATTTTATGGGTGAGTGTTCCACCAATTCCCCCAATTTTCCTCCATAATTCTAGCACAAATTCAATTGAAGTGAAAGAAAAAAATAAAATGATGAAGAGGAAGAAAGTGTAGAAATTGGTGTGAAACTGAAATGAAATAGTGAATTATTTATAGAGGTGAAAATAAAATAAATAAAAAATAAAAAAGGAAAGAACCGTTCAGCGGCTAGCAAAAACAAAAAATAAAATAAAATTGAAAAATGTACCGGCACTGCTATCTCCTCTACTTCGGGGTGCGCCGCTGCTTCTGCATTCAAATTGACCCGGCGGTGGAGCCGGGAGCGAGGATCGATTCTTGCGAGAAGGACGAGAACGCTCCACTAGAGGAATAGCCTGAATTGGGATTTTATGAGTGAGTGTTCCACCAATTCCCCCAATTTTCATCCATAACAAGTATTTTGCCCGTGCGATGCACGAGTATTATATTTTTTTAGATATTATAATTTTTATTTTTTTCTTTAAAAAAATTATTATATTTTTTTTATTTTATATTATTATTAAATTATATATTATATAAAAATAATGTAATTGTGATGAGTTAATATTTTTTTTAAAGTGGTGTAAATTAGGAATATATCTTTGTAAGTGACATGAAATCACCAATCATATACTATATCAATAGTTTGAAGTGAAATTGTCTAAAAAATGTTTAAAGTGAAATTAACTAAACGATGAGTTGCGATCATATTTATTAAGCTTCACTATTATGTACACATCATTTATTTTATACACTTATTTTAAAATTTAATAATAATTATGCAAACAATAATTTATCATTGAAATCCATAAAATTAAACATATTTTGTTGTTGATTTTATCATAGCCATTAAAAATAATGTATTTACAATTTTTTCAATGAACGCATGATCTGCTTTTATATATAAATGTAGCTTTCTGATTAGACGGTTGCACTCGCGTTCAAACTCTGACCCGCGTTCAAAGACAAACCCGCTTCCTGATTCAAACTTTGTAAATGACACTATTCAGTTATACAAATGACAGTGTCTGTAATTGACTATATTCAGTTATACAAATGACACCGCGTATAATTGACATTATAATATTGTAAATGACATTGTGTATAATTGACACTATTCATAAATATAAATGACACTTCCTGTCATTGACATCATAAAATTGTAAATGACACTATAATGTTTCAAAATGTTATAGTGTAATTTGTATAACTGAATAATGTTAATTATAGGCAATGATATTTTTATAACTAAATAGTGTCATTTACATGATTTGAATCAAGATGCAGGTTAAAGTCTGAGTGCGGGTATAACCCGATTCTACAGTGCACCCAATAGCACCTAAGTTTTGTGTTCTGATTAATTGTTTACCTATTTTTATAAATGACAAATTAGTGTTGCTGATTATTTTGTTTCAAAATCTAAACAATTTAACAATTATCATCTAATTTCATGAAGAAAATGCATATTACCTAAAAAAATACTCCATCTTAACTATTTTTTTCCATGTCATCGTTTTCAATTTTAGGGTGAAATTGATTTTTTTATTTTTTTTAATCTTTTAACCTATATAAATAATTAAATATTTTTTAATTTTATTTATGTCTCACTGAACATATTTTCAACTAACTTCCTATCCATATAATCATTTTACACAAAAACAATTTTTTATATATTTTGACTATAATTATTAAGTTTAGAATAAATTAATGTGGTTAAAGAACCTAATGTTATTTGTGTATTATATGAGAGATTATTTTTTACCAAAAAAATATCATTATACTTTTGTAGTATTAATTCTTATGAAATCCAATATTTTAAGATAAATATAAATGCTAATTCAATTGAGCATTTATATTGAAAATGAGAACAAATTATAGTCGTAATTTAATAGATCAGAAATAGAACTTGCTAGTATAAATAAAAATCAACATTAATTATGTAAATAAATGTTGAAATTAATATTGAATTGTGTAAATTAAGGTTAAAATTAATGCTACACTTTGGGCGGGAAAATAGTATAGGCATATTGGTTCCACTTTTATATAGATATAGATATAGATAGATTCTAGCACGAATTCAATTGAAGTGAGAAAAAATAAAATGAAGAAGGGGAAGAAAGTGTAGAAATTGGTGTGAAACTAAAATGAAATAGTGAATTATTTATAGAGGTGAAAATAAAATAAATAAAAAATAAAAAAAGGAAAGAACCGTTCAACGGCTAGGAAAAAAAAATTGGAACGAATCTGATCGTTTGATTTTTATATATTTTTTAATTCGGCGCCTTTTTCTAATTCCGCACGCACCCAACCAAATTGACCTGGGAGCAGACAGGAAAAGCTGGAGCGCGGATGGGGGTACGGTATTAGGGGGAAGGGGAGGACACGTGTGCACCCGGCGCGCACCGTTGTCCGCGCCCCCACTACCATTGCTATTAAGGGGATGATGCTGGACTTAATTTTAATATGGTAATAGAGTATGTTAAGTTTGATGTGATTTGTTTATTATGCATGTTATAGTAGTCGATGAATTATACTGGCCTACACGTGCGGGACGTGTTAAAACCACTATTTTTGTCCCACATATAATATATGGGTTAGGGCTTAGTAGATAACTCAATGAGGTGGTCTTGGATACACCCGGGTGTACCGTATAACTGTGTTATACATTCACTTAAACTTTGACTCACCCTGATTTGAATCCATATCCTGACCCAATTCATATAAATAGTATTATTTTGGGTACGGATCAACCCAATTGTACGGTACACCCAGGTGTACCCAAGATTTTGTGTAACTAACATTTTGTCTTTAGTCAACATTGTTTGTTTGGGCTTATTGTAGATAGCCCAAGAGCAAATTTGGAATATGAAAAATTGAAACCGTTTATTTTCAATTTCAGCCCAAACTATAAATAGATGGGAATAAAATATTAATTGAAGGAATTTTGTGAGAGAAAAATTTACTAAGCTAAACTTTGCAATATTTATCCTCCGACAGAAGTCATATTGCAACTACCGACATAGAAAGGAATCATTCTTTGTAAATCCATAGTACAACTTCTTTGCGACAGCCAAAGCAAGATATTTAATATTTTAATAAAAAGAAGAAGTAGTGGTGCTTAACTTTATATTAAAATATTGAAAGAAGAATCGAGGTCCTGATTGAATAATTAGCTTCCAGTTATAAGGTGTATTTTTTTTTTTAAGTAATGCCAGTTATTAGTTATTACACGTAGGGCTGTAAACGAACAGAGCTATTCGCGAGCTATTCGGAGCTCGGCTCGAAAAAAGCTCGTTCGAAGCTCGATTCGATAATAAACGAGCCGAGCTCGAGCCTAAAATCGAGCTCGATAATTTTATCGAGCCGAGCCCGAGCTTTGTAGTGCTCGGCTCGTTAGGCTCGCGAACATGTTCGGATTCGTTGATAATCGAGCTTATACTTCAAGAAAGACAAATAAAAATTTTTGTATGAGACAAGGTTCGAACCCTTGACTTCAAGGCATAATAGCACTAAATAAACTTCCATTGCCATTGAACTACATATAGCAATTGTTGTAAACTTTAAACTTAATAAATTCTTATATATTACAAAAAAAATGAATTTATGTATATTACGTAAGAAATAAATTAATATATATATATATACATATATTAATATACTCAATGTCTATGTCTATATTTATAATATGTAGCTAGCATTTGCAACCATGCTCCGTGACAATGCATTGAAACATCTTTAATTAAATATAACTTTCATAATTAGTCAAATTTCACAATTTTATAAAAAGAAATAAAAAGAAAAACATAATTTACTAATAAACCTTCAATTTTATTATAGTCACACAATTGATTTCAAATATATTATAGATGTATGTGTCATGTGTGTATAAGGATAAATGTTATGCCGTATACTTTGAATGAGCACCGCTTACATTTAGTCGATATTATAATTATTCTTTTTATTTTATACATATATTTTTTAATTCTAATACATCAAAAATCATTATTGAAATTACTAATTTATCAAATTGCAAAAATAAAAAATCAATTTGTTCATTTTTACCTTAACTCCAAATAAACGAATTAAAAGAACAATCGAGCTTTGTTACTTTGTTCATTGTTATATCGTTTAATAATATAATATCATACATTGATATTATATAATATAATATATATATACTATATAATCAAATCATGCACTATAATTTATGTGTTGTAGTCCATATCTATATATATCATGCATGTTATATATGTTGTATACTTTGAATGAGCGTCACTTATATTTAGTCGATATTATCATTATTCTTTCTTATTTAATACATATTTTTAAATTTTTAATACATAAAAAATTATTATTGAAATCACTAATTTATCAAATTGAAGAAATCAAAACTCAATTTGTTCATTTTTATTTTAACTCGAAATAAATGAATAAAATGAACAATCAAGCATTGTTACTTTGTTCATTTTTATATCATTTAATAATTCCATGCATTGACATTATACAATACAATATATATACTATATAATCAAATCATCTACTATAATTTATGTGTTATAGTCTATATCTATATCTATATATATCATACATGTTATGTTGTATACTTTGAATGAGCGTCGCTTAGTCGATATTATCATTATTCTTTTTTATTTTATACATATTTTTTAAATTCTAATACATCAAAAATTATTATATAATACAATACAACATATATATACTATATAATCAAATTATCTACTATAATTTATGTATTATAGTCTATATCTATATATATATCATTACATGTTGAAATTATATAAGTAACATGTATACTTTATCATCATATTATAATACTATATAATATATAAAATAAATATATATCTAGTAGATAATATACAGTAATAAATTAATATAAATATATTATATCATTCTATCATTGTATTTATAAATTATAATGCATGCAATATAGTCTATATTTTAATATAGACTATATTGTATATATATATAATGCATGTAATATAATCTATATTTTAATAATTTATGTTAACAAACGTATAAATATATTCTATATCTATCCTTATTTTGATCAATAACAAAGATATGGAAATTATTATTCAGCGCGTCTTTCCGTTTTCCATGCGTCTTTCCGTTTTCCATTTTTCCATCAGTAATCAATTCACGATCAGTAATTAGGATTCACGCGTCTTTCCATTTTCCATCATTCCATATTTTCAAACCCTTCTTGCCGCCATTCACCATACCCACGATCTTTCAGCTTATCAAGGTTCTCAAACCATCACCGCCGCCGTTCGCTGCTCACGGTCGGTCGACGCTCGCTGCTCACCGTCGGTCGACGCTCGCTGCTGCTGAACTTTGAGAGCAAGTACGTAATAGTTTAACTGTGATGAACTTTCTGTTTTACTATTATATTGTGACTTCAGATTTTCCAAAATTTATGAAACTTTGTACGAAAGTACTAGGGAGTAATATGAAGGTTTCTGTAAATTTTCAGACCAATCCAATATGTTTTGCTATTTTTCCTTGAATTTAATAAGATGCTTGCAGAAATAGTTTAACTATGATGAACTTTCTGTTTTTCTATTATATTGTGACTTCGGATTTTCCAAAATTTATGAAACTTTGTACGAAAGTACTAGGGAGTAATATGAAGGTTTCTGTAAATTTTCAGACCAATCCAATATGTTTTGCTATTTTTCCTTGAATTTAATAAGATGCTCGCAGAAATAGTTTAACTATGATGAACTTTCTGTTTTTCTATTATATTGTGACTTCAGATTTTCCAAAATTTATGAAACTTTGTACGAAAGTACTAGGGAGTAATATGAAGGTTTCTGTAAATGTTCAGACCAATCCAATATGTTTTGCTATTTTTCCTTGAATTTAATAAGATGCTCGCAGAAATAGTTTAACTATGATGAACTTTCTGTTTTTCTATTATATTGTGACTTCCGATTTTCCAAAATTTATGAAACTTTGTATGAAAGTACTAAAGAGTCATATGTAGGTTTCTGTAAATTTTTAGACCGATCCAATATGTTTTGCTGTTTTTCCTTGAATTTAATAAGATGCTCGCAGAAATAGTTTAACTGTGATGAACTTACTATTTTGCTGTTATACAGTGACTTTGGCTTTTCCAGAATTTATGAAACTTTGTGAGAGAGAACTAGAGTGCCTTACGAAGGTTTCTGTAAATTTTCAGACCAATCCAATATGGTTTACTAGTTAGCATATTTTATGTTTCTTTTGCAGGTCTTTATTTTCAAATGTCGTTTCAAGAATCAACCCTAATTCCAGCGCCACTTCAGAATCTCAATGATGGACAAGCAGCTGATATCCATGTAAATCAACTAGATCCGAACCATGAGGTTGGGACAGAGATTAGAGAGGAGAATCAAGACAATCCCTAGTTATTCTTAATTGTGTGATTTTGATTTTGTTGCTGCAGTAGTGACGCTTTGCTAGATTGGAGAGAATATACAAAATCAATGCTTCTCTTATATAGTAGTTTTTGGTGTGTATGTTTGGACTTTTTAATGTTCTTCTAGTTACACAAGACATTTTAATTGTTTGGATTGTTGTTTAAATTATGTTATTTTGGCATGCATGTACATTTGTTAGAATGATTTTTATTCGTATTGATGCTTGTTTTGGACGATTGATTAGAATATATAGAAAATAATTTTTCTTTGAGGTCGAGCTCGAGCTCGAGCTCGAGCAACAGGTTGATTAAAAGTACATGATTTCGAGCTTGACACGAGCTCGAACTCGAATATTCGAGCCGAGCACATTTCAAGCCTACACGAACCTTTAAACGAACATAAAACGAGCCGAGCTCGAGCATAAGCTCGAGTTCGACATTAACGAATAAAACACGAGCCGAACTCGAATCGAGCTCGAGCTTGATATTTTGATGTCGAGCCGAACTCGATCATGAACATAAAAACTCGAATCGAGCTCGAGCCGAGCTCGAACACCCGAATATTTAAACGAGCCGAGCTCGAGCAGTCTAGTATTCGGCTCGGCTCGGCTCGGCTCGTTTACAGCCCTAATTACACGTATATCAAACATCATATATAAAAGAGCATGTGATGCATTTTAGATTTTAGAAGAGAAAAACAATATTCACGCGACTCGAGTATCGCATTATTCTCTTATTTACTCATCTCAAACAAAAGATTTGTTAATTTCGAATTCCACGAATTTAGTATGTTTCATAAAGGGAGCATAATGTTGGTAGACAAAATTTGAGTAGGAAACTATAAGAATAATTACAACGTTCACATGTATGATAATGATAACTTTACCCATAAATACGCAGTTACCGCCAATTCATAAATTGTGTATGTAGTCTTATTGAACCATCCAATTTAAGAATGTGTATATATCTTTTATTTCAATAATATAAAAAGGCACAATTCATATTTATACCTTCACTAACTACTAAACTACACATTTTCCAAAAAAAAAAAAACTACTAACTACACAATACATTCCGTAAATAAAGTAAAAAACAAATGATGAACACTATTTGCAGAAAAAAAAAACTTTTACCATTCCATTAAAAGTGGTCGATATTTCAGTTTATGTTGTCCCACTCTAAATTAACTTATTTACATAAATGATAAAAATTAACTCTAAAAAAAATAATATTAGACCTTATCACTTTTAATCAATTTTCACATTCTATTTAATTTATGTGTTCAAAAGTTTTGTGTCACTTATAGTGTGGCGAACGAAGTATTAATCTATGAATTCGACTTTTAAAATTTATGTTTATTTAATAATTAATTAATTAATTAATTACTTGGATGAAACGAGTCAACTTGGACTGATTTTCTTAAACCCAATTTGGGCTGTTTTGATCAATCAATCGGCCCACAGGATTATTGGTTCGACCGGCGTTATTGCGGGTAAACCGGGCGCGAAATGTTTACAAGACGGCTCCGTCTAACCAGGAGACGCCACGTTACCGTAGTATTCATTCGCACGGTACACCGACTGCAGTTTAGCGCTACCCGTAGCAGTAGACGAGTTACGACAAAGTTGCATTCGAATAGAGCGAGAGTTTTATCAGGAGAGACTCATCGGGAACTAAGCTCTCCCGTTTTACTCTGCAATGGCTTCTCTACTCAACTCCGCATATTCACTACGACTATCTTCGAACTATGATGCATTCAATTCCCGGCGAAATCGACGGCTGGCGGCCAATCCGAGCTGTATTTCCATACATAGTAAGCTTATTTTCTTCAGGAAAATATTTGATTGCTGTTTTGAGCGATTTTGTGTTGCCCGTGTGTTCTTATGTTCTAATTTGGTGCGCATTGAGTTTTCTAGAGCGGAGACTTGTAGTTAGAGCTACTGAGACTGATACAGACAAAGGTATGGTGAATTTTCACTATTTATGTTTGTATTTTACGGATGTTTTGGTGGATATGGAGATTTTGAATAGCTGGAATCGGTTGCATATGGATTTAGGTTTAAATGTTTTATTGAGATATTTGGTTGATGTGTGGTAGTTGGAGCCACGGTTCCAGATAAGGCACCAGCTGATAAGGGTTCAAGCTTTAATCAAATTCTCGGTATTAAAGGAGCTAAACAAGAAACTGTAAGTTTATTTTTGAAATATGAATTTATAGAATTTGGTTCTGGGCTTGGAGGTAATGACTGTAGTATAGAGTGTGGGAGTTTATATGTGGTGGTGAATTCATTCATATTTCCATTTTTTACTAATTAATGTGGTGATAATTTAGGACAAGTGGAAAATTCGAGTTCAGCTGATGAAACCTGTTACATGGCCTCCTCTTGTTTGGGGTGTAGTCTGTGGAGCTGCTGCGTCTGGTAATTTCTATCTCTTTCTTGCAGTTTCACTTGGGAGCACTGGCAACTTGAGGTGTTTAGTTGGTAGTTTTATTAATGCAAGGGTGACTTTGGGACCAATCTATAACAACTGCAATTCATGAGTGTAGCATGTAAAGCGTTTGCTGCTATTATTGTCGTATGTATATATCATATTTACTGTTGCAGGCTGTTAATAATGTTTATTGTTTCATAAACTTATTTCAGAAGGCAAACATATAGTGTGCCTAAGCTGAAATTTAATGAATAATAATGTTCCTTATTCATCAAATAATGAGCTGCCTGTTTAAGTGATATGCATTTTCATGATGACTAAACTATTACTCCTTTGTGCTCTTACATCTTATGCAATTACATTAGCCTGACTTTCTCACAGGCAATTTCCACTGGACTCCAGAAGATGTAGCTAAATCAGTAGTCTGTATGCTTATGTCTGGACCTTGTCTAACCGGTTATACACAGGTGCTACACACATATTAACTAGATGTTTACTGATTATGAAACTTCCATATCTGCTCTAGATTTCCGTCTATGTATTTATTAAATTTCAACCTGTAGACAATAAATGATTGGTATGATAGAGAGATCGATGCCATCAACGAACCTTATCGTCCAATACCTTCAGGAGCAGTATCTGAGAATGAGGTAGTACTTTACATTTTAAGTTGTTCTCTGGTATAAAATGATATTGTTCTCCAATACTAAATACATATATCATCAGGTGATTACACAAATATGGGTGCTGCTCCTGGCAGGCCTTGGGTTGGCTGGTCTGTTAGATGTGTGGGTAGGTCTTCAAAAGGATATTTCTTCACTTGCAAATGTCATAGAATCTTTCTGTAATTGCTTTTTCTATTCAGGCAGGGCATAATTTCCCAGTGATATTTTACCTTGCCGTTGGCGGATCCTTGTTGTCCTACATATATTCAGCTCCACCCTTAAAGGTGTTCATCTCATCTTTGACCGTAATTTTATACAATAAAGTTGAATGTTTGGAGAGGGATGAATAAGTAGAAACTTAAATTTCCCTGTTTTGCAGCTCAAACAAAATGGATGGATTGGCAATTTTGCCTTAGGAGCGAGCTACATTAGTTTGCCTTGGTAATTTCTTAACTATGAGTCTTGTAATAATGTGTGTTGGATGTATTAGAGTTTTCTAGATAGCTACAAATGTTTCAAAAATGAAATTGTGTGTTGAGTCCCAACTATGAAGACTAATAGCCATTTTTTAATGACCAGTAAATTAGTTAGTGGAGTTTTTTTTTGTGTGAAATAATTGCCTACATATGAAATTAATATGTCTACGTCAGCAGTAATGTAAGATGTGATGTGAGTGCCATATTTCTGGACTTGATAGTCATAATTTCTGTCAAACACTCAAACTCATGCCATGAAAATGATGCCTTTTCCCCCTTTTGTAGTATGTCTTATGATGTTCAAAATTCTCCGACATATGCTACTTAACACTTTGAAGATATCAATCATAGGTGGGCTGGTCAAGCATTGTTTGGGACCCTTACACCAGACATTATTGTTCTAACACTGCTCTACAGTATAGCTGGTGTATGTGATACCTCTTTTTTCAATCTTGATATGTTTATGTGCTTTTGCATTGAGATGAAGTCTTATATAGATACTGTTTTCTGTGCTTTAGCTGGGCATAGCAATTGTAAATGATTTCAAGAGTGTCGAAGGTGACCGAAAAATGGGACTGCAGGTACCTTTTATGGATTAGTTTGATACATTTGTGCGGTTTACATATTTGCATTCAGGGTGGAAAATACTTGTCATTCTAACTTGATTCCATCGTTCCAGTCACTCCCAGTGGCTTTTGGCTCTGAGACTGCAAAATGGATCTGTGTTGGTGCTATTGACATAACTCAGATATCTGTGGCTGGTAAATGCTTACTATTAACTCAAAAGATAACTTTTGGCGAAGGTATGTAATGACGAGCTTCTGTTTTTTTCTTTTGCAGGATATCTTCTAGGTTCTGGTAAACCATTGTATGCTTTAGCACTTCTAGGCTTAATTGCCCCCCAAGTCTTTTTCCAGGTAGTGATTGTTGAGACCTGACTTTGTTCTGGATTAATTACTTGAAATTTGAATAATTCCTTAAGTTAAAGTGGGCACTCATGATCATACTTTGCCATGTTCAGAATTTGATAATAAGTATCTCTGCCCATAGAAACTCCCATCATTCTTGAAATTACAACAGTGCTAGGAAGGAAATAATGATGTTCAATATCTTTGCATCTTTTCTCTGTTGGACTCTCATATGCTGCTCTAACTCGTGAATGTAACTACGATTTAACACAGTTCAAGTACTTCCTCAAAGACCCAGTGAAATATGATGTCAAGTATCAGGTACATATTATTTCCTCTATATGATTCATGAATACATCCCAGCAGAAAAAAATAGTTGAACCTGAGAACTTTTGTGTGTCGCCTACATGTATTTGAGTGGCTCCATATTCTATTTCAGGCTAGTGCACAACCATTTCTTATACTCGGTCTATTAGTCACTGCATTAGCAACTAGCCCTAGCCAATGATCTTCATGTTGAAGATAACTGTCAGAAACCGAGGGGGACACATATGCTCATTTTAAAGCGATGAGTCCGGACTGCCCATTTCTATATGCTCATGTGCTTAGCTTCCCAGTGAACAAACATTCAGCTGCTGTCTGTTTGTAGATTTCTTCCTAAATTTTATAGTAAGTTATTTTCATCCTTTTAGAAGAAAGGTCCTTTTTATGCAGCAGGGGGAGCTGCAAACATTCTCCTATCTTGTTATAGGGCCTTTTATTAAAAATTAGATCATTTTGTATTCAAACATAATCTTGTGGATCGTTTGTAACTTGACGCTATATTTTCATAACTAAAATTTTTACATAATTCGAATTAGTTCCGATATCCGTCCAAGCGACAAATGGACTCTGTTCTAGTTATTTTTTGTAATGCAAACTCTGTTTTAGTTATTACTTGTTTTACAAACGTTGCTCTTTTCGGCGTTATTGTATGTAATGTAAATAAGCATAATTTATTTGTGCATGCTATTATGCTAGCACACATTCTCCTGTGCACCCGAGTGTACAGTGTCATTTCGATAACATAATAGTGTCATTTCAAATAGTGTTAGTGTCATTTTACGACAGTGTTATTTATATAATATGATAGCGTCATTTGTAAAACAAAATAGTGTTAGTATCATTTCAAGATAGTGTAAGTGTTAGTGTCATTTATGATCCGGATGCATCATTGACAAACATGGTTTTCGTACCTCAATTCCACATGATTTGTTGTCATTTTCCTTCATGTTTTGTTTGCCAATGCGTGTTTGTACCATAATGTTGAGTTTTATGAAGATTTGATGTCTTGGTGTAGTTTTGGAGTAATTTCAGGAAAAATCAAGGATTAATTGGAGGATTTTGAAGATATGAGATTGAAGTACGTCTCGAGAGGAATCCGTGAGCGCAAACGGCGACCAAATCCGAGTCCGGACGAGGGAGAACGGAGCAAAACGAGCGGACTGTGCAAAACGCCCAGTACCCCGCGGTCACCACCCGCGGCCGCGGGGTGGGACCGCGGGTCAGCTGTTCCCGACTCCAGGAGTCACCCGCGGTCACCACCCGCGGCCGCGGGGCGGGACCGCGGGTCCCCTGAGCATCCCCCACGTTTGAAGGCCGCGGACGCGGGCCGTGACCGCGGGAAAAGGGCGGGGCTTCCCCCAAGTGGGCCCCAGACGCGATTTTAGCCCCAAAACTCCATTTTTCCCTTCTTTTCTAACATAATTCACCACACACACCCACTTCATCTTCCCCAACTCTCCAATCCCAAACCCTAGCCTCTATTCTCTACCATTTTTTCTCTCTTCCACACACAAAAACAACACCAAAATCAAATAAAGAAGGGGAAGACTTGGAAAGGAGCTCATCAAGACTACATGATTGAAGATCAAGATTATAGGATTTGTCTATGAATCTCTATCTCTCTATATCTTTATTTATGTTTTCTTATGACTTGAGATTTGCTTTTATTATGAATATGCTTGGCTAAAATCTCTTATCTTAGGGATTAGATTAGATGGATTTGTAATGGATTGATTTCTTTGTTCAATATATATCTTGATTGTGCTTATTGTTATCTTTTCAAGTCCTAGATTTATCTCTTGTATGATTGGTTGGCCACCTTTTGTGCATTTCTAATTTGTGATTTGAATCGGGAGAGGATAATTACAATAGATTAGGAGTTTGATACATATCATCTCAATAAACCGGGAGGTTGAGAGGTGGGTGAGGGCTTGTTGATCTTTTGTGCTCTTGGGAGTTATAGGTTAGAAATTGATCGGGGACGGCAATTATGACCCGTAATCTACTGTTTTAGTCGTCCGGGAGGGGGCTAAAACTAGTGGGGAGATCGCCCTAGATAAGTAGGCCATATCAAGATTTATATTGATTTAGATTGAAGTTCATTACGATCCATCGAAATCTAGTCCCTAGGATAACTTTCATTCGAGTCATTCCCCAATTTATTAACTAAGTTTATCTTGTTGTTATTTTATTTACTTGCTTTATTTAGCTTTGTTTTAGTTCTCAATATCTCTTCATCTTTGGTTTGTCTAAATAGATTGAAAACAACTTATTAATAATATTTAGAAGTTTGAATTCACCAATCCTTGTGGGATACGACCTTGCTTCCCTATGTTGCAACTACACCGTATACTTGCGGCGTGGTGAAAATATTAGCGAACAAGTTTTTGGCGCCGTTGCCGGGGATTGGTTGAGTTTTTACTTTTGATATTGTGAAAAGTTGTTTTTATCTAATTTAGATATTGTTTTTATGTTTGTTTATTTATATGTTTATTTATTTTTGTTAGAGAAAATTGCTCCACAACCGTAAAAGCGGCACCAAAAATGGATGATGGAAGGAATGAGTTGGTTGAGCAACTCCAACTACAATTGGCGTTGATGCAACTTAAGTTGCGTGTTTTGGAAGCCAAAAGAAATTGTAGGCAACCAATGATCCAAAAAGCCTTCCAACCAACACCTTCCTATGGTGAGTATTATGACATGGAGTGCAATGCCATGGAGTGGCAATCACCATTGGAGTATGAGGACCATTTCAATAGTTGGAATTATGAAAATTCTTATTCCACTCAAGAAGGCTTCCAAGGGGGAAATCGATACTATCAAGTGGAGAAATCGAATTCGAAAGACGATCTCCTATAATGCTTCTTAACTACACAAGCTTGGATAGAAAAAAGTCTAGCAAAATCGGAGGTTATGCTAGATGAGCAAAGGAGGTCTTTGGCTACCACTATGGAAAATCAAAAGCGAATTGATGATTTGTGCATGGCCATTAGCCTACGGAATGGAACCTTGTATGAGGAACCAATGCCGATGCTAAGTGAAGAGCCTCAAGAAGTTGAAGAAGAGTATAAAGAAGATGAGGATCAATTCTCCAAACCCCTTGAAGTTGAGAGCCCAACTTTTCCAACGCAACCTCTACAATTCCAAAAAGATGAAGATTTCACAAGCTTTAAAGAATGCAAAGTCAAAAATTTTGTCGATCCTTACCTCGACATGGGCGATTCTATGAATGCTTGCTTCTTTCACTTTTATTTATCTTCATCTTTTGATTTTCACTTTGATTTGTCTAATAAGGAATTGTTTGAGTGTGGTGGTACTCTAGATGGTGAACGAGATTATCATGACGCCCGGGATGTCTCAAGAATTGCAAAGCCACCATATTTTTGGGTCGCGGTGGATGGAGCATGCAAATTTGATGAGAAATGGCCACCGCCTAAGCCTCCACCTCGTTTGTGAGTACGAGACAAGTAACCATTTTCTCCTTCATCCAAACTTATTTATCCTTTGTGTGAAATAAGTTTGGGGGGAGGGTGAAGATGGGTTACTTATCTCATTTATCCGTTGTTTATTTATTTAGTTAGTTTAGTTATGTTACAATAATTAGTTTTGTCTATGTTTTTTTAGCTTTTCCTTGTCTTTTGTTTTTGAGCTTGATTGTTGAAACACATGAGTTGGATGAAATGTGTGTTGGGCTTATGATATGAATGTTGCTTTTGAAAAGAAATTGTTGAGTATCACATGTTGATTTTGCATGTAGAGTTTGAACTTGTGACAATGAGCTAAATGTTGTACCTCCAAGAACTTGAAAAAGAAATGAGCTTGTGAGAATTGAGCCTTTGATTGTCATACATTTACAATCTCATTTTGTTCTTGAGTGTAAATCATTTGAGCATGTGTGTTGATCTCTAGAACTTGCCATGAGTCCTCTCTTGAAAATAAAAGTAGATGTGTTGTTAATATTGAAGTGATTTAAGGCCATCCTTGTTAGCCACTTGACTTAAATTGTGTCCAAATTCTCATATGATCCTAGTTTACCCTCTTTGTGTCTTGTAGCATTTCTTTGAATTAACCAATGATGGGTAGAACTTAGATTGTTAGTGGTTACTTTGATGAAAATGTTTGGGAAATGATTGAAATTGCTTATCAAGCTTTGATTGAGTGAAAATCACTAGTTCCCTATGAGCTTAAAAAGAAAAAGAAAAAAAAAAAGAAAAAGAAATGAAAATGAATGTGAATAAAAGAGTATAAAGGGGAGTGATTTGCCTTTTGAATCATGATCTTGATAAGTATTCATAGGGTGAAAAAGAAGAAATGTGGGGATATTGGTTATTGATTGATTTGAAAAGAACAATGGTGAGTATGACTTATTCAATTTGGGAATTATATATGAGTCACTTTGCCTATAAACACCTCACCTCACCAAAGAGCCCTCATTGCAACCTAAAGAAAAGCCCTTGTTGATCATTATTTATAACACATTGAAGTATAGAGAGTTAGGATAAATGGCAAGCTTATGGTAGATTGCATACATTGTTTCAATTTGAGTGCAAACACGCCCAATCTAAACACTTGAGAGTTGAGTGCATCATTGAAACATCCACATTTGTGAGGATTCAAGCTTGGAGGCCATAATATTGAACTCTTTATCACTTGTGATTTCTTGGAATGCATTTCTACTTGTGATACATTTTTGAAAGATTTTTGAAATTGTTGAAGGCCTTGAAATGACACCAATTCATTCTCACATGTTTGTTATCTTTTATTTCTCTTCTCTTTGTTGTTTGGGGACAAACAACGCTTTAAGTTTGAGGGCTTGACAAACATGGTTTTCGTACCTCAATTCCACATGATTTGTTGTCATTTTCCTTCATGTTTTGTTTGCCAATGCGTGTTTGTACCATAATGTTGAGTTTTATGAAGATTTGATGTCTTGGTGTAGTTTTGGAGTAATTTCAGGAAAAATCAAGGATTAATTGGAGGATTTTGAAGATATGAGATTGAAGTACGTCTCGAGAGGAATCCGTGAGCGCAAACGGCGACCAAATCCGAGTCCGGACGAGGGAGAACGGAGCAAAACGAGCGGACTGTGCAAAACGCCCAGTACCCCGCGGTCACCACCCGCGGCCGCGGGGTGGGACCGCGGGTCAGCTGTTCCCGACTCCAGGAGTCACCCGCGGTCACCACCCGCGGCCGCGGGGCGGGACCGCGGGTCCCCTGAGCATCCCCCACGTTTGAAGGCCGCGGACGCGGGCCGTGACCGCGGGAAAAGGGCGGGGCTTCCCCCAAGTGGGCCCCAGACGCGATTTTAGCCCCAAAACTCCATTTTTCCCTTCTTTTCTAACATAATTCACCACACACACCCACTTCATCTTCCCCAACTCTCCAATCCCAAACCCTAGCCTCCATTCTCTACCATTTTTTCTCTCTTCCACACACAAAAACAACACCAAAATCAAATAAAGAAGGGGAAGACTTGGAAAGGAGCTCATCAAGACTACATGATTGAAGATCAAGATTATAGGATTTGTCTATGAATCTCTATCTCTCTATATCTTTATTTATGTTTTCTTATGACTTGAGATTTGCTTTTATTATGAATATGCTTGGCTAAAATCTCTTATCTTAGGGATTAGATTAGATGGATTTGTAATGGATTGATTTCTTTGTTCAATATATATCTTGATTGTGCTTATTGTTATCTTTTCAAGTCCTAGATTTATCTCTTGTATGATTGGTTGGCCACCTTTTGTGCATTTCTAATTTGTGATTTGAATCGGGAGAGGATAATTACAATAGATTAGGAGTTTGATACATATCATCTCAATAAACCGGGAGGTTGAGAGGTGGGTGAGGGCTTGTTGATCTTTTGTGCTCTTGGGAGTTATAGGTTAGAAATTGACCGGGGACGGCAATTATGACCCGTAATCTACTGTTTTAGTCGTCCGGGAGGGGGCTAAAACTAGTGGGGAGATCGCCCTAGATAAGTAGGCCATATCAAGATTTATATTGATTTAGATTGAAGTTCATTACGATCCATCGAAATCTAGTCCCTAGGATAACTTTCATTCGAGTCATTCCCCAATTTATTAACTAAGTTTATCTTGTTGTTATTTTATTTACTTGCTTTATTTAGCTTTGTTTTAGTTCTCAATATCTCTTCATCTTTGGTTTGTCTAAATAGATTGAAAACAACTTATTAATAATATTTAGAAGTTTGAATTCACCAATCCTTGTGGGATACGACCTTGCTTCCCTATGTTGCAACTACACCGTATACTTGCGGCGTGGTGAAAATATTAGCGAACAATCATGCACCTAGGTCCACCCAAAAATGCCTCTTATGCTAGTGTCATATATATATTAATCTCCCCCCCCTCCCACTTAGGTTTCGTAGTGAAATTAAATATTTTGCGAAATTTAGAATTGTTGAATATATCAATAATTTTGATGAACATACCGATAATTTTATTGAACAAACATTTTGATTTGGGATTCGAATCCTGGAGTGCGAGATTTTCAACAAACACGTCCGTTCATCAAAATTATTGACATGGTCATCAAAATTTAGACACTAAATTTAGGATTGATCATGTTAATTGAGTGGATCTCTCTCTCTCTCTCTCTCTATATATATATATATATATATATATATATATATATATATATAAGTGATTTAAAACTTTTCGGCATGAGAATTAAGGAGAATATATAAATTGGTTAAAAGTGGTAGGGTCTGTACTTTTTTAAGGGTTAATTTTTTTTATTTATGGAAACAGATCACTTATAATGAACGGTTCAAAATGGAATACATGTCTTTTTTAGTAGGAACGGAAGAAGTACATAACATGATAATATTCTATAATAGTTACATAATATCTTATTAATATTTTTTTATATATAAAATAAATAGGAATACATAAAGAAAAAGAAAATGAAATAGTATACAAATCACATAGTACTACTAATAGTATATAGCGTATAATTTGTTTTGAAGTTTTAAATATTTATAATTTGTTCATTTTATTATTTGGAATTTAGAAGATTTTTTTTACTATTTTAATGAAGTAGGTCATTGTGTATCACACGAGAGTTCAACTAGTATTCTATATATGAAATTGTAATGTATATTTGATCAGATAAGAAACACTTGAAGTTCAAATAAAGAAGAGAAAAGACTGCATCAGAATAATATAAAAAACAAGAAATAATTAAGATTGAATTTATCAACAAGCACAAATATACCCTTCTGGTATGATTAATTATTCAACCTACATATGTAGTCTTTGTTTAACCTTAAAACTACAGTTAAATGGAAACTTCATAATCATTTCATTTTGTTAATAACGACCTTACTCAGACAGATAATTATGGCATTTATTTAATATGCATTGCAGGGTTGCTACTTACAAGACTTGGTCCAACCTAATAGTCAACAATAAAGTTATGACTACAAAAAATCTTTAAATAAAAAATCAAAATGACCGAGTTTTGTAGCTTATTTATTACTACTATTATTTTTTGAGGTTATGGCCAAAAAATACATGAACTTTAAAAAAATTTACAATTTTCACATGAATTTATATTTTTGTTGCAATTTTCACCTAAGTTTGACTTTCAACAAAATTGAAGCTTAATTGACAGTCGAAATTAAGTCAAATATATTTAATTTTACTTTTTTAGACCTTCAATATTCTAAATACTCATTATCATCATCAAAAGTTAGACCAAAATCAGGTGAAGTTCCGACTGTCAATTAAGCTCTAATTTCGTTGAAAGTCAAACTTAGGTGAAAATTGCAACAAAAATATAAATTCATGTGTATTTTGGCATTAATTGAAAGTTCGGGTGAAATTTACAACTTTTTTCAAAGTTTGTATATTTTTTGGCCATAATCCCTATTTTTTTTATAAAAGTTTTGTGGCTTATTTAGAACGCAAAAAATATGCTATTTCCTAATTTGGCATACAATATATAGTGAAGTTTCACCCTTTGCAACTCTAAAACCTGGAAAACTTTAAGTCACGTTGCCTTCGTTAATGACCGATTATTATGGTCGTAAACAATGACGATATGTATCTAAAAAGGAAAAAAAAAAGGGAAAAAAAAGAGAGTAAAGACTAGGTAGAGGCAATGATATCCATGAAAAATGTTATGTACATGTGTGCACCGCTCACATCTAACTCTTGTTAATATTTTTTTTTGTTTTATATATTTATTTTAATTTAATACTTTATAAATTATTATTGAAATCATTAATTCTATAAATTGTATAAAATTTAAAGTACGATTTGTTCATATTCTTCTTAACTTCAAATAATTAATGAAAAAAACAAAACTAACCTTAATATTTACGTAAATTATAAAATTAATGATCTTAATAATAATTTATAAAATATGAGAATAAAAATAAATATATAAAATAAAAAAAATAATAGTAACTAGAACTAAACGTGAACGATAGTTACATAAAATGCTCACATAAGGTGATATCTGATATACATATCTTATATCCAAAAATTTAATTTTGGACCTCTTTTTTTTTTTTTTTTTTTTTTCATGAATAAAATCATCGTTTTACGCAATTAAAGTCCAAATTTAGTTTTGGACCTCCTTTTTTTTCCTCATGAATACAAACACCTTTTTACGCAATTATAGTCCGAATTTAGTTTTGGGCCTTTTTTTTTTACTCGTGAATACAAACATCTTTTTATGCAACTAAAAAGTCTAAATTATGAATTTTTTTTTCTCATGAATGCAAACATCTTTTTATGCAATTATAGTCCGAATCATGATTGTAAAGTCGAAGTACGCGGTACGTAAGCGGGATTGAATCCAAAATCTCCCATAAAAAAACGTATTTAAATATTCTAATTTTGTTATTTGAGTTAGACCTTGTTGGCGCATAGTAAACCCTCCCTATATACATTATCACATGTGGAATTGCTGCATCGTATAAAGTCTTCCTTTCAAGTCTTCTATTACGCGACAAATTGACAGCCAATTTCCAATTCTAAAATGTCTGCTAGTTGACTTCGTCTATGGGAAGAGTTTAATCGTGAAATAAGATTTAATTTGTGATTATAATCTACGATAGTTGTTACCATATGTATATTTCAATTATTATTTGTAATTAGATCTATTTATTATACACATCTCTTGATTTTATGACCTTTATTTTTATAAATTACATTATTAAAGATAAAAAAATATACATTCACACAATAGTATTTTAGGTAACTCAAATATTCAATCTATTAATAAGAGGGAAAGTGCTTTTACGATTGACACTACAAAAAACTTGCCAAATACCTACTAAAATTACAGAGGGCAAATTAACTTGCCCTCGGTAATTACTGATTAATTACCGATGGCACGAAACACGGGTCAGATATAGGACGTAAATCGACGGCAATCTCCCCGCCGGTAACCACCGACGGTAGCGGCCGCCGGTAAACACGGCGCCGTCGCTAGTATAAATTAATTATTTAATTATTATTTGTTTGATACTACCAACGGCAGAAACCGTCTGTGATTTCCGACGATATATGGGGGATTACCGACGGCATCGGTGATTTCCGACGATATATGGGGGATTACCGACGGCAAATGCCGTCGGTAAAGTGAGCGTTTTTTTGTAGTGTGATAACCAATTACAATCCTAATTTTTTTCATTGCAGGTTTACTAATGTCATTTAAACCTTCTTATTTTTTCGAGATTAAGAAAGTCATGTATACAATGCTATTTCCTTTCTTTTATATGTGCCACTGTGTGGTATATTTGATGAAAATTAATTAAAAATATATATTTCCAAGATTTTTCCACTCTCTTTATATATTTTTGTAGGATATACAATTTTTAATGAAATTTTTTCTCAGGAGAACTCTCTTATCCTCATTTTCATTTAAATTCATGAAATATTATCTTGAGATATTGATATAATAATATTTTTCATACCATAAAGAACATGGGATATAGGTGGGCTACTGAGCTTATGGTGTTGCTGTCTTTGATTGCAAACTTATCGTTGAAAAAAAAAGAATAAAAAAATATAAACAAGTTCTATCACATTTTAGTGTCTCGCATAATTTTATTTTATGTTCTCTGTAGGGGACAAAAAAAAAAACATGAAAAAATTGTCATCACATCAATACCTCACAATAACATTATCATAAATTAAAATGAAATGAAGGGAAAATAACACTACTACTACTACTACTACAAAAAAAAGTTTTTAGTGGCGACACTTCTTATCATTATATATACTAAAATTGTCACTATAAGTTCTTAGTGACGAATTTTGTGTTTTTCATTGAGTTGAGACTGTATGCACAAACACTAAAAGTATTAGCGACAATATTGAAGTATAGTGACAGGTGAACTTGTCATTGAAGATGATGATGTTGTGACAATAATTAGTACTCACTTCACTATATTTCACTTTTATAGCCACGTTCAATGATCGTCACTGTAGTTCATTTTTCTAGTGACATGAATTATTTGTCACAAGAGCTCACTTATGTAGTCACGCATTTTAATTAATCGTCACTAAATAACTCGATATATAGTCGCATTTGTTTAACGTCACTACAACTCTATCAATTAGTCACATCCATTTATTGTCACTCTATAATTTAGTACATAGTCTCATGTCTTTATCGTCACTAGAACCTCGTCAATTAGCCACATTATATAGTTGTCATTAAAATAATTCGAATATAGTCGCATGTGGTTACCGTCACTAAAGCGTCTTGATTTAGTCACGTGATATGATTTATGCCTAATTGTTCTAATTTTGGGGGTTTACATGCGCATATTTTAAGTTAAATCTTCTGGAAATTGGTGCGTTTTATGGTTTGTTTTATGCTTTTCAGGAGATTTAGGTCTTATAGATGGAAGAGTGCGATTTTGGAGATTTTGGGGGTAAGAATGGTGTTTTTAGGCACACTTTGTTATGTAGAGCTGAACTTCTCTATGAAGGCCCGTGCCAGAGTAGAGAAGCCGCTTCAGAGCAGAGGAGTGCGCTCCAGAAGTCGCCAGCGAAATCCGCTCAAGCCAGAGAAATGAGAAAGCCAGAGCGGAGAGCCAGAGCAGCGAAATGAGAAAAAATGCCAGAGGAATCGAGGCGAGCGCGGAAATGCCAGAGGAATCGAGGCGAGCGCGGAAATGTCAGAGGAATCGAGGTAAGCGCGGAAATGCCAGAGGAATCGAAGCGAGCGAGGAATCACCATTTCTCTGGAGTCAGAGAAATCACCATTTCTCTGGAGTCAGCGAAATCAAGAAGCCAGTGTAGCCAAGTCATCACCAGAGGAGTCAAGAGTCAGAGCAGAGGAGATAGAAGTCCATTACAGCGGAATCGAGAAGCCAGAGAAATCACCATCCCTCTGGCGAAAGCCGGAGCGGAAACCATTCCGCTGGCGATAGCCAGAGCGGAAGCCATTCCACTGGCGAGAACCCCGAATTCGGCCAGGGAGGAGATTATTTCCGGGGACTGGAGAGTTGCCTTATTTTGCACGATTCTATTGCCTTTAGAGTTCTACTTTGCATGGCAACTTTCATGGTGATCCAGAAGGATTTGAAGTCTATAAATAGGGCCATACTTTTCATTGTAAAATATCAATCCCTTGCCCTAATTTTTGGAGTTCTGCCGTGAAGAAGCATCCAGCGCTGCACTGCTCCGAAGCTTAGGAATTTACTTGCTTTTATAGTTTTTCATAGTTTTCAAATTCATTGCTTTAAGTTAGATTTCAATTCAGTTTTTAGTTTATTCTTGGATTGTGATTGCGTGACACAATTACACGTTCGAGACATTTACGGTATTTCGTATTTAAATTCAATTTCTTTCGTTTAATCATGTTCATGTTTTTCATTCATGTTTATGCTTTCGTTTTAATTATGCAATTTAAATTATGCACTTTAGTTTCACGCTTAGATTAGAAGTCTTTAAATTTACAAGTATTTAATTTCACAAGTAGGTTTAATTTAAGTTCTTTAAAATCTTGCCTAGGGTTTAATAGTTTAATTCGCCTAGTTTAATTTTAAGTTCGGTTTTTACTTAAGTTTTTAATTCCAAGTTTTAGTTTAATAATCAAACTCTTTACTGCTTTCTTTTATTGCTTTTTCCTACGATACTACTAAAAGCCCTTAAAGACTTTCCTTGTGAGATCGACTTGGGTTAGCTTACACGTTACAATAGATCTCGTACTTTTGCGAGTCAATCTAGAGTAGTGTTTAGGTTGAGTCATGATACAATCGTCACTACTATTTCGTAATAATGTCACACAGTATAGTCGTCACAAAATATATTTTTTTATTGTCAGTACAAAAATATTACTCCCTCCATCGCATTACAAATGTCCCACTTTCCATAATGGGATGTCCTATTACAAATGTCTCATTTATTTTTTGGCAATATATTCTCCTTCTATACTTAATATTTAAATAATTTTCACCAACCCACTTTGTCTACTTTCTATACGTTTCTTAATTTCCGTGCCCAAAAGTAATGAGACATTTGTAATGGAACGGAGAGAATTTTTTAGTGACAAACCTATTTCAACACTGAAACAAATTAATATAGTGACTAAAAAGAATTCCTATAGTGACATTGATGTGTGTAATTTAGTTATCTATTTCCGTGTCGTTTTGCCGTTGATTTTTCCTTGATATTACCCAAGTTGTTGACATATGGCGCAGGAATTAGATGGATTGAAGATAGATGCTCGTGGGTGGAAGAAGTCGGTGAAAGTCGAGTTTTTTGGTGGAAAATGACGTCCACCAAATTGGCGCCGTTGCCGGGGAGCGGTGTTAATCTAATTCTTTTCCCTTTGATCTATTTTTCCTTTTTATTTTCTTTTGTTTATGAGCAGATCTTCTAAGCCGAACCTCCTCTACGATATGAAGAACTCCTCCGTCAATGCCCTCAACATCAATTCACTAATGTTATGTTGATGCAGTTCTTCTACGATGGGTTAGTGCAAACTGCCCAATTTATGGTGGACAGCACGGCAGGAGGGAACATAGCTCGGAAGACTGCGGCAGATCTGAAAGAGATTTTCAAGACCTTGGCCGAAAGCTCCCAACAGAAGTCAGTCCGTGGACGGAGAGTGAAGGCTAGTGCCGTGACAAATCAGTTCGAGATGCAGCAGCAATTGGCTTCGATTATGCGAGAAGTTCAACAGCTCAAGATGGAAAAGATGGAAAATTCTCCAGTTCAGAGCTCAGCGCCGCCGATGACAACTCAGCCGAATCCAGCTATGCCAATGTCAACTCCGCAGAACCCAGCCATGCAGTATGTTGAGCCGTGTGGTATCTGTGGAGATTTCAGCCATGGAGCTAATGAGTGCCATAGAATGGGAGAGTTTACTCCGGAAGGACAAGCTGAGGTCTATGCAGCACAAGGATTCCAAACCTACAATCAAGTGCAGAACAGACCATATGGCCAGAATATGAATCAAGGTCCACAGAATATAGTTGGAGGATGGAGAGGTCAGCCGAATGTTGGATGGGAAAATCAAAATTTTGGGGGGAATCAATTTCGTCGACCACCCCAAATGGGCTATCAACAACAACAACAGTATTTTCCACCACAGCAGGGGTCTTCTCAACCATACAGACCACAATACCAACAGCAGCAATCCATTCCGCAACAGAGTGCGCAGCCGATTCCACCACAAAAATCCACGCTCGAAGAAACGCTGCAAGCCTTTATGGAGATCAGCAAACAAAGTATGGAGTCCCAAGCATCTACAATCAAAAGGTTTGAAACAACGGTTGGACAACTTTCCGGTGCCTTGAATCAAATTCAACAACAACAGCAGCCTGGGAAGTTTCATGGCCAACCTGCTCAGCCACATCAAGCTCTAGCTGTAACTGTTCTCCGCAGTGGTAAGATGTTGGATAACAAAGCTGATGTTCCAACACAAACCAGAGCAGAGGAACCGTCCCGCCAGAGTAGAGCCAATTCCTCTGGCTTTACCAGAACAGAGCTGCCGAACTCTGCTCAATCCAGACCAGAGCTGCCGAGCTCAGCTCTGCCCAGCTCGACTGATGGAGAAAAGGCAGACCAGCAAAAGGAAGGAGAGAAGGAGAAGGAGGTCAAGCTCCACAAAGCTTCTACACCTTATCGACCACCGATTCCCTTCCCGGGCAGATTGAGCAACGAGAAGCAGGACCAACAGTTCACCGACTTTTACAACATGCTTGCCAAGGTGAACGTGAATCTTCCTCTCCTTGATGTGATCAGAAAGGTCCCGACATATGTGAAGTTTTTCAAGGAATTGGTCTCCAACAAGCGGAAGTTCGGAGACAATGAGAAGATTCTAGTCTCAGAAGTAGCAACCTCAATCATGCAACAATCCCTACCACCAAAGCAGCGCGATCCAGGTAGCTTTGTAATTAATATTGCTTTGGGAAATGGTAAGGAAGCCACGGGTATGTTAGATCTGGGAGCGGGAATTAATTTGATGCCTTACTCTATTTTTCAACAATTAGAGTTAGGTAATCTGAAACCCACTCGCATGTGTCTACAACTTGCTGATAGGTCCGTTAGGTACCCCCGTGGGATAGTAGAAGATATTCTGGTTAGAGTCGGGGATTTGATTGTGCCCGTTGATTTCGTAGTGCTTGAGATTGGGGATGTGCATGAGAATGGTAGAGATCACACTCTGCTATTAGGAAGACCCTTTATGGCGACCACTAACACTTTGATTGATGTCAAAAATGGAACTATTAAAATGACAGTGTTAGGGGAATCAGTGTCTTTCTCGGTGCATGAAAATCGGGCTATGCCTTCTGCCAACTTTATGAATGAATGCTCATATATCGATGCTATTAATGGCTTGGTTGAGAAGGTATTTTTACATGAGCAGGAATGCGTGGAAGTTTACGCTGGATCAGCCGACATGGAGGAATTGGCTAGGGAAGTTGAAGAGTTCAGCGCTGCCCAGCCAGCTCTGCCCTTCAGCAATGCCCAGCCAGCTCTGCCCTTAAGTGATGCCCAACCAGCTCTGCCGAGCTCAGCGCTGGAACTTAAGGAACTTCCCGCCAATCTCAAGTATGTTTTTCTGGAAGAAGGCGAGGAGAAGCCAATCATCATCTCATCTACTCTGACTCTAGAGCAAGAAGCGGCGCTGCTCGATGTGTTGAAGAGAAACAAAGCAGCGCTGGGATGGAGCCTAGGTGACATACGTGGCATTAGCCCAGCCACATGCATGTACATGATCAACCTAGAGGAAGGAGCTGCACCCAAGCGAGATGCCCAGTGACGCTTGAACCCTATGCTGATGGAGGTTGTGCGCAAGGAAATCCTTAAGCTTCTTGCCGAAGGGATTATCTACTCTGTCGCCGATAGTGAGTGGGTGAGCCCGGTGCATGTCGTGCCAAAGAAAGGAGGAATGACGGTTGTGCGCAATGACAAGATGGAGTTGGTGCCGACACGTCCTACCACGGGATGGCGGATGTGCGTCGACTACAGGAAACTCAATGCCGTCACCAAAAAGGATCATTTTCCCCTCCCTTTTGTTGATCAAATGTTAGATCGGTTGGCAGGGCATGATTTTTATTGTTTTCTAGATGGTTTGTCAGGATACTACCAAATCGCAATCACACCGGAAGATCAAGTCAAGACTGCCTTCACCACGCCTTTTGGGACATTTGCATGGAAGAGGATGCCGTTCGGATTGTGCAATGCACCCGGGACGTTTCAACGATGCATGATGTCCATATTCTCTGATATGATTGGTAAATTCGTGGAGGTTTTTATGGATGATTTTTCGGTTTTTGGGCAGTCCTTTCATGATTGTTTGACTAAGATTGATGTAGTGTTGCAAAGGTGTATTGAAAGTGTCCTAACCTTGAGTTGGGAAAAGAGTCATTTCATGGTTACTAGCGGGATTGTCTTGGGTCATGTGGTGTCTAAGCATGGACTAGAGGTCGACAGAGCCAAGGTGGAGGTAATGCAAAAGTTTCCACCCCCTATTGATGTCAAAGGGATTAGGAGTTTCTTAGGTCACGCCGGTTTTTACCGGCGTTTCATTAAAGATTTCTCTAAAATTAGCCAACCTCTATGCAAACTGCTAGCTCAGGATGTTCCTTTTAATTTCGATGACTCTTGCATGCATGCCTTTGAAACATTGAAACTTAAGTTGAGCTCTGCCCCGGTTGTGATTGCGCCTGATTGGTCATTGCCCTTTGAGATCATGTGTGATGCGTCTAACTCTGCTGTAGGAGCGGTGCTAGGTCAGCGTGTGGATAAGATGTTACGTGTGATTTACTATGCTAGTTTAACTCTGAATAGTGCACAAGTAAATTACACCACTACTGAAAAAGAGATGCTTGCTGTGGTCTTTGCCTTAGATTAATTTCGAGCATACATCATTGGGTCTAAGGTCATTGTCCATAGTGACCATGCCGCGCTTCGATATTTGATGACCAAACCTCAAGCTAAAGCTCGTCTAATCCGTTGGGTCTTACTGTTACAAGAGTTTGATGTAGAGATCAGGGATAGGAAAGGGAGTGAGAATCACGTAGCTGACCACCTTTCCCGTTTGGATAATAATCTGATAGACTCGAGTCTTAATTGCATCCCTGAATCTTTTCCTTTTGAGCATGCATATGCATTCACCCTTGACAAGTGCAGCTCTGCCGTGCTCTGCTCTGCCGACTCTAGAGCAGCCAGCTTTCCTCTGGCCAGCTCTGCCGAGCTCTGCTTTGCCGACTCCAGAGCAGCCAGCTTCCCTCTGGCCAGTTCCACAGAGATCACCTCTGCCAGCCTTGCCGAACTCAGCGCTGCTCAGTGCAGCCCTGCGAGCGCCGAGCCCTGGTATGCAGATATTGTCAATTACTTAGCTTGTGGTATTCTACGGCCGGAGCTGACGTCGCAGGAGAGAAAGAGTTTTTTAGCTCAGTGCAGGCATTATTATTTGGAGATTCCTTACCTCTTCAAGCTTGGAAAGGACGATGTCATCCGACGGTGTGTGCCGGCAGATGATCAACAACAAGTGTTAAAAATGTGCCATGAAGATCATTGTGGTGGACACTTTGGGGGGCAGAAAACAGCTCATAAAATTCTTCAATCAGGTTTGTTTTGGCCTTCCATTTTCAAAGATGCACACACTTTCACTCTTGCATGTGATCGGTGCCAGAGAGTAGGGAGTATCGGCCGCAGGAATGAGATGCCTCTCCAAAGCATTTTAATTGTCGAAATTTTTGATGTATGGGGCATTGATTTCATGGGGCCATTTCCTACTTCGCATGGGTTTCAATATATTTTACTTGCTGTAGATTACGTGTCCAAATGGGTTGAGGCTATCCCCACGCGGACATGTGATGCTAATGTGGTGCTTAAGTTTGTGCAAGAGAACATTCTTTTTAGATTCGGATTTCCTAGAGCTATTATTAGCGATGGAGGCAAGCACTTCTGCAACAAGTTGTTTGCAAAGCTCATGAAGAAGAATGGGATCACGCACAAGGTTGCAACACCATACCACCCACAGACCTCTGGACAAGCCGAGACGAGCAATCGGCAGATCAAGGGAATTTTGGAGAAAACGGTCCAGCCCTCGCGCAAGGATTGGTCCGCAAAGTTGAATGATGCTCTCTGGGCGTACAGAACTGCCTTCAAAGGCGTGCTTGGGATGAGTCCATACCGTCTCGTCTATGGCAAGGCCTGCCATCTGCCGGTGGAGATTGAGCACAAGGCTTATTGGGCGATCAAGGCTGCCAGCTATGACTTGAACTCTGCTGTGAAGCAGCGCACGCTGCAAATGGAGGAGTTAGATGAGCTACGCAACGAGGCGTACGAGAATGCAAGGATCTACAAGGATAAAGTGAAGCGACTACATGACCGCCGCATTTGTCACAAGAAGCTTTGCCCTGGAATGAAGGTGCTTTTGTTCAATTCTCGACTGAAGTTATTCCCGGGTAAGCTGAAATCTAGGTGGAGCGGTCCATTTTTACTCAAGGAGGTGTTCGTGCATGGTGCCGTTGAACTATTCAATGAAAACACGAATGAGAGCTTCAGAGTGAACGGCCACCGAGTGAAGCCATATTACGAGCACCAGAGCTCGTCCATGGTGGTGGAGTCTCACACTCTGCACGATCCTCACTAAGGGTCAGATCTGAAGTCGGGCTGGAGACTCTAACTCTAGCGCTTGGTGGGAGGCAACCCACCGTTGGTTTGTTTTTAGTTTTTGTTTTTCGTGTGTTTTCTTTGTTTTCTATTGTTGTTTTGTGTCTTTCCTAAGTTTCGGTTGCTTTGCGAATACTTTGATGCTTGGTGAGCATGTCTTGTTTTCAGCGCTGCAATTCTCATTCAGCCGTCCGCGCTGCACTTTTCCCCGCTGCACTTCTCCGCGCTGCATTTTTCCCCGCTGCACTTCTCCGCGCTGCACTTCTCCGCGCTGCCCTTCTCCGCGCTGCTCTGTCAGCACTGACCGATTCAGCGTGGCACTCTCCACTCTGCCATAGACCGTGAATTCCCCTCTTCACCACCTCGCACGATGCTTCAGTTTCTCAATGCCGATAATCAGGGACATTTTTCTTAACTCTTCTTATTTCTTTTTGTGCCCTGAGGACATGGCATGCTTTAAGTGTGTGTGGGGGGTGTTTTATTGGGTGTTTTATTGTGTTTATGCTTTCAATTGGGCGAGATTAGTCTGTCTATGCTTAGTTTTTGGTCTCAAATCTTGCTAATTTTTATGAATTTGTGGAAGAGTAGATGGTTTTCAATGCGAATTTCGGGTTTGTGAATGAATGGTGGTTATTATTGTTTTACTGTTGATATGTGTTTCTTGTTTGTGCAAAGAATTTGAGTTTTGTTGCAACATGATTGTAAGTTAGTAAAACGTGATTTGTCCGGTAGATGCTAGAAGGAGTGTTGTCATTGTGATTACCTACGATCGTATCTTATTTGTGAAAATGTTGGACGAATTGCCAACTTCAAAATTGCTAGCTCTGAAACATCTGGCCTGTTCTGAAAAATGTGATAGCTCCGAGTCTCTGCTCCTCTAGTCTAACTATGAGCATGGGAAACCACGTGAAAAGACTTTGGATTACATCCAAATGGTTTTTATTTCACGAATTATGGCTCAACTGTCGAAAATCTCAATCACACAAAGTGTGAAAAAATGGTGATATTGATTATAAAGGTGATCACATTAGAGAATTCACTTCTAGCGGAGAATTGGGTCTGATCGAATTGCCTACATTACTGTTTTGTTGCTTCTTAAACTTTGAGTTACTTGCATGATCGAGAGATGTGTATTGATTGTAAAATTTTAAATTGACTTTGAGAATGTTGGATGAAAATTAGCATTGTTGAAATCAATCTCTTCCTAGGATTCATATGGATTTTGCTTGAGGACAAGCAAAAGGCTAAGTGTGTGGGGGTTGATTTATGCCTAATTGTTCTAATTTTGGGGGTTTACATGCGCATATTTTAAGTTAAATCTTCTGGAAATTGGTGCGTTTTATGGTTTGTTTTATGCTTTTCAGGAGATTTAGGTCTTATAGATGGAAGAGTGCGATTTTGGAGATTTTGGGGGTAAGAATGGTGTTTTTAGGCACACTTTGTTATGCAGAGCTGAACTTCTCTATGAAGGCCCGTGCCAGAGTAGAGAAGCCCGCTTCAGAGCAGAGGAGTGCGCTCCAGAAGTCGCCAGCGAAATCCGCTCAAGCCAGAGAAATGAGAAAGCCAGAGCGGAGAGCCAGAGCAGCGAAATGAGAAAAAATGCCAGAGGAATCGAGGCAAGCGCGGAAATGCCAGAGGAATCGAGGCGAGCGCGGAAATGTCAGAGGAATCGAGGCAAGCGCGGAAATGCCAGAGGAATCGAAGCGAGCGAGGAATCGCCAGAGAAATCACTTCGCTACTGGAAACATAAGTGTCAGAGGAATCGCTATGCCAGAGGAATCAAACGCCAGAGAAATCACCATTTCTCTGGAGTCAGAGAAATCACCATTTCTCTGGAGTCAGCGAAATCAAGAAGCCAGTGTAGCCAAGTCATCACCAGAGGAGTCAAGAGTCAGAGCAGAGAAGATAGAAGTCTATTATAGCGGAATCGAGAAGCCAGAGAAATCACCATCCCTCTGGCGAAAGCCGGAGCGGAAACCATTCCGCTGGCGACCCATTCCGCTGGCGAGAACCCCGAATTCGGCCAGGGAGGAGATTATTTCCGGGGCGCGCGTCAAAGCTGGAGAGTTGCCTTATTTTGCACGATTCTATTGCCTTTAGAGTTCTACTTTGCATGGCAACTTTCATGGTGATCCAGAAGGATTTGAAGTCTATAAATAGGGCCATACTTTTCATTGTAAAATATCAATCCCTTGCCCTAATTTTTGGAGTTCTGCCGTGAAGAAGCATCCAGCGCTGCACTGCTCCGAAGCTTAGGAATTTACTTGCTTTCATAGTTTTTCATAGTTTTCAAATTCATTGCTTTAAGTTAGATTTCAATTCAGTTTTTAGTTTATTCTTGGATTGTGATTGCGTGACACAATTACACGTTCAAGACATTTACGGTATTTCGTATTTAAATTTAATTTCTTTCGTTTAATCATGTTCATGTTTTTCATTCATGTTTATGCTTTCGTTTTAATTATGCAATTTAAATTATGCACTTTAGTTTCACGCTTAGATTAGAAGTCTTTAAATTTACAAGTATTTAATTTCATAAGTTGGTTTAATTTAAGTTCTTTAAAATCTTGCCTAGGGTTTAATAGTTTAATTCGCCTAGTTTAATTTTAAGTTCGGTTTTTACTTAAGTTTTTAATTCCAAGTTTTAGTTTAATAATCAAACTCTTTACTGCTTTCTTTTATTGCTTTTTCCTACGATACTACTAAAAGCCCTTAAAGACTTTCCTTGTGAGATCGACTTGGGTTAGCTTACACGTTACAATAGATCTTGTACTTTTGCGAGTCAATCTAGAGTAGTGTTTAGGTTGAGTCATGATACAATCGTCACTACTATTTCGTAATAATGTCACACAGTATAGTCGTCACAAAATATATTTTTTTATTGTCAGTACAAAAATATTACTCCCTCCATCGCATTACAAATGTCCCACTTTCCATAATGGGATGTCCTATTACAAATGTCTCATTTATTTTTTGGCAATATATTCTCCTTCTATACTTAATATTTAAATAATTTTCACCAACCCACTTTGTCTACTTTCTATACATTTCTTAATTTCCGTGCCCAAAAGTAATGAGACATTTGTAATGGAACAGAGAGAATATTTTAGTGACAAACCTATTTCAACACTGAAACAAATTAATATAGTGACTAAAAAGAATTCCTATAGTGACATTGATGTGTGTAATTTAGTTATCTATTTCCGTGTCGTTTTGCCGTTGATTTTTCCTTGATATTACCCAAGTTGTTGACATATGGCGCAGGAATTAGATGGATTGAAGATAGATGCTCGTGGGTGGAAGAAGTCGGTGAAAGTCGAGTTTTTTGGTGGAAAATGACGTCCACCAAATTGGCGCCGTTGCCAGGGAGCGGTGTTAATCTAATTCTTTTCCCTTTGATCTATTTTTCCTTTTTATTTTCTTTTGTTTATGAGCAGATCTTCTAAGCCGAACCTCCTCTACGATATGAAGAACTCCTCCGTCAATGCCCTCAACATCAATTCACTAATGTTATGTTGATGCAGTTCTTCTACGATGGGTTAGTGCAAACTGCCCAATTTATGGTGGACAGCACGGCAGGAGGAAACATAGCTCGGAAGACTGCGGCAGATCTGAAAGAGATTTTCAAGACCTTGGCCGAAAGCTCCCAACAGAAGTCAGTCCGTGGACGGAGAGTGGAGGCTAGTGCCGTGACAAATCAGTTCGAGATGCAGCAGCAATTGGCTTCGATTATGCGAGAAGTTCAACAGCTCAAGATGGAAAAGATGGAAAATTCTCCAGTTCAGAGCTCAGCGCAGCCGATGACAACTCAGCCGAATCCAGCTCTGCCAATGTCAACTCCGCAGAACCCAGCCATGCAGTATGTTGAGCCGTGTGGTATCTGTGGAGATTTCAGCCATGGAGCTAATGAGTGCCATAGAATAGGAGAGTTTACTCCGGAAGGACAAGCTGAGGTCTATGCAGCACAAGGATTCCAAACCTACAATCAAGTGCAGAACAGACCACATGGCCAGAATATGAATCAAGGTCCACAGAATATAGTTGGAGGATGGAGAGGTCAGCCGAATGTTGGATGGGGAAATCAAAATTTTGGGGGGAATCAATTCCGTCGACCACCCCAAATGGGCTATCAACAACAACAACAGTATTTCCCACCACAGCAGGGGTATTCTCAACCATACAGACCACAATACCAACAGCAGCAATCCATTCCGCAACAGAGTGCGCAGCCGATTCCACCACAAAAATCCACGCTCGAAGAAACGCTGCAAGCCTTTATGGAGATCAGCAAACAAAGTATGGAGTTCCAAGCATCTACAATCAAAAGGCTTGAGACAACAGTTGGACAACTTTCCGGTGCCTTGAATCAAATTCAACAACAACAGCAGCCCGGGAAGTTTCATGGCCAACCTGCTCAGCCACATCAAGCTCTAGCTGTAACTGTTCTCCGCAGTGGTAAGATGTTGGATAACAAAGTGGATGTTCCAACACAAACCAGAGCAGAGGAACCGTCCCGCCAGAGTAGAGCCAATTTCTGTGGCTTTACCAGAACAGAGCTGCCGAACTCTGCTCAATCCAGACCAGAGCTGCCCGAGCTCAGCTCTGCCCAACTTGACTGATGGAGAAAAGGCAGACCAGCAAAAGGAAGGAGAGAAGGAGAAGGAGAAGGAGGTCAAGCTCCACAAAGCTTCTACACCTTATCGACCACCGATTCCCTTCCCGGGCAGATTGAGCAACGAGAAGCAGGACCAACAGTTCACCGACTTCTACAACATGCTTGCCAAGGTGAACGTGAATCTTCCTCTCCTTGATGTGATCAGAAAGGTCCCGGCATATGTGAAGTTTTTCAAGGAATTGGTCTCCAACAAGCGGAAGTTCGGAGACAATGAGAAGATTCTAGTCTCAGAAGTAGCAACCTCAATCATGCAACAATCCCTACCACCAAAGCAGCACGATCCAGGTAGCTTTGTAATTAATATTGCTTTGGGAAATGGTAAGGAAGCCACGGGTATGTTAGATCTGAGAGCAGGAATTAATTTGATGCCTTACTCTATTTTTCAACAATTAGAGTTAGGTAATCTGAAACCCACTCGCATGTGTCTACAACTTGCTGATAGGTCCGTTAGGTACCCCCGTGGGATAGTAGAAGATATTCTGGTTAGAGTCGGGGATTTGATTGTGCCCGTTGATTTCGTAGTGCTTGAGATTGGGGATGTGCATGAGAATGGTAGAGATCACACTCTGCTATTAGGAAGACCCTTTATGGCGACCACTAACACTTTGATTGATGTCAAAAATGGAACTATTAAAATGACAGTGTTAGGGGAATCAGTGTCTTTCTCGGTGCATGAAAATCGGGCTATGCCTTCTGCCAACTTTATGAATGAATGCTCATATATAGATGCTATTAATGGCTTGGTTGAGAAGGTATTTTTACAGGAGCAGGAATGCGTGGAAGTTTACGCTGGATCAGCCGACATGGAGGAATTGGCTAGGGAAGTTGAAGAGTTCAGCGCTGCCCAACCAGCTCTGCCCTTCAGCAATGCCCAGCCAGCTCTGCCCTTCAGTGATGCCCAACCAGCTCTGCCGAGCTCAGCGCTGGAACTGAAGGAACTTCCCGCCAATCTCAAGTATGTTTTTCTGGAAGAAGGCGAGGAGAAGCCAATCATCATCTCATCTACTCTGACTCTAGAGCAAGAAGCGGCGCTGCTCGATGTGTTGAAGAGAAACAAAGCAGCGCTGGGATGGAGCCTAGGTGACATACGTGGCATTAGCCCAGCCACATGCATGTACAGGATCAACCTAGAGGAAGGAGCTGCACCCAAGCGAGATGCCCAGTGACGCTTGAACCCTATGCTGATGGAGGTTGTGCGCAAGGAAATCCTTAAGCTTCTTGCCGAAGGGATTATCTACTCTGTCGCCGATAGTGAGTGGGTGAGCCCGGTGCATGTCGTGCCAAAGAAAGGAGGAATGACGGTTGTGCGCAATGACAAGATGGAGTTGGTGCCGACATGTCCTACCATGGGATGGCGGATGTGCGTCGACTACAGGAAACTCAATGCCGTCACCAAAAAGGATCATTTTCCCCTCCCTTTTGTTGATCAAATGTTAGATCGGTTGGCAGGGCATGATTTTTATTGTTTTCTAGATGGTTTGTCAGGATACTACCAAATCGCAATCACACCGGAAGATCAAGTCAAGACTGCCTTCACCACGCCTTTTGGGACATTTGCATGGAAGAGGATGTCGTTCGGATTGTGCAATGCACCCGGGACGTTTCAACGATGCATGATGTCCATATTCTCTGATATGATTGGTAAATTCGTGGAGGTTTTTATGGATGATTTTTCGGTTTTTGGGCAGTCCTTTCATGATTGTTTGACTAAGATTGATGTAGTGTTGCAAAGGTGTATTGAAAGTGGCCTAACCTTGAGTTGGGAAAATAGTCATTTCATGGTTACTAGCGGGATTGTCTTGGGTGATGTGGTGTCTAAGCATGGACTAGAGGTCGACAGAGCCAAGGTGGAGGTAATGCAAAAGTTGCCACCCCCTATTGATGTCAAAGGGATTAGGAGTTTCTTAGGTCACGCCGGTTTTTACCGGCGTTTCATTAAAGATTTCTCTAAAATTAGCCAACCTCTATGCAAACTGCTAGCTCAGGATGTTCCTTTTAATTTCGATGACTCTTGCATGCATGCCTTTGAAACATTGAAACTTAAGTTGAGCTCTGCCCCGGTTGTGATTGCGCCTGATTGGTCATTGCCCTTTGAGATCATGTGTGATGCGTCTAACTCTGCTGTAGGAGCGGTGCTAGGTCAGCGTGTGGATAAAATGTTACGTGTGATTTACTATGCTAGTTTAACTCTGAATAGTGCAAAAGTAAATTACACCACTACTGAAAAAGAGATGCTTGCTGTGGTCTTTGCCTTAGATAAATTTCGAGCATACATCATTGGGTCTAAGGTCATTGTCCATAGTGACCATGCCGCGCTTCGATATTTGATGACCAAACCTCAAGCTAAAGCTCGTCTAATCCGTTGGGTCTTACTGTTACAAGAGTTTGATGTAGAGATCAGGGATAGGAAAGGGAGTGAGAATCACGTAGCTGACCACCTTTCCCGTTTGGATAATAATCTGATAGACTTGAGTCTTAATTGCATCCCTGAATCTTTTCCTTTTGAGCATGCATATGCATTCACCCTTGACAAGTGCAGCTCTGCCGTGCTCTGCTCTGCCGACTCTAGAGCAGCCAGCTTTCCTCTGGCCAGCTCTGCCGAGCTCTGCTTTGCCGACTCCAGAGCAGCCAGCTTCCCTCTGGCCAGTTCCACCGAGATCACCTCTGCCAGCCTTGCCGAACTCAGCGCTGCTCAGTGCAGCCCTGCGAGCGCCGAGCCCTGGTATGCAGATATTGTCAATTACTTAGCTTGTGGTATTCTACGGCCGGAGCTGACGTCGCAGGAGAGAAAGAGTTTTTTAGCTCAGTGCAGGCATTATTATTGGGAGATTCCTTACCTCTTCAAGCTTGGAAAGGACGATGTCATCCGACGGTGTGTGCCGGCAGATGATCAACAACAAGTGTTAAAAATGTGCCATGAAGATCATTGTGGTGGACACTTTGGGGGGCAGAAAACAGCTCATAAAATTCTTCAATCAGGTTTGTTTTGGCCTTCCATTTTCAAAGATGCACACACTTTCACTCTTGCATGTGATCGGTGCCAGAGAGTAGGGAATATCGGCCGCAGGAATGAGATGCCTCTCCAAAGCATTTTAATTGTCGAAATTTTTGATGTATGGGGCATTGATTTCATGGGGCCATTTCCTACTTCGCATGGGTTTCAATATATTTTACTTGCTGTAGATTACGTGTCCAAATGGGTTGAGGCTATCCCCATGCGGACATGTGATGCTAATGTGGTGCTTAAGTTTGTGCAAGAGAACATTCTTTCTAGATTCGGATTTCCTAAAGCTATTATTAGCGATGGAGGCAAGCACTTCTGCAACAAGTTGTTTGCAAAGCTCATGAAGAAGAATGGGATCACGCACAAGGTTGCAACACCATACCACCCACAGACCTCTGGACAAGCCGAGACGAGCAATCGGCAGATCAAGGGAATTTTGGAGAAAACGGTCCAGCCCTCGCGCAAGGATTGGTCCGCAAAGTTGAATGATGCTCTCTGGGCGTACAGAACTGCCTTCAAAGGCGTGCTTGGGATGAGTCCATACCGTCTCGTCTATGGCAAGGCCTGCCATCTGCCGGTGGAGATTGAGCACAAGGCTTATTGGGCGATCAAGGCTGCCAGCTATGACTTGAACTCTGCTGTGAAGCAGCGCACGCTGCAAATGGAGGAGTTAGATGAGCTACGCAACGAGGCGTACGAGAATGCAAGGATCTACAAGGATAAAGTGAAGCGACTACATGACCGCCGCATTTGTCACAAGAAGCTTTGCCCTGGAATGAAGGTGCTTTTGTTCAATTCTCGACTGAAGTTATTCCCGGGTAAGCTGAAATCTAGGTGGAGCGGTCCATTTTTACTCAAGGAGGTGTTCGAGCATGGTGCCGTTGAACTATTTAATGAAAACACGAATGAGAGCTTCAGAGTGAACGGCCACCGAGTGAAGCCATATTACGAGCACCAGAGCTCGTCCATGGTGGTGGAGTCTCACACTCTGCACGATCCTCACTAAGGGTCAGATCTGAAGTCGGGCTGGAGACTCTAACTCTAGCGCTTGGTGGGAGGCAACCCACCGTTGGTTTGTTTTTAGTTTTTGTTTTTCGTGTGTTTTCTTTGTTTTCTGTTGTTGTTTTGTGTCTTTCCTAAGTTTCGGTTGCTTTGAGGATACTTTGATGCTTGGTGAGCATGTCTTGTTTTCAGCGCTGCAATTCTCATTCAGCCGTCCGCGCTGCACTTTTCCCCGCTGCACTTCTCCGCGCTGCATTTTTCCCCGCTGCACTTCTCCGCGCTGCACTTCTTCCCGCTGCACTTCTCCGCGCTGCCCTTCTCCGCGCTGCTCTGTCAGCACTGACCGATTCAGCGTGGCACTCTCCACTCTGCCATAGACCGTGAATTCCCCTCTTCACCACCTCGCACGATGCTTCAGTTTCTCAATGCCGATAATCAGGGACATTTTTCTTAACTCTTCTTATTTCTTTTTGTGCCCTGAGGACATGGCATGCTTTAAGTGTGTGTGGGGGGTGTTTTATTGGGTGTTTTATTGTGTTTATGCTTTCAATTGGGCGAGATTAGTCTGTCTATGCTTAGTTTTTGGTCTCAAATCTTGCTAATTTTTATGAATTTGTGGAAGAGTAGATGGTTTTCAATGCGAATTTCGGGTTTGTGAATGAATGGTGGTTATTATTGTTTTACTGTTGATATGTGTTTCTTGTTTGTGCAAAGAATTTGAGTTTTGTTGCAACATGATTGTAAGTTAGTAAAACGTGATTTGTCCGGTAGATGCTAGAAGGAGTGTTGTCATTGTGATTACCTACGATCGTATCTTATTTGTGAAAAAGTTGGACGAATTGCCAACTTCAAAATTGCCAGCTCTGAAACATCTGGCCTGTTCTGAAAAATGTGATAGCTCCGAGTCTCTGCTCCTCTAGTCTAACTATGAGCATGGGAAACCACGTGAAAAGACTTTGGATTACATCCAAATGGTTTTTATTTCACGAATTATGGCTCAACTGTCGAAAATCTCAATCACACAAAGTGTGAAAAAATGGTGATATTGATTATAAAGGTGATCACATTAGGGAATTCACTTCTAGCGGAGAATTGGGTCTGATCGAATTGCCTACATTACTGTTTTGTTGCTTCTTAAACTTTGAGTTACTTGCATGATCGAGAGATGTGTATTGATTGTAAAATTTTGAATTGACTTTGAGAATGTTGGATGAAAATTAGCATTGTTGAAATCAATCTCTTCCTAGGATTCATATGGATTTTGCTTGAGGACAAGCAAAAGGCTAAGTGTGGGGGGGTTGATTTATGCCTAATTGTTCTAATTTTGGGGGTTTACATGCGCATATTTTAAGTTAAATCTTTGGAAATTGGTGCGTTTTATGGTTTGTTTTATGCTTTTCAGGAGATTTAGGTCTTATAGATGGAAGAGTGCAATTTTGGAGATTTTGGGGGTAAGAATGGTGTTTTTAGGCACACTTTGTTATGCAGAGCTGAACTTCTCTATGAAGGCCCGTGCCAGAGTAGAGAAGCCCGCTTCAGAGCAGAGGAGTGCGCTCCAAAAGTCGCCAGCGAAATCCGCTCAAGCCAGAGAAATGAGAAAGCCAGAGCAGCGAAATGAGAAAAAATGCCAGAGGAATCGAGGCGAGCGCGGAAATGCCAAAGGAATCGAGGCGAGCGCGGAAATGTCAGAGGAATCGAGGCAAGCGCGAAAATGCCAGAGGAATCGAAGCGAGCGAGGAATCGCCAGAGGAATCGAAGCGAGCGAGGAATCGCCAGAGGAATCGAAGCGAGCGAGGAATCGCCAGAGAAATCACTTCGCTACTGGAAACATAAGTGTCAGAGGAATCGCTATGCCAGAGGAATCAAACGCCAGAGAAATCACCATTTCTCTGGAGTCAGAGAAATCACCATTTCTCTGGAGTCAGCGAAATCAAGAAGCCAGTGTAGCCAAGTCATCACCAGAGGAGTCAAGAGTCAGAGCAGAGAAGATAGAAGTCCATTATAGCGGAATCGAGAAGCCAGAGAAATCACCGTCCCTCTGGCGAAAGCCGGAGCGGAAACCATTCCGCTGGCGACCCATTCCGCTGGCGAGAACCCCGAATTCGGCCAGGGAGGAGATTATTTCCGGGGCGCGCGTCAAAGCTGGAGAGTTGCCTTATTTTGCACGATTCTATTGCCTTTAGAGTTCTACTTTGCATGGCAACTTTCATGGTGATCCAGAAGGATTTGAAGTCTATAAATAGGGCCATACTTTTCATTGTAAAATATCAATCCCTTGCCCTAATTTTTGGAGTTCTGCCGTGAAGAAGCATCCAGCGCTGCACTGCTCCGAAGCTTAGGAATTTACTTGCTTTCATAGTTTTTCATAGTTTTCAAATTCATTGCTTTAAGTTAGATTTCAATTCAGTTTTTAGTTTATTCTTGGATTGTGATTGCGTGACACAATTACACGTTCAAGACATTTACGGTATTTCGTATTTAAATTTAATTTCTTTCGTTTAATCATGTTCATGTTTTTCATTCATGTTTATGCTTTCGTTTTAATTATGCAATTTAAATTATGCACTTTAGTTTCACGCTTAGATTAGAAGTCTTTAAATTTACAAGTATTTAATTTCATAAGTAGGTTTAATTTAAGTTCTTTAAAATCTTGCCTAGGGTTTAATAGTTTAATTCGCCTAGTTTAATTTTAAGTTCGGTTTTTACTTAAGTTTTTAATTCAAAGTTTTAGTTTAATAATCAAACTCTTTACTGCTTTCTTTTATTGCTTTTTCCTACGATACTACTAAAAGCCCTTAAAGACTTTCCTTGTGAGATCGACTTGGGTTAGTGACACACACCCGTCGTGCGGTGCGGACAAAATACCTGTGTATGCCCAGTACAGACAATACACGCTCCTACTTCTCACAATAAGAACTTAGCCTTAGCGGTAAGTGTAGGGTCGAATCCCACAAGGAGTGAGGAACCACTTTGTTCTCCTACGACAAACTAAGGTGTCACAATTCTCAATCTGTATACTCTGCACAAGAAATAAACAAGATCAATAATAACAAAGGGGTGAGGTTATTCGGTTAGGTCATAACTGTTGTTAACATTCGTTTCGGTCATAGGCACACTGATGATCCGTCTATGATCCATACAAGCCCAAGGCGTGGCTCAAAGACATTGGGGCGTTTCAAGGGATTATACTTCACATATAGGATGGTTGATTCTCATTGTGGTCACTTGGTCCGAAGGTCACACAATCCCCGGTCACAAGGCAGTGCTTCACTTCTCCGTAGATAGTAGTCATACCCGTTACTCACCAAGTATGACCCTCAACAACCTTCTCTCCCGAGGTCCCCAACTCCACGCTTTTAGTGACACATGCCTCCTGGACTCAACTATTTCCGGCTTTGTCAGCCGACCAGTCATAGACATGCTACGGCGCCGAGATTGCTTTCCTCATTTGATAACCATGGCTTTATGCCTCGTCACAGTTGATGGATAGTCTCTAGAGAAGCCCATGATTGAGGAAGGACAGTGTATCCCATCAATCCTTTCCCCACCTTCCGGATCTACAACGCCTTTTGTTGACGCTGCTCAGCTACTCGGTCTTGGGTATACTGGTTGTCACGCCCTGGTATACCCTGGCCTTTGCTTGACACGGACATCGTTTTAACCGAACGGAGATCACCCGTTAGGCCCCTACTGCCCATGGTTTCGAACAATCCTTCCGGAACCACGAGATTCAACCGAAAGAACAAGTGCCTCACGAATGTTTACATGTTAACAACAATTATTTCCACCCCTAAAACCTCACCAAGG